>NC_090273.1:166209696-166526125 GCF_040414725.1 Anabrus simplex
ATAAAAGTAATTCGGGTGACAGATTAAATAGTATTTTCATTCTGTTTTCGTTCTTCATTAGTCCGCGCTCATGTTTGAATGAGGGATTAGCTAGAGTAGTGCCATGTAAATGTATGTTACAATTTAGGAAGTGCATATAACGCGTCTAATTTAAAGTGATTATACATCAGGCGATAGATTATGTTTATCCGCGCTCGTGTTTGAAGGAATGTTGCGGTGATTAGCCAGCACTGTAACATGTAAATAAATGGGTATTACTGTTTTATAAGTGTATAAATTTATGTGGATAATTTCAGGCGTCTTTTTACAGTGTTCAAGTGTAGTGACTGTGGTTTATTATACAGGCATAGACAAAGTTTAAATAGACACATTAATAGTACACATAAGGAAATTAACTCAAGTGGCCCTAATGCTTCTAGTGCCGGTAATTTTACATGCAGTGTATGTTCACATACATATTCTAAAAAGTCAGATATATTGTTACATTTCCGAAATATTCATGACATTGTTGTGATAAGTGAAAGCAAGTCATTTAATTCTTTTGAAGAGTTTAAGGAATGGAAAAGAAATTATGAAGCAAAAAACCTTGTGAAATATGTTTTAATGTTTGGTTCTGAGGACATTGCAAAAAGTGGAACAGTATATTACGATTGTCATCGTTCAGGACACTTTAAATCAAAGGGGTCGGGTGCCCGTCATTTAAAGAGCCAAGGCACCAAAAAGACTGATGGTTTCTGCCCTTCGACAATAAAAGTTTCTTTAGTTGAAGAGGGAAGGTGTGAGGCTGTGTTTTCACCTACTCATGTGGGGCATCAAAATGATTTAGAGCTTTTATTTTTAACTCAGGATGAAAAGAGTTCTTTGGCAGCTAAAATAGCATTAAAAATTCCTTTTGATGTCATATTAGATGATATTCGAAGCAGTCTGAAAACTCCAGAAGAACTGCAAAGAATTCATCTCCTCACAAGAAAAGACTTGCATAACATTGAGAAGTCTTACAATTTGAGCTCAGAAGCTGTGAAGCATTCTAATGATGCAGTGAGTGCTGATGCCTGGGTGAATGAGGTGAGAGCAGGAAGTGGGGATTGTGTGTTATTCTATAAGCCTCAGGGGAAGGTTTCTGAAGAGTATCCTTTCTTGGCTAAAAATGACTTTGTGTTAGCATTAATGAATGATGCACAAGCTTTTGTGCTGGAGAAATACGGAGGGGATGCTGTATGCATTGATGGTTCCCATGGACTCATTGCATATGATTTTGAATTGATAACTCTCATAATTATTGATGATATGCGTCAGGGTTTCCCATGTTCATTTTTATTTACAAACAGAACTGATAAAGAAGTCTTAAAGATTCTATTTTCAAAAATCAAAGACCAGCTTGGCAATTTGTCTCCAAAGATTTTTATGTCAGATATGGCAGATTCATTTTTTAATGCTTGGATTGAAGTTATGGGGGAACCAAATCAAAGGCTGTATTGCTCCTGGCACATTGACAGGGCATGGCGTAAGAACCTTGGCAAAATCAAATCTAGAGACAAACAAGCAGAAGTGTACAAAATGATAAGATCACTTATGCAAGAGCGAGATGTGAATACATTCAGTATTATTTTTGAGCCAGCTGTTCAGAAATTAACTGATGACCCTGACACCCATGATTTTGGTAAATATTTTTTAGAAAATTATGTTCCCACAGCCAGACAGTGGGCATATAGCTATCGGATGCACTGTTGTTTGGACACAAATAGGCCTATGCACATTGAGAACCTGCGCAAGTGCATAAAACATATCTACTTGCAAGGCAAGAAAATAAAGCTCCTGGACAAATCCATTTGTGCAATAATGAGATTCCTCAAAGATAAGATGTTTGACAGGGTCATCACCATGCATAAAGGTAAAGTGACAAGTAAGCTGAGGGACCTTAGGCAAAGACACAAAACTAGTCTGACATTAAGAAAAGATTTAGTTATACAGGAAGGCAACATATGGACTATTCCATCAACATCCAGTTCTGATATATACACAGTTGTCCCCCTGAAACAAAACTGTGAGTGCCAGTTAGTATGTAATGACTGCAAGTCATGCATTCACAGCTACTCTTGCACATGCATCGATTCTGCCATATGATTCAACATGTGCAAACACATTCATCTTGTATGCCAGATTATTTCAAAGGTAGAGGTCCAGCCTAAGGAATACCAAGAACACCTTCAAATATGTTCTGAAAAAGAGTTACAAGTTGTTGAAAAAGAAGTATTATTGAAACAAATCTCTACCAATGCCTTTCAAAGCACCAGTACTACAGAAACCAATAATCAACCATGGTTAGATATCAAGAAACAAAAATTATTATCTCAGTTAAATGAAATCAAGGAATTGGTGCAAAATTTTACAACCATTCAAGAAGCAGATGCTTTAGAGAAGTTATTGTTACCAATTAAGCCTACATTAGCAGCAGTTCAAAGTTTTAACATGCCCTATAATCAAACAGACACATCTCAGAAAAGAAAAATTGAACCTCAACGGGGACTCATCTCAACCAAGAAGAAAAGATCGACAAAAAGTAGTACAGTGACCAAACCATCTCCAGCGGAGCAACAAGCTATTACGTTGGATTTAATCAGTTCTGTTGACAATGAGGGACATTCTGCATGGAACCAATAAATGCCCTATGAACAATACCTACTGCTTCTGAATGCTCATGTTTAGATCAATTCATTCAAGTGCATTATTAACCATCCTACATCTAAGTTAAGACTGACTGAGACACACACCTCAGTAAAAAGTATTTTATAGGTTAAGAAACTGTCTTATGGTACCACACTGAACTAATATTTTGTAGTACAGTAGCATTAGGGCATCTAGTAAGCTTAGAAATGCATATTTGACAGTTATCCGAACTTAATTTTCGGACAATGACAAGTGTTTTATTGCCTATAGTATGTGCGCGTTTGTAATGTGCTACGACAAGTCGCCGTTCTCCCATACGCTAGTCGTCAATGGTGAGTATTATATTTTTATTATAATTTCTTCTTGTTCTGTTGACAAAAGTCCTTACTTGGTGACTTCACTGTAGTTTCATTCGGTATATTCGTTTACGAAGTTATTTTATAGCCCTAGTATTATATATAGTAACGACGACCGAGTCGCACTCCGTATCAGCTGTTTGTGTTTACGTTGTACCAAAGAGAATACAAGCATGTCTCTCAGCTGCTCGCGCTTCACCAACGCGCTCGCAACATTACGTGCCATAGCTTGAAACTAAAGCTCACTCACCGAACTTTCCCGAAGTTGTCCAATTATTTTCTTACAGCGCTATGTGGCGAAACATGAAACTATTGCTCCCTCAGGAGCTAGACTCTTGTTCTTGTGCAAGGACCCTTAAGCCGCCTCATAAGAGCAACCGCCATCTTGCGCAAGCATCCCTAGGGAGTCTCATAAGGAGCCTTGTATAACCGCCATCTTGCGCAAGCATCCCAAGGGGGTCTCATAAGAACCTATGTATAGCGGCCATCTTGCATAAGCACCTTTAAGGAGTCATGTATAGCCACCATCTTGTGCAATTAGCGTCGATAGATGGCTGCTGTAGAATTTTTCTTTTTAAGTTATCCGCCACCATATTTCAAAGGTATGTACCTAAAGAGTGTAGCACTGAGGTTTGCGATGTAAGTTGGCGGATGACAGCTGACAAAAAGCGCGTGAGTTTGTTTACTAAACAAGAGCACGTGGAATTTTTCAATTTGCCACCACCACATTTCAAAGGTATCTAGCTAAAGATGGCAGCACGGTGCTCTCTTGATTAAAGATGGCGGATGACAACTAACAGAACTTTTCAAATTGCCCGCTACTACATGTCATAAAGAGGGCAGCACGGTGCTCCGTGGATTAAAGATGGCGGATGACAGCTGACGAAATTACCCGCATGATAGCAGCACAGTGTTCTATTGATTAAAGATGGCGGATGACAGCTGTCAAAAAATCACGTGGCTTTGTTTCCAAACAAGCGCACATAGAATTTTTCAAATTGCCGCCACCACATTTCAAAGGTATCTAGCTAAAGAGTACAGCACTGAGGTTTGTGATGCAAGATGGCGGATGACAGCTGTCAGAAAAATGCACGTGAGTTTGTTTTCAAACAAGAACACGTGGAATTTGCCACTGGCACAAAGAGGGCAGCACTGTGCTCTCTGGATTAAAGATGGCGGTTGACAGCTGTCAGAAAAGAACATGTGTTTGTTTCCAAACAAGAGCGCGTAGAATTTGCTACCACCTCATTTCAAAGGTAAGTAGCTAAAGAGGGCAGCACGGTGCTCTCTGGATTAAAGATGGCGGATGATAGCTGTCAAAAAAAGCGCATAGGTTTGTTTCCAAACAAGAGCATAAAGAATTTTTCAAATTGCCGCCACTACATTTCAAAGGTATCTAGCTAAAGAGTGCAGCACTGAGGTGTTTGCGATGCAAGATGGCGGATGACAGCTGTGACGTACCACATTTCAAAGGTAAGTAGCTAAAGAGGGCAGCATGGTGCTCTCTGGATTAAAGATGCCTAATGATAGCTGTCAAAAAAAGCGCATAGGTTTGTTTCCAAACAAGAGCATAAAGAATTTTTCAAATTGCCGCCACTACATTTCAAAGGTATCTAGCTAAAGAGTGCAGCACTGAGGTTTGCGATGCAAGATGGCGGATGGCAGCTGTGACGTAAAAATTACCCGCCACCACATTTCAAAGGTAAGTAGCTAAAGAGGGCAGCACTGTGCTCTATGGATTAAAGATGGCGGATGACAGCTGTCAGAAAATCACGTGGATTTGTTTATCTCGCGCTAGTGAGGTTAAGTTGGAAGCACTAAGGTTTAGGCCCGCCAAGATGGCAGCACTGCCGATGACAGGTGACGAATTTGCAGCTACTGCGATAAAGAGGGCAGCACGGTGCTCTGTATTGTAAAGATGGCGGATGACAGCTGTCAAAAAGCACGTGGATTTGTTTACAAATTCAAATCTCGCGCTAGTGAGGTTAAGTTGGTACCACTAAGGTTTTGGCCCGTCAAGATAGCTGCACTGAGGTTAGCGATACGTTGTTGTCTGTCAAAAAGCACGTGGCTGTCAAAAAGCACGTGGCTTTGTTTACAAATTCAAATCTCGCGCTAGTTAGGTTAAGTTGGTACCACTGAGGTTTAGGCCCGTCAAGATGGCAGCAGTGAGGTTAGCGATGCGTTGTTGTCTGTCAAAAAGCACGTGGCTGTCAAAAAGCACGTGGCTTTGTTTACCGATTCAAATCTCGCGCTAGTTAGGTTAAGTTGGTACCACTGAGGTTTAGGCCCGTCAAGATGGCAGCAATGAGGTTAGCGATGCGTTGTTGTCGATGAAAGCTGTCAAAAAGCACGTGGCTTTGTTTACAAATTCAAATCTCGCGCCTAAATTCAAATTTCCCGCCAAAATTCAAATTTCCCGCCAAAATTCACATTTCCCGCGGGAGGTGGAGGCCTCTCCCGAGAGCCGGAGGAGGAGGTGGCGCCCGAACCATCCAATTATACTACTAATTATGTATGGAAAAAAGAACTTAACTTACGATATTAAACATGGTATAGTAACAAAAAAATTATAATTTTTATGAGGTTTAAATGAATAAAAAGTTGACAGAATTTCTTGATTTCTGTTTGTTTTGACTCTTTAAATAAATTGGTTAGGTATCAGAAAAAAATAATTTTTATAAATATTTTTATTCCCGGATATATTAATTTTTTATTCTTTAATATAATGCGCTTTTTAATACATAGTTAAATAAACTTTTTTCATCAAAATGGGTCCATAAATGGTTGAGTTATAGGCATTAAAATTTTTACTCGCTTTTAGAATCGGACTGATGTACTGCCGATATTGGAATACACATAAGTGATAATAAATACTCATATTTTTGTGGTAATAGAGATTGTAACTCACCAACTTCCGCAATTATAATTAACTGATGCGCGAGCGGAGCAATGCAGTGGTTGACCGGAAGAGATAGGCCTAAGAGATAACAGCGAGCATAAGGAAAAAATGAGATTTCTGGAAATCTCCACGCACGCAATTACATTCCTACATTTATTCTGTCTGTTTCGCTATGCGAACATTTCGCGTCTGTCCAGAATTAACTTACATTATTCCGAAGAGCTGTTAGCTTAGTGTGCTCACTGCTTCATTCATTTGATTTCCTGCCTTTCAGCCATTTTCGCATCCTAACATTCGCATTCGCATCTACCTATCCTAACAAGTGCTCAAATTTTCTGGAACTATTGGGATTCGAACTTCAATATACGGGCGCCTCATACATTAAAGAACGGAAGCCAACAGATTCCTGCCTCAACCAACTGAGCTATTGGAGAGGACGAGAATCGAATTTGCAACAGCGGTTTTATTAAGTTACATTTAGTATTGAAACTGATATAGTTCTGAACTTTGGCCTATAGAGGGCTCTGATCAAAACATTATTTATTTTTGCTAATCGATCGCGCTATATTAATTGAAACTATTATTTTCTGAAATATCCACCAGATGCCAGTAGCTAGTTGGTTGTCAGCCGGCAGACGGCGGCCATCATAAATCTGCGGTTATCTGTTATCAGCGAGCCACTTCCTACTTGAAAATAGCTCCACCTTCTTGGTGAAAAGGAAAATGGAGGATATATACAAGCTTCAGTGCAAAATCTGACGGCGCATAAATCTACGTTTATACTTTTTCATTCCTTTTTCTTGTCTCCCCACGTGAAGTTAGTAAGAGTCATAAATTTTAGTATCTTATCGTGGATTTTCATGTATTTTTGTTAATTTTTACAGTTTTTAGCAATTTTCCCACGATTTTAGCAATTTTTGCTGATTTTTAGGGGATGTTTGTGATTTTTTTAAATTTTATAGAAATATTAATTTTTGGTCTATCTTACGTAAAATTTTAATTTTTGTAATTTTTGCTGAAATACGCGGTTTTTGGAGGAAAAGAAGCGATTTTTAGTTGATTTTTTTATTTTTTTGAAATTTAAACATTTGTAATGTTTTGCTAAAATGCGTGATTTTTGGGGAAAAGATGTAAAATTCTAAAGAAATGAGCGGAAAATCATGAAATATTGAGAAAAGTTGCGAGTGCGCTAGAACCCGGGATTTACATCTACTTGTGTAAGAGCTATCTCACAACATTCTTGTGTTCCGTTTTTCAAAAAAGTAGTGATGTGTATGCGTATATCAGAGTTCTGCACGATAACCCGTGTTGTGATGTATTCATATTTTAAAATTTGCAATCACCGAGCGCGTTAGCTGCGCGGTATGTGTTTCCGCGGTTTCTAATTTGCAAAATGATGGAAGTTGTACGTTTGCTGTATTCATATTATGTAAATTAGCGTATACCGAGCGAGTTGGCTACGCAGTATGAGTTTCCGTGGTTTCTGATTTTCGCACTAGCTAAATGATGGAGGATGTATCTTTGCTGTATTCAGATTTTGTAAATTTACTGTCCATTGGTGACTGAAGAAAAATTTCTCACTTATATTATCTATAAAGCCTTCAGTTAGTAAGTAACATTCATAACGATGAAATCCAAACATGCATAACTATGATGACGTCATCCCTGCAGGTTATAGCACGTGCTCACTCTAGCCTTATGCATGATATCGCGTCGTTATAGTAATGCATGTTTAAACTTGACCGATAGAGACATAAAGCTATGCCTTGACAGAGCGGGAAGAGGAGGAGGAGGTCATAAGAGCCTATGTATAGCCACTATGTTGCGCAAGCTGTTCAGAATTCTAGTCTTGTTACCATTGCAGTATGCGATATTTTTGTTCTCTGTTCGAATATTATAAAATCCATCTTCTTACAACAAAGTGCTAAGCAGTAAACATGATTTAATCAGGTATTTAGTGTTCTTAACACAACAGTGTTCTCAAAACCTGTAACGGCAACAGCAGATTCGTTTTAAGACAGTAAGTAAGTAGTATAATTGGATGGTTCTGGCGCCTCCTCCTCCTCCGGCCCGCACAGGCCTCCTCCTCCTCCTCCTCCTCCTCCCGAGGGGCCTTCCCAGAGGCCTCCTCCTCCTCCCGAGGGGCCTTCCCAGGGGCCCACTCCTCCTCCTCCCGGGAGCCTTCCCAGCGGCCACCTCCTCCTCCTCCCGAGGGGCCTTCCCAGGGGCCCACTCCTCCTCCTCCCGGGAGCCTTCCCAGCGGCCACCTCCTCCTCCTCCCGAGGGGCCTTCCCAGGGGCCCGTGCCCCTCATCCTCCTTCCGGGAGCCTTCCCAGCGGCCACCTCCTCCTCCTCCCGAGGGGGCTTCCCAGGAGCCCACTCCTCCTTCTCCTCCTCCCGAGGGGCCTTCCCAGGGGCCCGTGCCCCTCATCCTCCTTCCGGGAGCCTTCCCAGGGGCCTGCTCCTCCTCCCGCGGGAAATTTGAATTGGTAAACAAAACCACGTGCTTTTTGACAGCTGTCATTGACAACAACGCATCGCTAACCTCACTGCTGCCATCTTGACGGGCCTAAACCTCAGTGGTACCAACTTAACCTCACAAGCGCGAGATTTGAATTGTAAACAAATCCACGTGTTTTTTGACAGCCACGTGCTTTTTGACAGACAACAACGTATCGCAAACCTCAGTACTACCATCTTGACGTGCCTAAACCTTAGTGCTGCCAACTTAACCTCATTAGCGCGAGATTTGAATCGGTAAACAAATCCACGTGCTTTTTGACAGCTGTCATCCGCCATCTTTAAACTACAGAGCACCGTGCTGCCCTCCTTATCGCAGTAGCTGCAAATTCGTCACCTGTCATCCGCAGTGCTACCATCTTAACGGGCCTAAACCTTAGTGCTACCAACGTAACCTCACTAGTGCGAGATTTGAATCGGTAAACAAATCCACGTGCGTTTTTGACAGCTGTCACCCGCCATCTTTAATCAACAGAGCACAGTGCTGCCCTCTTTAGCTATTTACCTTTGAAATGTGGTGGCGGATAATTTGAAAAATGCTTTTTCACAGCAGACATATTTGAGCACCGTGCTGCCCTCTTTAGCTAGATACCTTTGGTGGCAGGCAATTCCACGTGACAGCAGCCATCTTTGAGCACCGTGCTGCCCTCTTTGTGGTGGTGGTAAATTCCACATGCTCTTGTTTGGAAACAAACTCACGTGCTTTTTTCTGGCAGCTGTCATCCGCCATCTTGCATCACAAGCCTCAGTGCTGCCCTCTTTAGCTAGATACCTTTGAAATGTGGTGGTGGCAAATTCCACGTGCTCTTGTTTGGAAACAAAGCCACATGCTTTTTTGACAGCTGTCATCCGCCATCTTTAACCAACATAGCACCATGCTGCTATCATGCGGGGAATTTCGTTAGCTGTCATCCGCCATCTTTAATGAACAGAGCACCAGGCTGCCCTCATGCGGGGCAATTTCGTTAGCTGTCATCCGCCATCTTTAATGAACAGAGCACCGTGCTGCCATCTTTATGGTGGTGGCGAATACCAAGTGCGCACTCTTCGTGGTGGTAGCAAATTCCACATCCGCCATCTTTAATCTACAGAGCACCGTGACGCACTCTTTGTTGTGGCGGACAATTTAAAAGAATATGTCAAGGAATACCTTTGTTCTGAAAGAAAAAATAATAAAACTACAGTTCTGAACAGCTTGCCTAAGATAGCGATTGTTATAACCTCCTTTTTCCCTGCTCCGTCAAGACATAGCTTTATCGAGAATACAACGCGATCTTATGCATAAGACAACACACATATTGCATACCCGCAGTGATGCATGTTTAGACTTGAACTCACATACTACTGTTCAAAACTTATTACAACTTGAACCGCATACTAGAGTTCGATGTTGTTGAACACTGCATTGTATGACTAGAATCAAACACTGTTTAGAAAGAAAAAATGTCTTCTCAACATACTTACTAAGCTGCTCTTCCTCCTCTATCAAGGTACATCTCTATCGAACGTGTATCGCAAAAGCAAGAGTATTGCAAGTTTAGACTTGAACACATACTACCGTTCAAAAAACATATATACATACTACAGTTCGATGTTGTTGAACACTGCATTGTAAGATTAGAATCAAACACTGTTTAGAAAAAGAAAAAAATTCTCTTCTGAACATACTTACCGAACTAGACAATAACATACTTACGAATCTGCTCAACACCTTTTTTCTTGCTTTTCTTCTTTGAGTAATAAACAAAACTCTATCTTGCAAATAAGGAGCGGGAAGAAGGTAATACCTAATCTAAAATAAAAGAATATGCCAATTCTACATTATTTATTTACATCTTGTATGTACAAGTTTTATCTCGAATCATTTTACCGTAGTGATGTTTGCGTACTTCTCCTATCCTCGACGCAATTCTTGAATGTACAAGTTTAAACTTGCCGTACTACGCTCTCAGCGTACCTCTCCCTATCTTTATACAATATGTACGGTGAATTGTGATGTAAGACAGTTTAACGTATATATTACAAAGTACACACCTCTAGCATAATGTTTTTCACAAACACACACACACACACATATGCATCTGCTTTATGTAAAGTAGTACCTATCAATACTACTATGCCCCCAGGCTAGAGTGTTGGTAGAATTTGGAATGACAAACCGCTTGCAATCAACATTATTAAGGGCTGCCTTACTAATTAAATGAGTGTACAACTGGCGCTTCTTGCTTCTAATGACAGACATTTACTTATGCAAAATAGGTGGATTACTTTTAATGCAATTGTTATAGTTTTCAAAACTTAGCTGATTCTGAACGACATTCTATTTAATCCCCTTCAATCTCTTTATTTGTAGTTCATTTAAGAGTTTTATGCAATATGACTTGGATTTAGTACCTACAAATGAATCAATAATATTTCCAGCACATTCATCATTCATTTTACCTAGAACCTTTTTGTTCACTAGCGGTAGATGATATTGATTATTTGCAGGATAGTTACTAGTATCAAACCTACCCAAGTCTGGCTTTATATAATTGTAATAGTCATCAGTTTTGATTTGATAAATAAACGAATCGGTATCTGTATAGAGCAATTGCGCATTATGCGCGTACTTCTTCATCATATAATCGTAATGGAATTCATACATGAGTGTTTTAGCCAATTCAAGTACTGCAAAGCCGAAGTAGGTAGGTTTGTCGTACTTAACCCTAACACGATTCATCTGTATAATAACTAAATTCTCATGTATGATGGTACAGCTGTGGAAATTTGGTTTACTTATTAAATAGTTAGCACCATACCTTTTCTTAATATTTTCCCAGTTTGTAATCAATTTTACATCAACGCGTTTGTCAACATTTTCCATAGTCTTCCCAAACACACTGTTATTCATGAGCTTGTAGAAATCTCTCTCAAACTCGTTAACTGCATTTGTTCTTAAATTATTATTCAGATCGATATATGGCTTTAGCCACGGTGACTGATTAAATTCTAGTACGCGATGAATTTTGGATAACTTCAAACCATGCTGCAAACACTGTTTTTTAAATTTCGGTAATGAATGATATACTTAGATTTATCACACAAATTAGCAATTAGCATTTTCGTCGTTGATGCGACGTACGGGGGCTTCATATTTTCAGGGCAGAACGGTAAGTCATTATGAGAAGTGTGTAACTCTTTACGATACTGTAAGTCAACTTCGAGGAAATAGCCTTTATCAGCTTCATCGCCTAGGGCGTGCAGCTGTAAAGCATCAATTTCGCACTGCGTTAGCCAGCGGAAACCGCTCACCGGTAGATGCTGACTCATTGCCCACCCATACTGATTATTAGCATCGAAATAAACAATATACTGAGATTCCTGACTAGAATCGAAACTCGGCATGTACTTATTATTTGCCTTAGAATACCGCCCGCTGCACTGACTTAGACCGCCTCGAATAGACGATTTTATAAAGTGCACCATATCAATATCAGTTAGCAGTTCCAAATTCACCTGCGTGTATTTTAACATCGCATCCCAACTTAACCCAGGCGCTGTAAAATACTGACATGGGTCAAGGCTGTAGGTTTTCTTGCAAACACAGCGAAAATTTTCAAAAACATCAGCTAACAAAAGTACATCCGTTTTTAAATATAAGTCTGAGTATTCACCTAGCGTTTGAATGTGGAACTGCTCCCAGATA
Source organism: Anabrus simplex (assembly GCF_040414725.1). Lineage (NCBI taxonomy): Eukaryota > Metazoa > Arthropoda > Insecta > Orthoptera > Tettigoniidae > Anabrus > Anabrus simplex. Next base: position 166,221,830 of record NC_090273.1, read on the forward strand.
TGTTGTGCATGTATTAGTCATTATCACTAATATCTGCTGAATTCAGCGAGCTGTAAAAGGATTGTTTCGATGGTAAGGCAGGTTCTTCGAGGCGTTCTAAGCAGTCAAGATATTCATAACAAAAACACCCTTACGCCGAAGTAAATTAAACTGCGCTTCTTCAGGGAAAACGTATCGAATTTCTGTAAATTGTTCTGACTGTAAATGACTAGAAAGTTTATCGAGGCTACTCGCCATAAAGCGAAAAGTGTCAAGGAATATCAGTTTTATAGAATGCTCCGCATCTACTTTTACAGACTTTGCAAACGCAATGTACCGCTCTTTATTCTGAGGGATTATATCTACTTTTTCATCTGAAGCTCCAAATTGTGAAATGATGAAATGTGAGTCGTAACCAGATAAGTTATGAAAAATTACAGGGATAAATTTTGGAACTCTGTACTTAAGATTACAGCTATAATGAGCGGCACATCTGTAGAAACCAGTTAAATGATCATGATCAAAAACTTTACTGTCATTTTCGGAAAATTCCCCATTACAAATACTACATTTTGTAGCACGTTCATGATCATTTAACTGAATTTCGGTGAGTTGCTTCATAGGAATATGACTATTTAGAATACGACCAAGATGTACTGCATCACTTTCAAGTCTTTCTAAAAATACTTTAGCAGCATCAGGTCCTCGATACAGCTCTAACATGTTAAGCGTACTATCATAACTACACTTGATGTAAACGCAAAGCTATACGGGACATGCGTGTGTGTAGTATTAGTGAAAGAGTTGTCAGGGTTAGGTGAGCATGTGCTGCACGGCTTGAGGATGGCTTCAAAGTCTGCGTAAATCACGAAAGGTACCCACATCTGCTTGTCATAATTTGTAAATTTTAAAATATTATTGCCTGAAGTAGGTATCTCTGTATATACATGATTGCAGTCATTCTTGGAATGGTTCGTTAACTGATCTTCAGTTCTAAAATACTGCAAGCATCCATCGCATAGCCACTTTTTACCATCATGTTTTGACAAGTGACTACTAACAAGTCTACTCAGATTTTTAATCCAGCAAAAGTGGCTATTCTCACTGTTTTCGATATAGAGTAAGTTAACATGAGTACTCTTCTTATGACATGTATAATACAGAGGACCCACTACAGACTTTTTCCTACACCATACACATTAATGCTAATGTTATTTAGTTCTTCAAAGCGCTTAATGTCCTTCAACTGCACAGGAAATTCTATGCTATCTAAGTTTAGTTGCGTTGAATAGTGTGGATAAGATGATGTTCTCTTAGCTACGTCTGATTTCGCAGGATTTAAAGCCGACATCACCGCCCATGCAAAACATGCTTCGTCATTGTTTTAGATGTTTACAACAGCTTTTCTTTGCTCAATCCATGTCGGCAGCTCGATGTGCGAAGATCCTCGCATAGGATTGTACTTATTGATGTTAACTTCTAGACACATTATTTCAACTAAAGCCCACCCTGATTCCTTTTCCTGAAATTCCTCGCTCTTAGTTGAAATAATGTTCGAGATATCCCTAAGTACATCACCAAAATTATTTGACTGACTTATGACGAAATGTTTCGTATTAAATGATTTAATGTCCGTTATTTCCGATTCATCCGTGCTTTTAATGTACAAGGCGAAAAGTTCAAAATTAACTTTAAATAAATTTTGATTGCACAAAGTTTTAGCGAGAAGCTGTTGTACATCCAGTTGAACACAATTTAAAAAGTTTGAAGTGCTCTGAAACTTTTGACTGGCACGAATTCTACAACTAAAAATCCTGCTTTTAAATGCAGTATTAATTTCCCCGATGTTTGCATTACAGCCACTTCTACTAGCATTATTTTTATGCTCATTACTGCGTAAGTGCCCCTGAAAATGCGAAGATGGTACATCAGTGTTACAGTGCTCGCAGTGAATAGTTTGAAGTTCATGATTTTTTCTAGGTTTTTTACTACTAGTACTTTCTACAGCTACATCCGTTTTTTACGCTTTTCTCCTATTACCTGAGGGTTATAATTGCAAGTAGATACCTGATGCGCTTCTACTAAGTGAGCCTCGTATCGCTCTGCGTTAGCGAAATACACACCACAAAATTTACATAAAGCACATGTTATGCTAGGGTGTTTTGATTTCATATGGCGCATGAAGTTATCTCGCCTTGTAAACGTTACATTGCATTCCTCACGGCAGGGGAATATCTGAAAAGAGACCAACCAATAGAGATTAGGCGAAAGTTGCTATGTTCGAAAGAAACCAAGTTTCAACCTATAGAACTCAGACATTGCTGAAAGTTTGAAATTATAAGATTAACCTCTTCTACAGTATGTGGATTGAAGAGAATAACTATTTATCAATAGACTAAAGTTACGATGTTCGGAAGAAACCAAGTTTCAACGTATAGAGGTCGGACATGACTGTGAGTTTGAAATTATAAGATTAACCTCTTCTATAGCATGAGGATTGAAGAGAACAACTATTTATCAATAGACTAAAGTTGCTATGTTCGGAAGAAACCAAGTTTCAACCTATAGAGGTCAGACATTGCTGTAAGTTTGAAATTATAAGATTAACCTCTTCTACAGCATGTCGATTGAAGAGAATAACTATTTATCAATAGACTAAAGATATGATGTTCGGAAGAAACCAAGTTTCAACGTATAAAGGTCAGACATTGCTGTAAATTTGAAATTATAAGATTAACCTCTTCTACAGCATGTGGATTGAAGAGAATAACTATTTATCAATAGACTAAAGATATGATGTTCGGAAGAAACCAAGTTTCAACGTATAGAGGTCGGACATGGCTGTGAGTTTGAAATTATAACATTAACCTCTTCTATAGCATGAGGTTTGAAGAGAACAACTATTTATCAATAGAGATTAGCTTAAAGTTACAATGTTCGGAAGAAACCAAGTTTCAACCTATATCCCTTTCCCACCTGAAGAATTCTTTTTAGAAATTTTTGATTTTAACAGTATATTTGGGGTCAGAATAAGGTTTAGTACATGGGAAAAATATGCAAAAAATTCTCTCTCGACTCACCTTGTCACAATAGCACCAGCACAATTGTGGTGGTCAGGACTTAATTGAGTAAATATTACCTACATTTGGAGCTCAAAACAAAGTAATACCAATGCTTGATTCGCAAACAGAAAAAAGATTTCACTTAATCCAATCACTACAAATCAAATACAGCACACATATAACATTTCTTTTGTAACTGTTCAGGTTTTTCCACCGCAAATTTAAATAATAAAAAATGAAATTTTTAAAAATTAAAATAACAAAAATAGTCTACTACTTTCGTCCCAGAAGAACATTTTGATTTCCATTCACTTAGAAGTATGGAACACCACAAAACAGTTCTTTTCTTTAGAAAGACACAAATAAACATCACACTTGGAACATCGTGCTTTTGTACGACTCTTACATCCTTCAAGACGGCAAATTCTTGGAGATTTAATGTCGTCTATGACTGGCCAGTGGTCATACCCATCAAACCTCTTGTCACATCCGGGTTTTAGCCATGGGGTGTAAATCTAGCAGTTCTTTGCAGATTCATTGTCATTGACATAATTCCCATCTTCTTCAGGAGCACACAATTTTCTCTTTTTCTCTGGTGTCGAAATAAGAGCTTCAGCTACGTCCATTCGAAACTGCAATAGGTCCTTCCTTTCTCTTCTCTTTTTCTGATTTCTTAACCAATCTCTCCTGTATACCATCCAACTGTTAACAGTTAACAGTTGCCACATCAAGGAAATGTAAAATACATTTTAAGGTCCATTTCCTTGTCCTAAACCAAGTGCGGTAATATTCAGTTTGTTGATTGCTAACATCAACACCACCCATGCACTGATTATACCTAAAAACAATAGATGGGCAGTCTATATCAATGTATTTCCCCTCTGCCTTTGACCACCTTCTAACTTTCTTTTCTGGTTTGATGCCAGAACATGTGGAAGCCATAATAACCTTCTGACTGTTTTTCCACTCTACTACTACAACCTTTTCATCGCTTCTGACGTATTCATGGCTCTCACCTCTGCTCATTTTATCAGATTTCAGTTTCACATCCCTAATTCTATTGACCATTATGGTCCCTGTGCCCTCAATACCCCTGTCAGTTAAATACCCTAGCAGGGGAATGGTAGTGAAATATCTGTCAAAGTAGACAAAGCTACCAATTGGCAGATTCTACCAGACGTATCACAACAGATGGTCCTAAACCTAGTTCTCTACAAGGCAGAAGTGTGGTTTTTCCCTGGTATACTTCAAAATCAAGCAGGATTCCTGTGGAAGTTGTTAAAAGAAAGTTCTTTAATCCCACAGGACAGGGCTTATTTTTAACGTATTGTTTTAATTTACATCTGCCTGTAAATGGAATCATTTGCTCATCGATGGAATATGTACCATGGTCCCTAGGAATCTGTAAGCATGCTCCCCTAACACAGTTAATAATGGGTTGAATCTTCCACAGAGCATTGTTTTCTGAATCATGTGGTTTATTAACTGTATCCACAACATGCAAATTTTTTCTGAGAGCAAAGAACCTATCTCTGGACATGGTAGTACTGACTAATTTTAATTCAATGCCCTTCTGCCAATACATTGAAAGTCTAGGATAAGGGATGCAACCCATGTACAAATTAATGCCAAAAAACTTTTTTAACTCAACAGCTGTGGTCAGGAGAGACTTGCCAGTTTTGGCTACAGAATACATGTTTGCCTTTTCTGCAGCATTTTCAAAAAATTATAACCGAAGTACTCTTGAAGGTATTGCAAAGGTGATAATATAGCAGGAGGGCTCTGGGAATATAAAACATGCATTATTACACTGTTCTTGTCTCTTTGGAAACATATCCAGGCTGATTAGAGTAATAAGCATTTTACTTACTTGTAAGTTTCTATCAATGTCAGGGGTGGGATGCAGCTTTTCAGAAAATTCCTTCTTTTTCCAAATAAGCTTACGTAATGGAGCTGTTGATTTGCATATTTCCGGCACATCTGATGTGACATCTTCTGTAACCCCTTCTACCTCACCCTCAGAAGAGATATTGGAAGCATGAGGATCATAACTTGGAGGAAATGAATCTTCAAATTCATCAACCTCACTAGACAGATCATCAACATCAGAGTTTTCAAGTACGGTAACTGTAAAATGTAGTCGTCATTCACTGAAATAAAACCAAATACATATTAACATTATCATTTCAGTACCGGTACCTACAACACACTTCATAAAAGTTCCGTAACGCATAATCCCAGAAAAAGTCATGGAAACAGCACTTATTATTGCTGGCGCCATGAGGCTTGGATGCAGTCAACGAGCTTAACCTAGTTCTGACCAGCACAATCGTGCTACTCTAATTTGATGAGCTCGTAGCATATCATACAAAAATTATCTCTGGTTGATATTAGTTTTATTCCCTTCTGCAGTATTTTCACACTGTATTCAAATGAAGAAAAGACATATAGAGCAAGTAATAGTGATAAAATCTAACTTACCTTCAGCACGCGCCATACTGTTGAACCAACGTGATGTTTACAAGACTCTTCTGCCATCTGAAGGTTGTAGTATGGAACTAAAACAGATGAAATACGTTACGCGGGACCCGCACAAGCGATGTATTCCGTTCGGACGCGGTGAAAGAGTTTCATTCGCTCACAAGGATTTTTTGAACTCAACCCGCACGATCGTGCTGGCTAGGTGGGAAAGGGACAGAGGTCAGACATACCTTAAAATCTTCGCGCTGCAAACTGTTACTCGGATGAATAAAATGCGTGCGTTCAAGCCTGAAACTCGAATGATAATATTCTGGTCGTACCTAAAAAGAACAAACATATATGAATGTAGTGTAGGGTACGTCAGCTAGCCTAGCTATCTTTACAACTCAAAGTTCGAAACATACCTTAAAATGTTCGCGCTGCAAACTGTTACTCGGATGAATAAAATGCGAACTTTCAAGCCTGTAACTCGAATGATAATATTCTAGTTGTACCTAAAAAGAAAAGAAAATATATATGAATGTAGATGTTTATTACCTAGCGTAGAAGTTGCTTTACAAACACCAACTAACAGTTCAGGCTTACCTTAAGTTGAAGGCTGAAGAATAATATTCACAGCCGACGGAAATTAGACGGTTGGTAAAAAAGTAGAGGTTGTGCATACAATTAACGCACACAGAGAACTGTGAGCGCTTCACGCAGACTGCAACGAGTAAATATGCTGCTTGTTACCAAGCGGATGTGAAAGTTGCAGACGTTTGCAGTACAGTTGGAACGAAATGTTTATGCAACAAGAGCTCTCCTGAGTGCCTTACGCTGAGTTCTGCAGGCTGACGTATTTAAGCCGGGATCGAACCTGCTGTTGATGCCGAGGTGTCAGAATTTAAGAGTTCTGCAGCGGATCGAGCCTTGGAAAGTTAGCGCGCGATCCTCGACCTCAGGACTTAAACGGGAGGGTACTAAGCTAAGCAAGAAGCCGACATCCGCGGTATTCCTTACCTGTAGGCACTTAAAGGTATTGAGCTAAGACCGCATCCGGCTAGATCATGTAATTACACGTTATGACGATCGCGCAGGTCCCTCGCCTAGCATTTGCTTTTTTACGGCTTCCGACAGTAGGGGTTCAAACCCGCTATCTCCCGAAGTAGCGAGAATGATTGCGGGTACAACAGTGTTGAGGGTGATTCATTTGTCGGATGGAGGCGATCCTACTGTTGCATATTACATTCTCAGGTAGTTTCGAATAACCAGAGGGCGTGCAAAAAGCCAGCATTAAGTAAGGGCATATAACGCTGTTGATAGGGGCGTTAAACATTGTGCAGGCTCCTTCGAAAATGATTGTGAGTACAAGATGTTGATGGTGATTCATCTGCCGGATGGAGGTGATAAGCTATGTGCAGGCTTCTTCGGTAGGAGTAGGCTATGTGCCGGCATCGAGTTTTACCCTCTCCCTACTGTTGTATATTACATTCTTAGGCAGTTTCGAATAACCAGAGGGTGTGCAAAAAGCCAGCATTAAGTAAGGGTATATAACGCTGTTGATGGGGACGTTAAACCTTGTGCAGACTCCTTCGAAAATGATTGTGAGTACAAGATGTTGATGGTGATTCATCTGTCGGATGGAGGCGATAAGCTGTGTGCAGGCTTCATCGGTAGGAGTAGGCTATGTACCTGCACCGGGTTTTACCCTCTCCCTACTGTCGTATATTACATTCTTAAGCAGTTTCGAATAACCAGAGGGTGTGCAAAAAGCCAGCATTAAGTAAGGGTACATAACTCTGTTGATGGGGACGTCAAACCTTGTACAGGCTCCTTCAACAGGAGTAGCCTATATGCCGGTACCGTGCAGGCTCTTTAAATAGGAGTAAGCTATGTGCTGACACTGTGTTTTAACCTCTCCGTACAATCATAATTTTATCTTAGGAACTTACACCAGAAGGAATTACTAAAACGATTAAGAAAATGTTCCGTGAGTTACAAGTAGCTTATCATACACGCACTGTCCTCGCTGAAGGTTACTACAGCCGGAAGACTAGCGTATAATTTCAGTCAACGCATGCATTCCGCACATCGCTCTAACTACACAGGTACAACTTCAAAGACAGTGTTCTAAGCAGCGGAACAAAAATGTAACCTGGTGTGAGCACGTAGCCTATTCCTAAAGCTTAACACTGTAAATGTTTGGAGCTCCTGTTTTTACAGCTAGATGTGGTTCCTAACATAACATGGCCGGGATTAAAAATATGTTTTACAGCAGAGTGCCCCCTCATGACGCAAGAGTTTAAATTGCAAGAATCTGTTTTACGGCTAGATGCCCTTCCTGACGCTGAAAGACCAGGATTTAGCCAGTTACCCTTCTTGATGTAACAAGACTAGGATTTATTTTTAGACTGCACTTGGCTAGAAATAGCCACACGAAATTATTATATAGAAAGAGAATTGCCGGCTCCTACGGTTTGGTTTAGTGTGCTTGCCTCTTACCCGGCAGTCTCGGGTTCGATTCTCTTAGAACGAAGGTGCACCCCAAACACATCAATCAATGTTCTGATCATATGTTGTATCGAGTACAGTGTTCGATTATACCCTTAATCACTTCTTTTGTAATATAATCTTCAAGTATTCGATAAAGCTATACCTTAACAGAGCAGGGAAAAGGAGGTTATAACAATCGCTATCTTACGCAAGCCGTTCAGAACTGTAGTCTTTTCTTCTCCTATATCAAAGGTATTCCTTGACATGTTCTTTTAAATTGTCCGCTACTACGATCAAGAGCGCAGCACGGTGCTCTCAGATGGCGGATGTGGAATTTGCCGCCACCACATGTCGAAGAATAAAGATGCCAACACGATGCTCTCTTGGCAGCTTTTCAAATTGCTCGCATGACAGCAGCACGATGCTCTTTTGAATAATGATGGTGGATGACAGCTGTCAAAAAAGCACGTGGGTTTGTAAAGCACGTGGAATTCGCCACCACCACAAAGAGGGCAGCACGGTGCTCAGAGATGTCTGCTATCAAAAAGCATTTTTCAAATTATCCGCCACCACATTTCAAAGGTAAGTAGCTAAAGAGGGCAGCACTGTGCTCTGTTGATTAAGGATGGCGGATGACAGCTGTCAAAAAAGCACGTGGATTTGTTTACCGATTCAAATCTCGCACTAGTGAGGTTAAGTTGGTAGCACTAAGGTTTAGGCCCGTTAAGATGGCAGCACTGCGGATGACAGGTGACGAATTTGCAGCTACTGCGATAAAGAGGGCAGCACGGTGCTCTGTAGTTTAAAGATGGCGGATGACAGCTGTCAAAAAGCACGTGGATTTGTTTACCGACTCAAATCTCGCGCTAGTGAGGTTAAATTGGCAGCACTAAGGTTTAGGCACGTCAAGATGGTAGTACTGAGGTTTGCGATACGTTGTTGTCTGTCAAAAAGCACGTGGATTTGTTTACCAATTCAAATCTCGCGCTTGTGAGGTTAAGTTGGTACCACTGAGGTTTAGGCCCGTCAAGATGGCAGGAGTGAGGTTAGCGATGCGTTGTTGTCAATGACAGCTGTCAAAAAGCACGTGGCTTTGTTTACCAATTCAAATTTCCCGCGGGAGGGGGAGCAGGTCCCTGGGAAGGCTCCCGGGAGGAGGAGGAGGAGGAGGCACAGGCCCCTGGGAAGGGCCCTCGGGAGGAGGGGGAGGAGTGGGCCCCTGGGAAGCCACCTCGGGAGGAGGAGGTGGCCCCTGGGAAGGCTCCCGGGAGGAGGAGGAGGAGTGGGCCCCTGGGAAGGCCCCTCGGGAGGAGGAGGAGGAGAAGACCTCTGGGAAGGCCCCTCGGGAGGAGGAGGAGGCCCCTGGGAGCCAGAGGAGGAGGAGGAGGAGGTGGCCTCTGGGAGCCGGAGGAGGAGGAGGCGCCAGAACCATCCAATTATACTACTTAAGTACGTCAACAAAAACAAAGTCTTAGAGTGTTGAAAAGAGCAGCTTGGTTTAAAAACTAGGTTCTCTAAGATAATAGTATGCTGAGAAGAGCAGCTGGTAAGTATGTGTCGACAAGGGCAGCTTGATTTATAACTAAAACAGTAGTAAGTTCAGAAGGGCAGTTTGCTTGTCCGCAGCATAGCTAAGTCCCGTTAAATTCTGCGCTTAAGGAATACTTCCGTCAAGAGAGCAGCACTGAAGTAAGTCATGTGCACGTGGTTTAAGATGGTGGCTGTTAACTTGACAGATGTCAAAAAAAGCATATAGAATTTCAAATTGTCGCTACCACGTGCATAAGGTAGCAGCCATGAAGATTTAGACCAGTCAAGATGCCAGCACTGAAGTTTGCGATAGTCTGTTGTTTAAAGATGTCACCTTGACAGTTGTCAAGAAGCACGTAGAATTTTTCAATCTGCCTGCCACTACATGCCTAACGTAGCAGCTATAAGGTTTAGTGCCGTAAAGATGGCAGCACTGAGGTTAGCGATGCTCTGTTGTTTAAAGATGGCAGCTGTCAGCTTGTCAGCTGTCAAAAACGCACGTGGCTTTGTTTACAAATTCAAACTTCGCGCGCGCCGAACTCAAATTTCCCCCTTTGTTGACGTCAGCAGACATGTGACCCGCTCTGCGGTCTCTGATTGGCCCGCTGTGGGACGCGCCTAGCCCTACTACTATAGACGTAGAAATGAACGAAAATTATCACTTCATTACAATGATCGAACAGTTACCAGTGTTGTTAAGTAAATCGCAAACTCTTTCGAAGAAAGCAGCTGAATTACGTGAGAAGACTCTTGGGCTGCAATTTACAGCAGATCCATAACATGAAGACCGAAGTGAAAAAGAAGAGAGACCGTAACACTACAGGTAACAGGAAATTACAGTCGAAGAAATGAGGAGGAACTTCTCAATTTATTGGGAGGACAACAAAATCCAACATTCACTCCTGTACCAGGTATGTTCATTAATTAATTTTAAAATCAATTTGCTTTACGTCGCTCCGACAAGGGTAGGTCTTATGGCGACGATGGGATAGGAAAGGCCTAGGAGTGGGAAGGAAACGGCCGTAGCATTAATTGAGGTTCAAACCCGGCATTTGTCTCGTGTGAAATGGGAAACCACGGAATACCATATTCTGGGCTGCCGACAGTGGGTTTCGAATCCACTATCTCCCGGATACAACTAAACAGCTGCGCAGCCCTGACTGCTCGGCCAGATTGCCCGGTATTAAACTTTACTAGACTCATTGATGAAATACCGTACCATTCCGCAAGCTGTGTGGTAATTAGAAAAGGAACAATTAGGTCTAACGTATTTCTTTCTTTTATGAATCATTTATGTTGAGTTAGTTTTATTGATCTGATCAAGGTCAGTAAATCTATTTCATCAATATTTCAGGAGGATGTGCTGTAGGAGGTAGTAAGGAACACGCAGTTGATATCAATGATGACAGCATACCGCTACAGAGGATGACACCACCACCAAGAAAATAACGTTAGCTGCAGAGACTGGAGCTCGCATCGAACAACAGGAAGTAGAAGAACGGAAATTGGCTTCAGTGAACAAACCTGCAAACACGTTGAATGAGGTGTGGAGATAAGTGTTTGTATTTGTATTCAACTGAGGCGAAATGATGCAACATGAAGTGAATCACAAGTTAAACGAGCCACACAACTGTTAAATATTGTTGTCTTTCCAGATCACAGTGCTTCACTACTTTCACAGCAACTTGTTGAAACAAAACATTAGCAATTTCATTTCTTCTCTGAGCACCACGTCTTCTGGTCAGCTAATGATGGAAATCTATAAGCACATTATAATGTACGCATCTGACACATTGTTCCATTTAAAAAATTGAAAGAAGTGAGAAAAAACGTCACAAGTACTTCTGCGAGGAAGGCATCGGAGACTGACATTGCAGCGCAGACTCTCACCCATAGAGTTAGTAAATAATTCACTAGAGGTAGCATTGGCGCTGCAGTTGAACGAGAGCGCTGGATTGTTTGCAACTGTCACTAATGGAGATTTCCGAAACATTTCTCTGAACGAAAATGACAGTCTCCTGTGCAGCTTGTGGCTTTATAGAGAGGTTCATAAAGTACAATGGCGTATCATTTCACAGGTATTTCCCTTGAAATTCATTTCCGTGCGTATAAAATAATACTTTGCGTGGCACTTATTGTCATGTGAATTGGCCTACTTGGGCTGACTTTGCGACTGATTCCCCTGTCGGCGTGAATGAGATACTTGGATCTTACCTTAAATTAATGTTTTACGGAATGGCCATGCCTTTGAAAGCGAATGCCCAGAAAAATCATGTGCATGATAGCGAGCGATTGGCTGGTCAAGTAGCTGTCAGCTTGCATTCGGGATATAGTGGGCATGATCCTCACTGTCGGCAACCTTGAATATTGTTTTTACTCCATGCAAATGCCGGGGCTCTACATTAAAGTCGTTTCCTCTCTGGCCCCATAGTCATCGTATGTCGGCGCCACGTAAAGCGAATGTGCACGATAACGTGGAATTGTGGTCCGTTTTTCACTTTCTGTGTGTGTTTATAGCAGGCCTGATAAAAGCTATTGAATATACTTCTGTATATACAGTTTGTAGCTTTCCCTTCGTACAATACGTGTAGCAGTCCACATTCATACCAGAGACTAGATGTGCAATACCGTGTGAACATCTAAGCCCTTTAATTTCGTCAATATTATTACTCCTTTAAATGTCATACAGGACTATATACAAGCATAATAAAATATTGACCGAGTGAGTTGGCCGTGCGGTTAGGGCCACGCATCTGTAAGCTTGTTTTCGGGAAATAGAGGGTTCAAACCCCACTATCGGCAGCCCTGAAGTTGGCTTTCCGTGGTTTCCCATTTTCACACCAGGCAAATGCTGGGGCTGTAACTTAATTAAGCACACGGCTGCTTCCTTCCCACTCCTAGAAATTTCCTATACGATCATCTCCATAAGACATATCTGTGTCGATGTAAAGCAGATTAAAAACAATATTGTAAGTCATTTTTCAGTTCTCTTCAGTCATATAATTTACCACTCTCCCTTTCCATTAACGAAAATCATTTTACAACTTAAAATCTTAAAGCAAATCAAAAATATCAGTAAAAGCTAAATAAAACATCCATAATAGGCTGAAACCACAGCCGAGTGTCATATTTCCACTTGTAATCACGTTAATAATGTGCCCATTGCATTTTCAGACGTATTACAAAATGGCGTCAATTAATGTATGGACCACACAGGCCAAGAGCAGGACGAATAGAAGTTCATAGTGTGACGACTTCTGCTGTTTGATATGTTCCTACACTACGCGGCGCTGGTGTAGGTAAACAGGTATCAGCTGTCCCTGAACATGTGATTTTAAATGAGATCTGATGTGACTTAATTCGGAATTTATTATTTAAATAAATTATTTAAAACCGTGTGTTTATTATTGTTATGTTTCAGGACTGTGCATTCTGTTTACTGACCGATAACTGTGTTTATGTGCGATCTGTGTTTCTTGCAAATTAAGATTATAGTGTTCCTTGTTTTGAAAGTAATATGTGACAAATTCGTAGGAAATATTTTACATTTAGTAATGATTTAATGGCATTACTTCTGAAATTGGTTCGTCAGTGTCGTAACGAATATCTCAAACGGGTATGTGTGTACAGAGCTAAGTCATATTTCATTAATTCACCACGAAATCAAACTCAGTTGCTATTATTAATTATAACCTTAAAAATACACATGTTCAACTGTTAGTGTACATGCGACGTAATATAAGCATATTAAAACTCTGCAGGCACCCACATGATGTAACGTACCGTTATGTCATACATATGTAATTCCTACATGACTACTTAAGCTAAATTATATGTTAACATGCTCAGATTAATGAATCTTACCAGCACTTCACCCCATCAGTCAGTTAACTGGACACCTTGGACATTTTCCGAGTATGTTTTGCGGTCGTACAAGCTTGCATTTCTTTGCGTACTTCTTTTATTCGGAAATACAATCGGCATCGTATGTAATGAAAAATTAATTTTGGTACCAAGTCCTGAGCATGTTCAGTACAACACCCAAGTCCATGAGAAACATGGCAGATGCAACTTCTGGAAACACAAGTGGAAAATTATCAGCGACCCTTACTGCGACTGCTCTGACGTGCCTCGGACCGTTCAACATATCGTCACTGAGTGCCCACTCCGAAGATTCAGTGGGACAATAAAGGACATTCACGAGGCCAGTGATGAAGCTGTGAGTTGGCTAACAAAACTGGACATTCAGCTTTAGCAGCTCAAATGTGCAAATATTGTTTGTTTTATTACGTACTTGTTCTGTGTGTATAGATGAAACTTTTTTCCTGTAATTGTACATATTTGTAAATAACCAAATTGTACCAATGTATCCTCATGCCATACGAAATATATATATAGTAATTGAAGGTAAACTATCCAGGCATTCTTGAAATATTTCGTTCCATAGTGCTTCTTGTACAACTTCCCTTACATGAGAAAACATCAATAATAATTCACTTGATGGGTAAATGAGATAGTTGGATGAGTTACAATATTCCTGTAGACTTGTTAAGGCTGAAAACAGGCTACATTTTGCCTCCTCGGTATTGTTTTGCAGAGATCCAATACATGCTGTACAGTCTGTCACTTTGCTTGCATGTTTAACAATATGCCCACAGAAGTGATGACTAGCATTCATTTTTGAACTGGCGAAAGGAACTATTTGTTCATCTTCCCAACTTGATAAGGATGGCTGATCAAAGGTAAGCTTGCTGTAAATTTTCTCCTGGGCTGTACTTATGATTTTGGCATTACCTTTGGCAAGAGCTTTTGCCATGGTTCTGATCTGACTGAAAAATGTTAAGGGTACTTCAACTTCAGACGTCCTTTAGGTATAGCATTGCTTAGTGGGACATACACTGATTGTAACATCTGCAGGTGCAAAAAGTCCACAGTAGAAGGGTGATCATCACAGCTTATGGATCGTAGGATACCAAAGTGCTTTTCCAAGGGGTCTTGGTTGAATTTGCCTGCAAGCACATAAGAAAAACCGCGGCTCCACAAATACTGTGTAAGTTCTATTGTGCTTTTAAGTGTCACACGCATGGACTCAAGAGTTCTCTCAGAGGCGAATGTATTGTTTGGTGCTTTTAAGATCTCACTCATTTCACATAAACGATAAAATTTCTCACAATCAGGAAATAATGCTTCGTCAGGAGTTTTGGCATTCAATGCATCAAAAACATCATTGAGGTCCCTTGTTAAAATTTCTGTGGCTTCACTTCCTTCAAAACCATTGGTGTGACTGTTTCTAAAAATGAATTGCGTTTGCCATAGTCCTGCTGAATAACTGGAACGCCAAACGAGCATTCGTTTTCTGAAAACCTTTAGGGTTGATATGTGATGATGTTATTTTTTGGACATACTCGCAAACCTGCAGAATCCTGGAGGGTGTCATTTTCATAAACTAGCCTGTAATAGTTGAAGCTGATATTGTGGTCTTGACAGGTAGAATTTTCTTTGGCAAGAAAATAGTTTCTAATGCATTTCAGGACATGAACTGCATCTGAAAATGCCCAAACCTTTCTGGAGGAGCTCACAGGATTGGGAATGCTTACATTTAAGTTATTTAGTTTACCACTGATATCAAGATTCTGCCAAGCTTTCTTGTTTGTCTGACTCCCATCGCACACAAATCCCAGTATTTTCCAGTTGAATAATAACTTGGATTATTATTTTTGACAGTATGTCACCAGGTGTGAAATTGTGACTTGCATATATTGCAATAGGTTGCACCCAGTGCTTTAAGGATGGTACACACATAAACACTAGGGCATGATTTTCAATATTTGCTTGTTGATCTTCTGGTGTGAGATCATCAAAGTCCACGTACCCATCTATTTTTAAAGAAGTGACATTAAACTGTATTTCTTCTTTTAGTTTAACTTCATCGAATATTAATATTCCTAACGAGTTTTGTCATCATCATAAGTGTTAAAAGCTTGAGAAATGGCACTGACTGAATGATTATTGATACCGTATGAACACTTCAGGCCTTTCAACAGACTGCGAAGATGTGATGGTGATGGCAGTGGCAGAAGGTCATGCTGTCTGCAATGCCTGTAACCTTTTGGGGACTTAATTTTCAACATGAGTGCTTCCAGTAGAAGTTCCTGATCATAACGCATGCCTTTTGAACTTCTGGTATTGCTCTTCTTCAGTATGGTATCAATTATTATCTTCTGCTTCCTACTTAGTCTTTCATTAGGGGTATTTGCCTGTTTTTTGGGTGATTTAATTTCTTCAAGTTATATTTCTAGTTCAGCATTCTTTTTCTTTTCTTCTTTTAATCTTCTGCTACAAAAGTAACTTTCCTCTGGAGATGTTTAATTCTGTTTTTTTAAAATATAAATACCCTCTTGTTATCAGCACTAACCTGTGATTTATCACCAGCACTAGGGCATAAAGTGCTAAAACTAGGGGAGTCTATTATGGAGTAATCACCTGTGGAAGGAACATCGAATTTGGTAGACTGGCGTTGATATGGAGATCTTCTTACTGTGGTGTTTCGTGATAAATATTTCGGAAGACTGCTGTAGGATACAGTTTCCATCTCTGTCTTGGAATTTCCACTTTTTCACCATTAATAATGAAACTGTCACATTTTTTGATAAGTTCGGCCGCAAAATGCAAATCACAGATGCGACTTTTATCACTTAAAGGCAGATCTTGACGTGGGATAGCTTTCGACCACTTCGAGAACAGAGTGGGATCTTTCGGGGGTGAAAAATAAATGCCGCTTCTCATTCGATTTTTTATCGTAACCCGACTTGCAACCCGGGACGTAGCAAGTTGGAGGCATATTCAGATGCGGAAGTAAATTGAAGAATATGCCCAAGTATACGTCCTACTTCTCAAATGCCTAAATATTTTTAACTTTTTAGTTCACGGAAAGTTAACACCGGATATTTTGCACGTATTAAACTGGAAAACGTGTAAAACTACCGAAAAAGACCACAAACTGTTTACACACTTCCACATAAAGCCGACAAAATGCGCGCGTACTTGGACCTTTTATCGACAGCAGGTGGCGGGGAACATGTAACATGTGATTCAGAGGGAGTCGTCACACTATTCATTTCTATTCGTCCTGTACAAGAGAATTTCAAGATATAAGTATATTAGGAGGCCATGACTAACTTGGGACATACACTTTTAAAAGGCTGTGAAGAACAGAGCAATATCAGATGAATTGTTTCAAAAAACAAGTAAAATATTACATATTATTAATATTCTCAGTTACAAAATCGAACTGAAGACGATAGGAAGTAAGTCGTTACTACTATGTCGGAAAGGAGGAATACGGTAGTTACGATTATATCGGAATTTCAGAAATATTACTGCTTCTAAATAAGAAAATACGGCAAGATACTTGCTATAGTACAGTAAAAGTATAAGGACGGCGTAAAATACGAGTATTTAATTTAAATACATTCGCCGATACGCAATATAGCAACACATCGGAGCTCATTAACTAGAAGTGTTAAAAGAAGAGAAAGATAAGCAAAAATCATTCCTTGAGAAGAAGAATTAAGGAATAATTAAGTTTTTTAGAAGATAAATAATTTAAAATAAGGATATACTTGGAATACAAGACCGCAGATACAAAGCAGATGTAGATTGACCATAGCACAAGGAAAAATAATAGAATACTTTAGAGGAAAATATTATTTTAAGAAATCTGAATGGTTACTTGTCGAACTTGTTTGATGATATTGACAGCTGCAGTATGAAGAAGATGATGTCTTGCTAAACTCGAGATGGAGTGAGAGAAGGACTCCAGCCGATGTGACGGAGAAAGGAAGCTACGAGCTAAGTTCTAAATTTAGCTAGGCATATGCATATATTATAGATTACTATAAGTGATACAGTGAGGTGATATGTGAATACATAAAGTTTGTTGATATTATATTAAGTTAGCATGTAACTAGATCGATATCTCGAAGGAAATGGCTGTGCATAAATCAAGTGGATAATCATTGTAATTAAGTTTACGAGAAGGAACGTAGACTATCGAACAGCTAAATATGAATATTTGCGTATATTAAATATTATTTACGGATATTCGTGAAGCCATTCACGTTAAGATTACGTCACAAACGGGTGATATGAGAAGAAGTGAGATATATATATATACACGAGTTATTCCTTGTCAAATAACGTCACTAGATGCATGAATGAAATATTCAGTTTAAGCATCGATATATGAGAAGAGAATTGATCCATATATGGAAGAATTAATGCAAAGAGCAATGGCAAAAAAATGTAAATACCGATATATCGATATTGCGATATATTGAAAACTTATTTTCGATAATCGATATTTATTGCACATAATATATCGGTATATTCAAACGATATCGATATATTGTTAACGATAATCTAAGAGTCCAAGACCAACAACAATATCACCAGACCTCAACGCATATTTATCAATATTGGTATTCTGCCTGTGCACGCGACTGGTTGGTTGAGTTTATCTTGCTACTGGAATTCGCGGTTTAATTATCCATGGAATATATCCATCAACGGCTGCTAATTTCAGATGAGCACCAGCCTGCACGGTGCTAGGGTTATACTTCCGACTACAAATTTTCATTGACCCTCAGCCACAAGATATACTTATGTCAATAGGCGCTAGGAGTCGAGGCACAGACCCTGAATAATTAGCTTTTTGAAAGAACTAAGTACACCTGTGAAGGAGAGTGAAAAAATAGTGTCAGTAATGCTTGATGAAGTCCGTATAAACCTCGTAAATTAGTAGGAATGGCCGAAAATAGTTAAGAATATGATGCAGAATCTACCGTGCAAGTATTTATGGCTTTATCATTGCATTCTGGGAAAAAGATATCATTGTTTTTTTTTTTTTCCTGGTGAATAACAATAACTCAGACACTTAACGTGTTAGAATTCATGGTTGAATTAGGTTTTGATGTTTTATACTTTACTGCTGATGCCATTTTACAGAAAATATTTTGGTCATTATATTTGATTCCCTTAATTATCTTGTTTTTCTTGGAACTGTCGTGGTCCCCGTTTTATAGAACTTCAATATAATTTCAAATCCTTGTATTATGAAAAAAAAAATGATATCGAGATATATCGATATTTTGTTTTGATAGTAGTAATCGATATTTTAGTATGGTATATCGAAACGTCCCTAGATGTTATCGTTACCTACGAGATAAGTAAAGGCCTCCGCATGCACGGTCTCTTCAAGTACTAAACTGACAAGAGTAGCAGCAGTTCAAATAGCGCCGCTGGGTGTCAGGTTTTCCCTCTATTCCTCAGCACGATTCCAATTGGCATTACGAAAATAACTTGCAGATAAAAGCACATTACAAATATAAAACATTGCGTTTTGAGTAGGAAAGTGATATTTCTATGACGTTTAATGAAGAAAAATAAATGTACCACCCAGTAATTCAAGATGAGGTAGTATGATTGCAACCGGAAAGTTCACGTCCTAATAAAAATGAAAATACTCCATAGCATATTTTAAAACACTGCAGTATCAAAGCCTACTAGATACTAGAAGGCCTGGACAGAGAGCCAATTTCTTGAATTAAAAGCGGGGTAATAGTTTTTCTCTTTTCCACCGCTAGGTTCGCGTTTATGTTCTGTTGTTTGGCGCGAATTCTGTGATTACCTGTGTTACTGCAACATGTTTTATGAGAAGAAAGAACATATTAAACTTCATTTTATAAGGAAAGGCCTTCTCTAACATGAAATATGAAGAGTTTTGTCGTTTTTTAATTTATTTGTTCTCACGATTTGCAATATATGGATGGTTGCTGAGATGCGCTTAACATTTGTTTAGTTATGTGCTTCCAAATTACCGTGAAGGTGGTGGTGGTGATTATTGTTTTAAGAGGAAGTACAACTAGGCAACCATCCTCTATATAACACTAATCAGAGAGAGAAACTGGAAGGGACCAGACACTTCGAAAAATGAAAATATCAGCCAGAGGAAAATAATAATGGCCACAAAGGGCGTGAAAATGAAAGACTCTCTAGCCCTCGGAAACTTAATAGTGTCCGGGTCGGCAAAGAACCAGAGTTGACCAAGGAAGGTCGGATAGGATAGATGAAAGTGATGAGCCAGGCACAAGTAAGTGGAAGAAATTCCAGGACTCAGCTAAGGGCCCCGTGGTCGCCAACCCACGATCCCAATTGCCGTCAAGTTTCTCTTTCCATTCTGTGGGTTAAGGTGGTTTATTGTTGCGTGCCTAACTGCACATCTGATACAGCGAAGAAATATACACAGATATAAATTTTCATCTTTTTCCTAAAGGTCCGAGTTTAGGGGACAAATGGAGGCTTGCTATTTTTCGACAGGGCAGCAGAAAAGGATCTCTTTGGGCTCCTAATGATAACTCCAGAATATGTAGCTTGCACTTTGTCGAATCAGATTACAGTATAAGTACAGTGAGGGGAATTCTGCTCCCCGACAAAGTGCCGGCGCAAATTCGTCTTCTTCTTAAAAATGTATTAATATTTACAATGCGGGCGTTAGGATATCTCGGAAAATGTAACCTTGTCCAAAAGCTGAAATTCCTCACCGCTCCAAAGTTTAAAGAGACGTTTCAGTGCCGCGGCTGTGATCAAGCACACATCACATACGTTATACTTACAAAAATTTTCAGGCCTGTTCTTGATACTAATGCAAAGAAAGAGACTAAAGACTGTGATTTATTAAACAAATTCAAGAGCAAGTCTCCGAGCAGAAAAGTGTTGAAATTATAGAAATAGGGAAAAATCTTGTGAGTACTTCTATTTAGGCCTATTTCCCTATTCTTTATTCTTGTACGATAATCAAGTGCTAAAATATATGTAGTGTAGTGTGTTCTAAGTTGTTTTATATATTTATATTTGATTCACACCGGGCATAACGATAATAAAATGTATTATTTCGCGTTATTGTATGAATTTTCAATATAAGGATATAGACAGAACATGAGAACAACAGAACATAAACGCGAGCCAAGCGGCAATCGCCTGAACTACTTTGTTCGCCCAGAAATGTGTCGGCTTGTCCAGGCCTTCTATTATAGCGTAGGCAACGGCAGTATTCACATAGCGTACGTCGATGAATGCAGAGTAGGTCTCGGTCCGCAAGTGGCCACGGCTGGCCCGTGGTCCCACAGCTCTGCACTCCGACCGGCCAACCGAACAGAGGAGGGGTGGCCACGGCTCTACCGTGGCTCTTCACCTCTGTATTCGGAAGACGGGACAGGGCTGGACCTCACGGCTGGTCCCCACTGTCGATTGTCCTGAGAATGGTTTTCCGTGGTTTTCCTTCTCCTGCACTAAGGCGAATGCCGGAACAATTCCTAGTATAGGCCACGGCCACCAACCCCCTCACCTTATCTGAGCATCTCCTTCAACGTGACAAATCTCCCAGCCTAAGAGACGCCGTAACTCTAAGAGGCCCGCCTCCTCCTTCAGGTGAGGAATGAGAACATTTTAGTAGTAGTACATAGCCTGGTCTTGCCATGTAAATATGATGGATACCCTGAAAAAAGTGCTGGCATTGATTGCGGCTAGTTTTAGTGGAAATGCTAAAGCATGTGCTTTCAAAATGTTCACTACAGACTACAGACTTCGAGGAAGGTTGCCACATGCTATTCTTCTCGTCACCCCGACATGATATAATTTTGACCCATTTTTCTCGTAGTTCTACATTTGCTCGCGGAAAGAAATGCCACTACTTTTCTGAAGTTTACTTTGGCAGAATGGTACACAGCAATAAACCATTGTTTATCACGCGCAATAACCATCCTGTGAATATAATGTTTAAAAAAAACTCTTTCGGCTCTTGCATATTTATCAATATGCACAAAACATTTTCTTAATGTAAATCCTCAGCTTGTTTAACATATAACCGGGTCAGGAATGGAACGAATAAGGCCTCATCTAGCGGCGAGGATGGGAACTGTGTCGGCTGCCGAAGCCCGTCGTACTTCTTGGGGCAATGATTAATGGCTGACAGATGAAATGAAATGATAGTGGAGGGTGTTGCTGGAATGAAAGATGACAGGGAAAACCAGAGTTCCTGGAGAATAACCTGTCCTGCCTCCGCTTTGTCCAGCACAAATCTCACATGGAGTAACCGGGATTTGAACCACGAAACCCAGCGGTGAGAGGCCGGCGCGCTACCACCTGAGTCACGGAGGCTTCTATTTTCTTAATGTTACGTTTAAATATAAACCATATACTCATCCCAAGCTGAATACACAAATCAACGCCTCTTATAATTAATTTTATGGCTTATCTCACCTAAAAACTCACTGACACCTTTTTGCCTTACAGTTTCCTTATACGTCTGTGTTGTTAAACAATGGAGGGCTAACACGATGTCTAGCGGCAACACTGGAACTAGAACGTATTTCGCGCTGTGTAAACTGCCATGCGGAGGCCTTATTACTAATCACGTAGGCAACGGTGTTACATATTCCACCGTTTGTATTCGAATTATAATCCAGCCTATCAGAGGCTCAGAGCAAGGTATTGATTAAATTGGATATTTCCAGGTTGCAATTCCACTTTCATTAGCACCATTTCTTGAAGAATTATCGGCGTTCTCTAGTGCGGATGTATTTATGAAAATAATAATTTAAAGAAAAATACATTTACGGAAAAACCGATATATTATTCGGTAAATTGAATCAAAATTTCGGTATCGATGTACCGATAAATCGAAAGGAAAATATCAGTATTTCGTAAAAACCGATATATCGTTGCCATCCCTAAATACGTCTTAATAAATGCATTTATTTAGGAAGAGGTTATGAGATATGTAATGTGGTATTGGTAATGATGATATTGAATTGATGGGAGGTTAAATAGTTGAGAATGAGTTACGTGAAGTAATTTGAGAAAGGTAATGTGAATTTAGGTGGTAATAAGACGTAAATATAGTCGGTAAATGTCGAGATATTCATAGAAGGATCAAATAAGCGATGCAAGCACAATGAAGGATACACGTCGTGGGAATAATATAATGCAAGGTATGAATGGTGGATATATGTGTTTAGTTAAGAATAAAGGGTTACCATAATGTCAAATACAGCTGTTGATGTTAGAATATTTGTAAAATATGGCATATTCTCGTAATATGTATGCAGTGAAAGATATATATTAAGTCGATATAGCCATCGTAAACAACGTAGATAAAATTATATCGGGATGTCTTCATGCAAATTTTTGCGAAGTCACTTGGACAAGCTTGGTGTAATAAATATGAGTCTAGTGAGTGAGTGTATGCATACTGAGCCATATAGTAGCGAATTAAGAATGATTTAGTTAGAAATGTGTTGTAGGTTATTTCTATATTTTTGAGTGGAGATTGATAATTTACTTAATATTTTAGATGTTAGGCTAGGATGCTGGGAGCCTAGATTTTGGTAAGCAATAGGGATAGTAACCTTAGCCCGTCAATCATCAGAAAACATTTCTACGCCAGTGAATGAATTAAATAACAAATTTAGATTGCAAATATTCAAAATGTATCAATTTTTAAGGAAATATTTGAGTTTTAACTTCAATGTTATTGTGTTATTTATATGAATCATGAATTGTCTTTCAAGTCAATTATTTATCTACTCGTCAATTGAATAATTGAATTAATTCTCAGACATGATGAAATGTTAGAAGGCACAAGTTCATTTCAGAACCAATGAATTCATTATTTTTTATTAGGATATTGTGAATAGTGATTTATTTCAAACGTCGATGATGGAATTTACAACAATTCGAGTTCTCTATTCTTTCATTCGTGATCAATTCAATAAATGTTTTCCTTTAATATTTTCTTAATTAAATGAGTTATAATTTATAGAGTTTGGTTGTAGATAGGCTTAGTTGATAAGACATATTCATACGATTTTCTTCGAATTTTTGTTGTGAATGAATGATTTATTCGAGAATTCGATAGGATGCAGGCGTTCATCGATAATTGTCGCGTGTGGTCCCTATCTTCTCCTTGGAGCTCACGTTAAATTAAGCCTAAAAAGAAAAATTAGATATTTTTCTTGCAAGAAGAATTGCCCTGAGATTACATCTGACTGTCGGGAAATTCTACTGAGTCGAGTCGTACCTGGACGCGGGAAGGGCAAAATAATAATAATAATAATAATAATAATAATAATAATAATAATAATAATAATAATAATAATAATAATAATAATAATAATAATAATGGTTTCACGTCCCACTAACTACTAGCACGGTTTTCGGAGACACTGAGTTGTCGGAATTTTTATCCACGGAGTTCTTTCATGTACCGCTAAATCTATCTACAAGAGATTGACATATTTGAGCACCTTCAAGTATCACCGGACTGAGCCAGGCTCGAACCTGCCAACTTGAGCTCAGAAATTTAGGGTCTACATCGGCGATGACAATATTTTGTCTACTTTACTCCAAAATTTCCCCAACGTTTTTAGACCTAAAAACTCGCTCATCCGCTTCGTACGAGAGAGGATATTTTCGGTCGTTGGGCAGAATTATATAAAATTCTTGGCCATTTACACAAAAGATAGCGAAATATACGTGCCCAACTTCTAAACGTATGTTGTTAGAAGACTCAATATGAACGGTAAATTGATTTTGTGTTACTGAACTGCACCTGAACACCGTTCTCTTTTATCACGCATTTAGTACTGTATTCATGCTTTTTGGGCTTTCTTTTTTACTGGAAAGAAGCATGGCAAGTATACTGTAGTATCTGACAAAATTTACATGTAAGAATTTTAAACCTTATCTATATCCCCACAAGTAGATAAAGTCAGGGATTCTGCCGCCACCTCCGCCTCAGGCCCTCGCAGAGGCTTCCTCCTCCTCCTCCTCCTCCGGCCCTCAGCAGAGGCCTCCTCCTCCCGCGGGAAATTTGAATTTTGGCGGGAGATTTGAATTTTGGCGCGAGATTTGAATTTGTAAACAAAGCCACGTGCTTTCTGACAGCCGTCTTCCGCCATCTTTAAACAACAACGCATCGCTAACCTCAGTGCTGCCATCCTGAAGGGCCTAAACCTGAGTGCTGCCATCCTTACAGCACTAAAACATCACTAGCGCGAGATTTGAATTTGCAAACAAAGCCACATACCACGTGAATGTAACCTCACGACCAAGTGCCCTTGTTGGTAAACAAAGCCACGTGCTTTCTTGACAGCTGTCATCTTGACGGACCCTAACCTCACTTTTAAGGACAATAGAGCCTCGCCAACCTCACTGCTGCCATCTTTACGGCTCTAAACCTCAAGGCTGCCACCTTATGCATGTTGTAGCGCGGAATTTAAAATCCAATAACAGAACATCGCTAACCTCACTGCTGCCATCTTCAAAAGGGGTTCGAGCCATCTATCTCTATATTAAGTTAGAAGTAAAAGTCATGATAGAAGCAGCGAGAATAATTGTTGGTACAGGATGTTGATGGTGATTTATCTGTCGGATGGGGGCGTTAAGCCTTCAGCAGGCTCCTTCGACAGGAGTCGACTAAGTGTCGGCAGCGGGTATTACTATCTCCCTACTCTCGTATATTATATCCTCAGGGAGGTGGTAGCATATATAACTAGAGGGTGTGCGAGAAGCCTTTAACTATTCTTGTGCGGCAACTGTAAGAACGTATTGAACATAACAGGAGAGATAAGCATGTAGAATAAATCATATGCATTCTGCTCTTTGCTACTGCATGTAAACAGATGTAACTTAAGACACTAGATACTGCGATTTAAAATCCTAGTCCCTGCGTTAACAAGGGCATCCAGCTGTAAAACAGATTCTTGCGATTTCAAACTCCGATCCTTGCGTTAAGAAGGGCATCCGGATGTAAAACAGATTCTTGATCCCGATTCTTGAGTCAAGAAGGGCATCCGGCTGTGAAAAAGATTATTGATCCCGGTTTTTGCTCCAAGAAGGGCATTCGGCTGTAAAACAACAACAACAACATGCTTTAACTGCCTGTTCCTTGCCACTGCTGTTTATCGCAATGTAAGACATTAGATTCTTGCGATTTAAAATCTTAGTTGTTGCGTCAAGAAGGGCACCTGGTTGTAAAACAGATTATTACGATTTAAAACCCCGATCCTTAGACTTTTGACGTTAAAAAGGGCATCCGACTGTAAAACAAATTCTTGCTGAGCAGGAAAGGTAGAAAGGAAGCAGCTGTGACTTTAATTAAGGTATAGCCCCAGCATTTGCCTGGTGTAAAATTAGCAGAGCTAACAACGCTGTGGATCTTAATAGGCGTTCAATGCTTGCAAATCCTGATCCTGGCGTCAGGAAGTGCAACTAGTCGTGAAACAGATTCTTGTGATTTAAAATGTTAGTTGTTGCGTCAAGAAGGGCATCCGTACCAGACACTGGCAGTACTGCTCACTACTTGGAGGAGACAACATGCACACACATCCACCCTGTAAGTATCTCGCGACATTCTTGTCCGTCTATGCGTATATCAGTGTTCTAGTCGTGTTGCGACCGAGCGAGTTGGCTACGCAGTATGGTTTTTATTTTTACATAACGTACATTAGTGCTCTAGTCGATTACCCGTGTATTTGCAATTACCGAGGGTGTTAGCTGCGCGGTATGTGTAAGCGAGCGAGTTGGCTACGCGGTAAGGTTTTTACTAGTTTTTATTTTCGCACTACGCAAATCATTGGAATGTTGCTATATCATTTACTGAGCGAGTAAGCTAAGCAGTATGTGCATAGTGTGTTTCTATAGTTTTTGATTTTCGCACTAGGCAAATCATTGAAGTTGCACTTTCGCTACATCGTTTACTGAGCTAGTTAGCTAAGCGATATGTGCACAGTGTGTTTCTATAGTTTTTTGATTTTCCTACTAGGCAAATCATTGAAGTTGCACTTTCCTGTATCGTTTACTGAGAGAGCTAGCTACGCGATATGTGCACAGTTTGTTTCCATATTTTTTTATTTTTATACCAGCAAATCATCGAAGTTGTACTTTTGCTCTGAACAATGTTCTGATCACATGTTGAAGTTAATAACATTGAGTACAGTGTTCGATCA
Source organism: Anabrus simplex (assembly GCF_040414725.1). NCBI lineage: Eukaryota > Metazoa > Arthropoda > Insecta > Orthoptera > Tettigoniidae > Anabrus > Anabrus simplex. The sequence continues at coordinate 166,248,420 of NC_090273.1, forward strand.
TAGTCTTGTTATGTTTCTTTTGTAAACTGATCTTAGAACAAAGGTATCCCCTAACATGTTCTAAACACATGTTGTATCGAGTACAGTGTTCGATTCTAGACTTGATCACTTATTTAGTGATCTGAACACATCAATCAATGTTCTGATCACATGTTGAGATTAACGACATCGAGTGCAGTGTTCGATTCTCGTCTTGTTATGTTTCTTTTGTAATCTAATTTTCTTCGAGCAAAGGTATCCCCTGACATGTTCTAAACATATGTTATATAGAGCACAGTGTTCGATTCTAGACTTGATCACTTATTTAGTGTTTTGAACGCATCAATCAATGTTCTAATCACATGTTGAAGTTAACAACATCGGGTGCAGTGTTCGATTCTAGTCTTGTTATGTTTCAATCTGATTTTCTTAGAAGGAAGATATCCCCTGACATATTCTAAACACATGTTGTATCGAGTACAGATTTCGATTCTAGTCTTGATTACTTATTTAGCGTTCTCAACACATCAATCAATGTTCTAATCACATGTCGAAGTTAGCAACATCGAGTACATTGTTCGATTTCAGTCTTGTTATGTTTCTTTTGTAATCCGCAAGTCTAAACATGCACAATGATGTCATTGCTGTACACTCACGCCTTAGCAATGCATAACCGATAAAGCTATGCCTTGGCAGAGGAGGAGGAGGCAGTGGAGGTATACGAGGCCATTACAGCCACCACCTTCTTGTGTAGTAACCTCTAAGTGCTAATTAGCATCGGGAGGGGCATCTTGTTGTAAACTAAGAGTAGTCTCCTTCAAGATGGTAGAAGAGAGGTTAGTTTCGCTAATGCATTAAATTTTTACTGTTTAATGATGATAGCTAAAGGATTTTTTTCAAATTATCCACCACCACATTTCATAAGTAGTACCTAAAGATAGCAGCACGGTGCTCTGTTGATTAAAGATGGCAGCTGGATAGAATTTCAAATTGCCGCCACCACATGTTAAATGAACGTACTAAAGATAAAAGCACGATGCTTTGTTGATTAAAGATGGCGGATGACAGCTGTTTAGAATGTTTCAAATTACCCGCTACTACGTGCTTAAGGTAGTGGCCGTAAAGATAGCAGCACGCTGCTCTCTTGATTAAAGATGGCTGATGACAGCTGTCAAAAATCACGTAGAATTTTTCAAATTATCCGCCACAACATTTCAAAGGTAGTAGCTAAAGAGGGCAGCAATGAGGTTTGCGATGCAAGATGGCGTATTACAGCTGTCACGTAGAAATTGCCGCCACCACATTTCAAAGGTAGTAGCTAAAAATAGCAGCACGGTGCTCTGTTGATTAAAGATGGTTGCTGTCCAAAAGCACGTGGAATTTTTAAAATTGCCGCCACTACATTTCAAAGGTAAGTAGCTAAAGAGGGCAGCACTAAGGTTAGAGATGCAAGATGGTGGATGACAAATGTCAAAAAAGCACGTGCCGGGCTGAGTGGCTCAGACGGTTAAGGCGCTGGCCTTCTAAACCCAACTTGGCAGGTTCGATCCTGGCTCAGTCCGGTGGTATTTGGAGGTGCTCAAATACGACAGCCTCGTGTCGGTAGATTTACTGGCACGTAAAAGAACTCCTGCGGGACTAAATTCCGGCTCCTCGGCGTCTCGGAAGACCGTAAAAGTAGTTAGTGGGACGTAAAGCAAATAACATTATTATTATCATCAATAAAAGCACCTGGCTGTCAAAAAAGCACGTGGCTTTGTTTACAAATTCAAATCTCGCACTAGTGAGGTTTAGTGCCGTAAAGATGACAGCACTGAGGTTTAGGCCCGTCAAGTTGGCAGCACTGAGATTTGCGATGCGTTGTTGTTTAAAGATAGCGGCTTGACAGCTGTCAAAAAGCACTGGCTCTCAGTAAAGCACGTGGCTTTGTTTACAAATTCAAATCTCGCGCTAGTAAGGTTTAGTGCCGTAAATATGACAGCACTGAGGTTTAGGCCCGTCAGGATGGCAGCACTGAGGTTTGCGATGTGTTGTTGTTTAAGGATGGCGGATGACAGCTGTCAAAATGCACGTGGCTTTGTTTACAAATTCAAACCTCGCGCCAAAATTCAATTTTCCCGCGGGAGGGAGAGGTCTCTCCCGAGGGCGTGAGGAGGAGGAGGCCTCTGCGGAGGGCCTGAGGCGGAGCTGGCGGCAGAATCCTATCGTCATGTAGTCCAGATCCTATGGGACCGCACCTTCTTATGGTTTTTCCAGTGATAATTAACGGTACAATAATAATAATAATAATAATAATAATTTTTTACGAGGGATTGTAGAAAATCTTCAAAAGACACTTGTGAAGGGTCCGCACTCCACAAGTGTGTGGGATTCTTACCCACTAAAAACCACACACCCTTTTCCCACGATGTGAGTCATCACCCCCGAAACCGCTCTCACATTACTTCAGGATGATATCATGCTTTGTCTTTCAGACTTCTTCTTATTTTATTTCTCCTTTACGAACGTCCGTATGCTTCCAAATCCTTCTTCATCTGACGAAGGACATCCTCCACATACACTGCCACGATATCGCAGGATTCCTGATTTCGCAGCATCGCCGAAATAATGTTATCTGTTGTCAATTCTCCTAGTTCAGTTTCCACGCATCTTCTCTGTATCGTCCAGTGGCCGCACACAAAGAAGGTGTGAAATACGTCGTCGATGTCATCACAGTATATGCATGCTGAGTCAATCGCTCTGCTCACTTCATGCAGGAATTTCCGAAAATATGCATGTCCTGTTAGGAACTGCGTGAGATAGTAATTTACTTCACCATGGACCCTTTCAACCCAGATATCCAAGCGTGGTATCAGTCGCTTGGTCCATTTACCCCGAGGGTCGCTATCCCATCTGACTTGCCAGCGCCTGATCCGTTGATTGAAGGCACGCTTCTTTGCACATTTCTTTCCCAGCTCTCCTTGGGTACGCCAGATGCGAGTAGGTCTATTGGGGCTATTGCTGCCACCGTGAGGATTGCCGGTTCGGAAATCGTGCGGTATGCACAAGCCGCTCTCCGTAGTACGGCAGCGATCCTTCTCCGATGCCAAGCAAATCTCAAGGATTCAGCCGAGATTTCAGAGCCATATAGGAACACTGACTGAACCGTTGTCATGAGAAGACGCCGTTTACTGGATTTCGGACCTTTAATACTTCCCATCAGTCTGATAAGTGCAGCCATGTATTTTACTGCCCTGTCTGTCGCTGTCTGAATATGATTCCAGAATGTCAGTTTGGAGTCAAGAGTCACTCCTAGATATTTTGTGCTCGCAGATGTTTCATCACTAACTCTCCAACAGTCATTGGTACAAGAGTTTCGATCCTTTATCTCGTCAGAAGAACTATCTCCGTTTTGTGTTCGGGTAATGTTAAACTGTGGCTCATCATCCATTCTTTTACGCGCCGCATCACCTGGTTCAGTTTGATTTGAGCCATTTCAACATTACGAGCTACTATCAAGGCGGCCACATCATCAGCGTAGCCCACAAGCTTCTTGTCCTCGGGCATCTCCAAACGTAACAAGCCATCATACATTATGTTCCAATGATCTGGACCAAGGATCGATCCCTGCGCTGCACCAGCCGTCAGACGTTTTGTCTTTTGTCCATCTTTCGTATCATACAGCAGAGTGTGATCTTTGAAGTAATCTCTCATTATGCGCATAAGATATTGTGGTAGCTTGAAAGTTTCTTCAAGAGCTACCAACAGGTCGCTCCACCTTGCCGAATTGAAGGCATTCTTCACATCCAGGGTCATAAGAAGTGTCAATTTACGGGAATGATGGTTGCCCGTTTGTGCTCTTTCTTCTGTATTCACCACCTCCCACACTGCATCTAGCGTCGAGTGTCCTCTTCGAAATCCATGTTGGCGAACAGATAGATCCCCTGCTAGTTGAACTGCTGAGATGATTCTGGGCTGCAGAAGTTTCTCCAGGCGTTTTCCAGCTGTGTCCAGCATACATAAAGGTCTATAACCACCAAGTTTTCCTTTGCTGATCAAAACCAAACGAGCCATTTTCCATAGGGAACTAAAAACACCCGCTTGCAGGCAATGATTGTCCATATTCAGCAACAGTTCTGGACATAGTTCTGATATTATCTTTAGTAGCACTTCTGTAGGTATACCATCTGATCGTGGAGTTTTCTTGTTTCTAAGAGAGCTAATAGCTCTATTCAGCTCTTCTACTGTGAAGAGGGGTATATCATCCAGTTCGTTTTCATCGTCACAGTCAATCCTCTCTGGATGGTCCGGGAATAGTGTATCCACAATTTGTTTAATGGTTTGCGGATCCGCACTCGGGGTTGAAAATGTCCAGAGTTTCTTCATTACAATCTTATAACCTAGTCCCCATGGATCATCTTCTACTTCTTTAGCCAGTGCCCACCATTTATCGGCTTTACTTTTTCTAATTGCATTACAGAGTTCCTTTTTCGCTGACTTGTACTCCGCTGTGACTGAGGTATTCTCTGGACTGCCTCTCATCCTCTGAGCCCTGCGTCGAAGTCGCAGACAATTCCTTCTCAGTTCAGCAATCTCCTCGGTCCACCAGTACGCCGGGCGCTTGCTATTTCGCAATCTCTTTCGGGACATTGACGCGTTGCATGCTTGATGGATTAGCTGCATTGTGAGTTCAACACATACACCAGCTGCTTCTTTCCCTCTACGATCAAAACATTTTTCAGTTATGTTCTCCATTCCATTCCGTATTACATCAATGAACTTTTCCTTGTCGATACCGGCTACGTTCCACCGTGCTGGCCTGCGGAATATGTTTCTTTATTGAGGAGATTCTTGGAGCACTCGAAAGATGATATATTGATGATCAGTCTCCGCGTAGTTCTCGATCACTTGCCATTCAGTAATCTTAGGCGCGATATCCTCTGATGAGAAGGTCACGTCCGGTATTGTTCCCTGGCATCCAGGCCGTCGAAATATTGGCACATTTCCAATGTTGTTGACCACCAAACCCGTTCTGGCTGCCATCTCCATTATACGCCGTCCTCTGGAGTCTGTTTGTGGCATGCCTCATTCCGACGCTTGAACATTTACGTCACCAGCGACCACTAGATTTTTTCCACTCTGCGTATTACATCCTCAAGGCCATCAAGTTTCATCTGAAAGTTGGAAACAGATTCATTTGGCTTAAAATAACAGCTTACAATAGTGATTCCCCCAGTCTATACCCAAATAAAACCGTCATCGCATCCATGCTGTGTTACTGGAAATTTTCCTAGATCTGGTATCCAAATTGCAGCTGTTCCGAGGTTATCCACAAACCACCCTAGATGGTCCCTCTCTTGATATGGTTCGCTAATAATAACGATGTCTACTTCCATCTCGTAAATCAGCTGTGTCATAAGATCGTTAGCTGTTTGACTCCTGTGCATGTTTGCTTGAAGTATTCGCATCATTTACTGTGATTTTTTGCCTTTTCCAGACCTTCATGAAATATTGCACATGCTTCCGATCCAAGAACATGATTTAGTTTAGCTTCATTGACACCCTTGTCTGTGCAAAGCATGCATCGTGGATTGTTCTTTTTACAGTCAACTGCCTTGTGGCCAGATTCTTCACACTTAAAACAGAGCTTACTTCTGTCGGGGCCTGTGCAGTTTCTTGCCACTGTGTCCATATGATAGGCATCGAAAGCAGCGAGGTAACATGGTTCTAGCTCGTACTCTGCAGTATAGCCATTTTATCTTAATTCTTCCTGCTTCCAGTAGTTTCTGAGCATCCTCGTCTTTGGTTTCGAAGATGGCAAGTTTCTGTTCCCAGCTGTTTGGTTTGTGGACCGATATTTTCAGCTCTCCATGGGGATTATCGGAATCTCGTCTTGCAGCTTCCTCCACGTCTGCAGCAGTAGAGACGCGACCCATGTCTCGAATCTCCAGTGTAGTTCGGGGGGATTAAAGCCTTTACATCGCCATCTCGTCCGAGGGCATCCCTCCGAGAATTACTGAATATCTCGCTGTTTTCAATCTTTGTTGTTTTATTGAATTCAAGAAGAACGTCTCCAGCTCTTGTTTTGCGGATAGATCGAATGCCTCCTCCACTGTCTTCCGGCTTCACCCTGTTCCTTATATCCTTCAATACATCAGCGAAAGTCTTACCGTTCATTGGTTTGATGATTACGGCTTCTGAGCGACTCCTAGATTTAGAATGAGGTCGTTTCCCGCTTTCGCTAAACGCTGTACTTTCAGGATCATTACTGGCCTGTTTCGTTGGAATATCTTCGTGCTTCCTATCCTCACTCTTCTTCTTGGATAGAAACGTTTCCTATTTTCCTTGGTCTTCCTCTGAATCATTTGTCACTGGTGATGTTTTGGACAATTCCTTATTCTCCGCCGTAGTTGATCTCTGCTTTAGTTCTTCTGCAGATTTCTTCAACGACATCCTGCATGTTGCTTCAGCCTCTAAAGCTTCTTCCAGCTTCATGAGGCCATTCTGTATTTCCGTTTTAGGTTCTTGAGAGGAATAGCCGTTATGTTCTTGAACAGTGATCTTGCAGTCTCTAGATGCACCTCTTCTTTATATTGATTCTCCATTATCTGCCGACTGATATTATCAGTCAGATTTAGGTCAATACTCCTACCGTTTCGGCCATTGTGGATGCTTTCCCTTGATATTCGAGGGAGCTCCACTGTATCACACAGAATGTTTGCTTCTGCCATCATGCCAGTGAGGGAGTCTAGTTGGCCGTGTCTTGAGTCAAGGGGATGATGTGAGTGGGCGCTGGGAGCGCTTACACTAGAAAACGATCGTCTATCCACCGCAGTATTCCTGTTCCTTCTACGTGATTTTGATCTTTGGCAAGATGGCTGCTTACAACAGGATTATTTCGCCGCAAACTATTCAATATTTCACTCAACATTCTGTCGTTCCAGTTGTAAACAAGCACATCTACCGTGCATTGGGGCTTAAAATAACCATACAAACTTGTTTCGGTAAGTACTTTCACAATATAAACCCGCTTTTTGAGCTATCTTGCAGCTGCGAAGTTCACGCGTCCTTTCATGTCCAACAATCCCAATAACAATAAAAAAATAATCGTATGGCCTCAGCTACCGTCTGCAGACATTTCAATTTGACGCCATCTGGCTGTCTGCTCGTCAATTTCGACGTTCCGTTTTACTCTAGGCCTCCATTAGATGACCGACCGAGTGAACCGAAACTCTCTTGCGCGTCTATGGCTGAGATTTAATGAATTTTGAAGGGTAAACGCCAAATGTGTCACCAGAGATCTTTTACATGCCGATATCGTAAGACATGGAGTGTCGAATGGACTTTTTTCCGCCCTTCAAAAATCCGACTACCTCTGTCGGGTTTGAACCCGCTATCTTGGGATCCGGAGGCTGACACTCTACCACTAATCCACAGAGGCAGTTATAATAATAATAATAATAATAATAATAATAATAATAATAATAATAATAATAATAATAATAATAATTTATTATTGTGATTATTATTAAGGGTTGATTTTCTTAATATAGTTAAAATATAGTCAAACGTCATTTTTGATACTGCTAAGGGGATATCCATGGAGCAGAAAGAGGTTAAAGAAGGTGCCGGGGTGAATGGGTCTATCTATAATATCAAAATCAATTTAAAACTTGAATTAAAGATTTTATTTTTAGAACTTCAAACTTAACAATTTTTCATAACAATGAAACATCAGGTACAATGGCAATCTTGAAACAAGTCAAGGAAAATACAAGATTAGTGAATTCTACAGGTCCTGGGCTTCAAGACCCTCGCTTTAAAATTCCTGAGCTCCCAGCTCAAAATTTACAAAAGGTACAAATTTATTCAAGGGCAATATTCCCCTAATTTACAGATCACTCGCTCCCAAACTACTCGTTAATCGTACACAACCTTTGAAAACAGCAAAAAGGCTCTCAGTTCCTTACTGCCTACTCAAGACAACATTACATCAATCTCTGGTCTCTCAAACCACCATTTACAAACTGAACCTACTTTTACAGGGGTATTTAATACCCAATCTACGGCGCCTTCATCCAAAGAATAGGTTAAATAACTGGCCCATACACAAAAGGAATGGAGGCATACACTGCGCTTCAAGATAATGAAAACTTAAAAACCTAAAGGGCTCAAGGCCGATGAAACAGAGGCATTCCCAAACTACCGAGGTGACTCGTATAGAATTTACTTTAACACATTACAGAAGGAAAAACAGTTACAGAACGTAGTCACCTCAAACCAAGATGAAGGGGAGCTCGAGAGGGTAATTCACTCTCTATCCCCGATTCACAGTTAAAGTTTTTATGAACTTTTTACATTAGCCGGAAGAAAGTTACATTTTACAAAAGTAGGTTACATAACTAAAGATTCAGATCTTTCCCTCCGATTAAACTGCGGAGGTAGGTAGCAAGAATGAAGTTATGTGGCCATTACCTTATAGATGTTCTGCTACCGACGAAAGAGGCCGCCCGCCTCCTGCTTAAGCACACACACACTCAGATAGACGAGGATCAATTGGCAAAGAAACGTAAAACACCGCAGTTTATAAACCCTCAGCGAATGTTAGAGATCCTTCAAGATTAATTAGGACACGTCCACTTAATTTTTATTGGGTAAACACAAAGTGAACAAGAAATGTTGGATTGGTTGGAAATTAATTACAAAAATGTTTCATTGGCCTGATTCAAAACTGGCGGAAAGAAAAAGGAACTATTGCCAACCCAAAAATAAATGAAAATCAGTCAGTTACAAAAACCTAGAAATACAAAACTTCTTTAAATTATAACTTCTTACATCTCGCTCCAGGGTGCATGATCATAGTTTTTTGGTAATGTCATCTATGGAAGAATGTCCAAACTTCCTGATGAATGGCAAACAAAACAAGAAGAAATTCGCTCAGTTTAAAAATTTTACAACTAAACAATGATTTAATTTTTCAGTGGTGACATCTTCTGATTAAAGTTCTAAGTTCCTCGTGTAGCAGTTTCCACTTTTGTTCGATGGAGGAGTTAATTAGGGCGCGGCCTTGAGATGTACCTCCCGGTACAGACACTGGCAAATAAGATCAATGAACATTTCAGTAGTGGAAATACAGGGATTCGGCCGCCGCCTCCGCCTCCGGCTCTCGGGAGAGGCCTCCACCTCGCGCGGGAAATTTGAATTTTGGCGGGAGATTTGAATTTTGGCGCGAGATTTGAATTTGTAAACAAAGCCACGTGTTTTTTGACGGCTGTCATCGACAACAACGCATCGCTAACCTCACTGCTGCCATCTTGACGGGCCTAAATCTCAGTGGTACCAACTTAACCAATTAGCGCGAGATTTGAATTTGTAAACATAGCCACGTGTTTTTTGACAGCCACGTGCTTTTTGACAGACAACAACGCATCGCTAACCTCAGTACTGTCATCTTGACGAGCCTAAACCTCAGTGCTACCAACTTAACCTCACTAGCGCGAAACTTGAATCGGTAAACAAAGCCACGTGTTTTTTGACAGCCACGTGCTTTTTGACAGACAACAACGAATCGCTAACCTCAGTACTACCATCTTGACGGGCCTAAACTTTAGTGGCTCCAACTTAACCTCACTAGCGCGAGATTTGAATCGGTAAACAAAGCCACGTGTTCTTTGACAGCCACGTGCTTTTTGACAGACAACAACGTATCGCTAACCTCAGTACTACCATCTTGACGGGCCTAAACCTTAGTGGTACCAACCTAACCTCACTAGCGCGAGATTTGAATCGGTAAACAAATCCACGTGCTTTTTGACAGCTGTCATCCACCATCTTTAATCTATAGAACACTGTGGTGCCCTCTTTCGCTACTACCTTTGAAATGTGGTGGCGGATAATTTGAAAAATGCTTTTTGACAGCAGCCATCTTTGAGCACCGTGCTGCCCTCTTTAGCTAGATACCTTTGAAATGTGGTGGCAGGCAATTCCACGTGACAGCAGCCATCTTTAATCAAGAGAGCACCGTGCTGCCCTCTTTGTGGCGGTGGCAAATTCCACGTGCTCTTGTTTGGAAACAGACTCACGTGCTTTTGTTCTGATAGCTGTCATCCGCCATCTTGCATCACAAACCTCAGTGCTGCACTCTTTAGCTAGATACCGTTGAAATGTGGTGGCGGCAATTTGAAAAATTCTATGTGCTCTTGTTTGGAAACAATGCTACGTGCTTTATTGACAGCTGTCATCCGCCATCTTTAATCAATAGAACACTGTGCTGCTATCATGCGGGCAATTTCGTCAGCTGTCATCCGCCATCTTTAATCCACAGAGCACCGTGCTGTCCTCTTTATGACATGTAGTAGCGGGCAATTTGAAAAGATCTGTTAGCTGTCATCCGCCATCTTTAATCAAGAGAGCACCGTGCTGCCATCTTTAGCTAGATACCTTTGGAATGTGGTGGCGGCAAATTGAAAAATTCCACGTGCTCTTGTTTAGTAAACAAACTCACGCGCTTTTTGTCAGCTGCCATCCGCCACCTTACATCGCAAACCTCAGTGCTACACTCTTTAGGTACATACCTTTGAAATATGGTGGCGGATAATTTAAAAAGAAAAATTCTACTGCAGCCATCTCTCGACGCTAATTGCACAAGATGGCTGCTATACATGACTCCTTAAAGGTGCTTATATAAGATGGCCGCTATACATAGGTTCTTATGAGACTCCCTTGGGATGCTTGCGCAAGATGGCGGTTATACAAGGCTCCTTATGAGACTCCCTAGGGATGCTCGCGCAAGATGGGGGTTGCTCTCATGAGGCGGCTTAAGGGTCCTTGCACAAGATGGCTAGATACGCCTTAAGGATGCTTGCGCAAGATGGCGGACACAAGATGGCGGCTATACACGACTCCTTATGAGACGCCTTAAGGGTGCTTGCGCACGATAGCTGCTGCTCTTATGAAGAAAGCTAGCTTAGAGGCTAACGTGTCGTGCTAGTTCGATTCATTAAATTTGGGGCTTAAATGCAAAATATTAAATATCTCGAAAACGGTGCATCGTAGAGCAAAACGGGCAAAATTGTTCTGCCCAGTACCTCGGTTCTCAGTATGAGGAACATGATAGCATAAGAAAAACATAGTCTAATGATGAGATCGACGGTTCGATTCCTACTTAGACCCTTTGGCTTTGGCAGCTATCTAATTCTACAAGATGGCGGCTATACATAGCTTCTTATGAGACAGCTTAAGAGCGCTTGCACAAGATGGCTGCTGCTCTTATGAGACGCCCTAGGGGTGCTTGCGCAAGGTAGCAGCGACAAGACGGTGACTATACACAGCTCCTTATGATACGGTCTAGAGGTGCTCACACAAGATTGTGGCTGCTCTGATGAAGAAAGCTAGCTTTGCATCGTGCAGGTATCTTTACAGCATTAAACCTCATACCTTTGAAATGTGTTGGCGGGTAATTTGAAAAATTCTACGTGCTTTTTCTTAACAGCAGCTATCTTTAAACAATAGCGGCTATACATAAGCTGTTAAGGCCTCCTCTTATGTCAAGGCAAAGCTCTATCGAACAAGTTTAAACCTGCATCGGGATAGCTAGAGTAAGCACGTGCTGCAGTGATGACGTCATTATGCATGTTTAGAATTGCAAATCACTAAAGAAACATAACAAGACTAGAATCGAACAATGCACTCTATGCCGTTAACTTTATCGTGTGATCGGAACATTGATTGAAGTGTTGAGAACACTAAATAAGTGATCAAGACTAAAATAGAACACTGTACTTCGTACAACATATGTTTAGAACATGTCAGGGGATACCTTTGTTCTAAGAAGATTAGATTACCGCACATTCCTTTTAGGGCTAATAGGCTAAAGGGCAAAAGGGCAAAAGGGCTAATGGGCAATAGGGCTAATGGGCTAAAGGGCTAGGGTGCCTCTCCTCTCTTTATCCGGGCTTGAGACCGGCTCTACAACTAGAGGCGGAGTTAACACCCTAAGGAAGGAAGAATATTGGGAAATAATCTATACGAATATAGCTACTCGATCGACTATATACTACAGATGGATGACTTAGGTGAGGATAAGCGCTTACTTAATAATACCTACACGACGTAATTCATGCTGTATTTCAAAAATATCTTCTTTGTACTCTGTGTAACCAGCATCATGATAGGCTCTTAGCAGTTGTAAACGTTTTACGAGTACATTGGGGTCTTTACAGTAGCTTATATCTACATAGGGTAACAGAGGCTTGTTGTGAACTTTGAGTCTATATGCAGACAGTTGATGTGTAGGGACTTGTTTTGATGTAATACGTGCTTCAGCAGTAGCGTTTGTAGCTACAAACTTAACTTGTTTCGATAGCGATGAAGCGTTGAAATTTCCTTCTTCTTTACCTTCAATCAATCAATCAATCAATCAATCAATACTGATCTGCATTTAGGGCAGTCGCCCAGGTGGCAGATTCCCTATCTGTTGCTTTCCTAGCCTTTTCCGAAATGATTTCAAAGAAATTGGAAATTTATTGAACATCTCCCTTGGTAAGTTATTCCAATCCCTAACTCCCCTTCCTATAAATGAATATTTGCCCCAGTTTGTCCTCTTGAATTCCAACTTTATCTTCATATTGTGATCTTTCCTACTTTTATCGACGCCATTCAAACTTATTCGTCTACTAATGTCATTCCACGCCATCTCTCCGCTGACAGCTCGGAACATACCACTTAGTCGAGCAGCTCTTCTTCTTTCTCTCAATTCTTCCCAACCGAAACATTGCAACATTTTTGTAACGCTACTCTTTTGTCGGAAATCACCCAGAACAAATCGAGCTGCTTTTCATTGGATTTTTTCCAGTTATTGAATCAGATAATCCTGGTGAGGGTCCCATACACTGGAACCATACTCTAGTTGGGGTCTTACCAGAGACTTATATGCACTCTCCTTTACATCCTTACTACAACCCCTAAACACCCTCATAACCATGTGCAGAGATCGGTACCCTTTATTTACAATCCCATTTATGTGATTACCCCAGTGAATATCTTTCCTTATATTAACACCTAGATACCTACAATGATCCCCAAAAGGAACTTTCACCCCATCAACGCAGTAATTAAAACTGAGAGGACTTTTCCTATTTGTAAAACTCACAACCTGACTTTTAGCCCCGTTTATCAACATACCATTGCCTGCTGTCCATCTCACAATATTTTCGAGGTCACGTTGCAGTTGCTCACAATCTTGTAACTTATTTATCACTCTATAGAGAATAACATAATCCGCAAAAAGCCTTACCTCCGATTCCACTCCTTTACTCATATCATTTATATATATAAGAAAACATAAAGGTCCGATAACACTGCCCTGAGGAACTCCCCTCTCAACTATTACAGGGTCAGACAAAGCTTCACCTACTCTAATTCTCTGAGATCTATTTTCTAGAAATATAGCAACCGATTCAGTCACTCTTTTGTCTAGTCCAATTGCACTCATTTTTGCCAGTAGTCTCCCATGATCCACCCTATCAAATGCTTTAGACATGTCAATCGCGATACAGTCCATTTGACCTCCAGAATCCAATATATCTGCGATATCTTGCTGGAATCCTACAAGTTCAGCTTCAGTGGAATAACCTTTCCTAAAACCGAATTGCCTTCTATCGAACCAGTTATTCATTTCACAAACATGTCTAATATAATCAGAAAGAATGCCTTCCCAAAGCTTACATACAATGCATGTCAAACTTACTGGCCTGTAATTTTCAGCTTTATGTCTATCACCCTTTCCTTTATACACAGGGGCTACTATAGCAACTCTCCATTCATCTGGTATAGCTCCTTCTGCCAAACAATAATCAAATAAGTACTTCAGATATGGTACTATATCCCAACCCATTGTCTTTAGTATATCCCCAGAAATCTGATCAATTCCAGCCGCTTTTCTAGTTTTCAACTTTTGTATCTTATTGTGAATGTCATTGTTATCATACGTAAATTTTATTACTTCTTTGGCCTTAGTCTCCTCCTCTATCTCGACATTATCCTTGTAACCAACAATCTTTACATACTGCTGACTGAATACTTCTGCCTTTTGAAGAACCTCACATACACACTCCCCTTGTTCATTAATTATTCCTGAAATGTCCTTCTTGGAACCTGTTTCTGCCTTAAAATACCTATACATACCCTTCCATTTTTCACTAAAATTTGTATGACTTCCAATTATGCTTGCCATCATGTTATCCTTAGCTGCCTTCTTTGCTAGATTCAATTTTCTAGTAAGTTCCTTCAATTTCTCCTTACTTCCACAGCCATTTCTAACTATATTTCTTTCCAGTCTGCACCTCCTTCTTAGTCTCTTTATTTCTATTATAATAAGGTGGGTCTTTACCATTCCTTACCACCCTTAAAGGTACAAACCTGTTTTCGCATTCCTCAACAATTTCTTTAAACCCATCCCAGAGTCTGTTTACATTTTATTTACCGTTTTCCAACGATCATAGTTACTTTTTAGAAACTGCCTCATACCTGCCTTATCAGCCATATGGTACTGCCTAACAGTCCTGCTTTTAAGACCTTCCTTTCTATCACATTTATTTTTAACTACCACAAAAACAGCTTCATGATCACTAATACCATCTATTACTTCAGTTTCCCTATAGAGCTCATCTGGTTTTATCAGGACCACATCCAGGATATTTTTCCCTCTGGTTGGTTCTATCACTTTCTGAATCAGCTGTCCTTCCCATATTAACTTATTTGCCATTTGTTGGTCATGCTTCCTGTCGTTCGCATTTCCTTCCCAATTGACATCTGGCAAATTCAGATCTCCCGCTACAATCGCATTTCTTTCCATGTCGTTTCCCACACAGCTGACTATCCTATCAAATAATTCCGAATCCGCATCAGTGCTACCCTTTCCCGATCTGTACACTCCAAATATATCAAGTTGCCTATTATCTTTAGAAATGAGCCTTACACCTAGAATTTCATGTGTCTCATCTTTAACTTTTTCGTAGCTTACAAATTCTTCTTTCACCAGAATGAAAACTCCCCCTCCCACCTTTCCTATCCTATCTCTACGATACATACTCCAGTGCCGTGAGAAAATTTCTGCATCCATTATATCATTTCTCAGCCATGATTCAACTCCTATTACAATATCTGGTGAATATATATCTATTAAATTACTTAATTCTATTCCTTTCTTTACAATACTTCTACAGTTCAACACTAACAATTTTATGTCATCCCTACTTGATTTCCAGTTCCCTGTTCCCTTATCACCGCTCCCTAGGCCATCCCGTTTCCCTGAATGTACCTCCCTACTACCCTTCCAAACAAATTTCCTAACTTATACCTTGCATCTCTTCTTGAGATGTTTGCACTGCGACAGAACGTGTAGTAGGCTTAGGAAATGAAGTAAAATCATCAAGCTGTAATGGCAATCAAACATTAAGATTTTCTTCTTCTTCTTCTACTTTCCCTTTACTACTGTTTTGATCAAAATCATTATCCTTATTATCATAATCATGATCTTGCCTCTCTTTATCTTGAAGTTTGTGCTTAGTAACAGAACTTGCAGCAGGCCTGGACAACAAGGGAGAATTAGAAATCTCTCGTAGAGGTGTACTTTTTAAACATAAATCAGTGTTCGCTGGAATATGGTTGAGCTCTTTGTATTTTGTTCCCGATGAAGCTACATTACACGCGGCTTCATGACGTTGAGCGTTGTATGCGTTCTTGAACTCCCTTCTATAATGTTTGCATTGAAAAATTGTCCTACATGATATCTCATGACGTCTCCTGTGATAGCTTCGGGAAAATGCTTTTCCACACTCTTGTCAAATATACCTAGAAGTAGGTTTTTCCATGACGGTCTTTTATCTTCTGCCAACAGATTCTTCTTTAAATCTACTTGACATTTGTTACTCTCTACTTCGATGATGCGAACAGCTTAGCAATTAACAGTAAACTAATACAAAAGCGTATAACCAAGGTAGCAACAGTAAGGTTTAAGCCCATCAAGATGGCAAGAGTGAGGTTAGCGACGTTCTGTTGTTGGATTTTCAATTCCGCGCTATAACATGCATAAGGTGGCAGCCTTGAGGTTTACCGCCGTAAAGATGGCAGCAGTGAGGTTAGCGACGATCTATTGTCCTTCAGTGTGAGGTTAGGGTCCATCAAGAAGACGGCTGACAAAAAAAAGCACGTGGCTTGATTTACTAAACAAGAGCACGTGGCAGTGACGTCACGGTCACGTAATCAATCCTTAGCACTACGTCTTTAAGAGCAGCATTAGGATTAGCTATGTTTAAAAATCTTGGGAACAGAGCAGCAGTATGAATAGCCATGTTTCAAAACGTGTACACATCACCTATCGATTTTACATGCATCGAACCTCGTACTAAACTTCTTCCGCTAGATCGTGCTGCTATCTTAGCATAAGATATACGTATGAACTTACAGTACAAAGAATAGCCATGTTTCGGAGCGTGTACACATCACCTACCGATTTTACATGCATCGACCCTCGTACTAAACTTCTTCTGCTAGATCGTGCTGCTATCTTAGCATAACCTATACGCATGACCTTAAAGTACAAAGAATAGCCATGTTTCAAAGCGTGTACACATCACCTACCGATTTTGCATGCATCGAATCTCGTACTAAACTTCTTCCGCTAGATTGTGCTGCTATCTTAGCATAAGCTATACCCATAAATTTAAAGTGCAAAGAATAGCTATAGCGTGTACACATCACCTATCGATTTCGCATGCATCGACTCTCGTACTAAAACTTCTTCCGCTAGATTATGCTGCTATCTTAGCATAACCTATGGGCATGAACATAAAATGCAAAGAATAGTCATGTTTCAAAGCGTGTACACATCACCCTGAACTTCTTCCGCTAGATTGTACTGCTATCTTAGCATAACCTATACACGCGAACTTAAAGCACAACAAATAACGATGTTTAACAGCGTGTACACATCACCTATTGATTTTGCATGCATCGACTATTTTTACCGTTGGAGTGTACAACGATCGCATATGTGTATTGCTAACGTATCAGTTCAGCTTAAGCCACGAAGGAGAGCGGACGCATGAGTAGAGAGCTCGGGAGTGGGAGTAAGGAGTGAGAGCTGAGTGCAGGAAGCTTGTGAGGAGTTTGACAACAACGATTGGAGTAGATCAATACAGGGCGGCTATTGGAGGATGGCAGAGGAGAATCAAGAAAGAAGAAGTAAAATCAGGTGGTTGTAAAGTGGATTTGGTAATCAAAGGAGAAGTAGTGTTAACAGCGGCGGTGGTTATAATGTTGCTACTGATTGGAGGTGTAGAGCCGAACCCAGGCCCGACATCTAGTGGAAATGAGGGATGGGAAGACATAGAAGAATTCAAAAAATGGGTAAAAGAGACGGTGGTAGAAGTGTGCCCCTTTGAGCAAATTAAGAATATGATACAAGAACAAACCAGGGAGTTTGGAAAAATGAAGTTATGGCTGCGAGAAATGACGGACGATATAACATCACAAGTGAGAAAGAACGACGAGGAAGTGGCAATATTAAGAGAAAGAATAGGACGACTGAAAGAGGAGACGTTGAAATTGAAAGCGGAAGTGAATGCCAATACATTGAATCGCAGGAAGAAGTGCTTATTTATTTATGGGGTGCCTGAGGAGGTGAGAGAAGACAAAGTACGTCCAATTTACAAAGTTTTCGACTTAATACAAGGGAAATTGAAACTTAACTTTAGCGAAGTGGACATAGATGACGTACAGAGCGTGGGAAGAACTAGGGGCAACAGGCCTATCAAAGTAGAACTGTTTTCTACGTTGATGGCTGATGCAGTGATAGGCAATTCGAGTAACATGCAGAGAGAAAAAATATGGATCAAGAGAGACGTGGGATGGGAGGCTATTAGGAATGAGAAAATACTCAGAAAACACAAGATACGTGCGATAAATCAAGGACTGAGAGCTACTATTAAAGGACAAGAGCTAGTGGTATCAGGCAGAAATTGGAAGAGGAACTGGTCTTTGAATAGACTGCTGGACTTAGAAATGAAGATTAAAAAAGACGAAGAAAAAATGAGCAGTGCAACGAGAGATGGGGAAGTGAGGAGAGATAACAGTAACAGGGTAATGTGTGAAGAGGGTCAGAGAGAGGCGCTAAGTGAAAATGTAACCATTAACAGTGAAGAAGTCCAGGAAGAGGCGACAAGTGAAAGGGTGACCATAAGCAGTGAAGAAGAAAGGCAGGGGAGTGAAAGCAGTGAAGTAAGGGAAGTGACGGGTAAAAAGGTGACGTCAGAGGCAACCGGAGGATGTCTCAATAGGAGTTGGGAAAGAGGCAAGGGCAGAAGATTAACGAAGATGATGGGAGCTGAAGGTGGAGGCAAAAGTACACAACAGAGTGAAGATGGTGATGAAGCGGCGGCCAAAAGAGGTGGCAGAGAAACAGGAAGGTATAGAAAACTGACAGACATGTGGGATTCAGGTAGAAATGAGAAGGGTGTAGTCACTAGAAGTAAAAAGAACAATAGTATAGGGAGTAGTGAAAATAAAGATTGTTAGATGTAAGAATGTAGTGTTGAGGAATGAGTGTTTGGTATTTGTAGGTGAATATGAAGTGATATTTTGAAGGTTGTGATGGTGTGTGAGTGTGTGGTATTTGTAGATGGAGATTTATTTGATGGTAGACGAGTGTGTGCTAGGGCTGAAATGTGGTGTTGGAAGTAGAGGTGGTATATGCTGAAATGTGGTGTTGGAAAGGTATGGAGAAGTGGTGGTGCACTCATGAGTAAGTTGTATTTAATGTGATGGTATATGATTGTGTGGTATTTGTAGATGTTGAAATGTGGTGTTGGAAAAGTATGAAGATGTAGTAATGTAATTTGGCTATTTGTAAATTTTGGTTTGGTGGAAGATGGAGTTTTCGGTAGGTAATTATGATGGGTATTAGGATGAGTATGAGTGTATGGTAAATTGAGTATGGTAGATGAGTGTGTGCTAGAGATGAAAGGTGGTGTTAGAAATAGAGGTGGTATATGTTGAAATATGGTGTTGGAAAGGTATGAGAAGTAGTGGTGCACTCATGAGTAAGTTGTAAATGAAGGTGGTTTGGTATTCAATGTGATATGAAATTTGAAGATGGAGAAGTGGTGGTACTTTTCAATGGCAGATTTTAAGTGTTGAGAGGGACGAGAACTGAGAAGTGGTGTTTGTTTAAGTGTTGAGAGGGATGTGAACAGAGAATTGATGTTTGTTTGTAAACTTTGGTTTGGTGGACGTGATGACAAATGGATGGTGGACGTTTAATTATTGCTATATTATGTGAGCGTTAAGTGATGATGTATTGGTATTAAATTGCAGTAGAGACGGTAATTTATTGCTGAAATGTGGAGATGGAGAAAGGGTGGTATATGTAATGGCAGAATTTAAGAGCTGAGAGGGAGGAGCATTGAGAATTGGTGTTTGTTTGTAAACTTTGGCTTGGTGGACGTGATGACAAATTTCAGGTGGAGTATGGTTTGGTATTTAAATTGATTAAGCATGGCTGACAAGGATAAAATTGCAACGTGAACATACGTGAGCATGAATACGCAATGGCAGAATGTAACGTAAGTCTGGACTCATCAACCTAGAGTGGGTCAAGTAAAATAAGGTAGCAGGAATGGAATGTGCAAGGGTTTGCGTGTCTAGTTAAGAGAGGCATGAAGGTCTTTGACATTCTTAATACTGCTGATTTTATTTCAACTTTATTATGTATTTTAATTATGTTTATTTAAACTACACATTCTGGGAAGACAACAGGAATATTCAGCAAGGACGTTGGACGTGGCATGAAAGGGCCGAGGATGACTACCGTGGTGACCCTCACTTTGGGGGTTACGTTTCCGGAGTATCTGAGGAATTTCATGGCATGTCCATGGAGTACGTTTGATTTTTTTATTAATATTGTTTTGTTTGCTCATTTTTGTTCTCCGCGTGTTTTATTTTTCTTTTCTTTTTTCTGTACAGTATGTAGAGTTTGAAAGAGTGAATTTTGGCATGGGCTGAACATGTTATTTTTCTCATTTAAAGGATCAAATGGGTATTATTACTGTAGATCTAGAGAAAAATAATAAAGTATCAAAGTATCAAAGACTATCGTACTAAACTTCTCCCGCTAGAGTGTACAACGATCGCAATTGCGTGCTGCTACCTATGTGCGTGAATTGAAAGTATAAAGAATAGCGTGTAAACATCACGTATCGATGATGCATGCGTCGACTATCGTACTAGGCTTCTTCCGCTAGAGCATGTAGCAATCGTTTTTGTGTATCCCTAACCCATGTGCACGAACTTAAAGCACAAGGAAGAGCTATGTTCCAAAGCGTGTACACATCACCTATCGATGATGTATGCATCGACTATCGTACTAAACTTCTTCCACAACAGCGTGAGCTCATCGCTTGTGTGTGCTGCAATCTTAACATAACCTATGTGCACGAAGTTAAAGCACAAAGGATACCCCAAGTTCAAAGCATGTACACATCACCTATCGATTTGGCATGCATTGACTTTCGTATTAAACTTCTTCCACTAGAGTGTGCGACAACCTTATAAGTATGCTGCTAACTTAGTATAACTTATACACATGAACTTAAAGCATAAAGAATACTGATGTATAAAAATCTTGTGAACATAGCAGCAGCAGTATTTATTTTGTATTTATTTATTAGTGAACAAAACAGGCGTTCAGCCCCGAATACATGTTCACAATAATAATAATAAATAACAAATAAGATTAATAAGAATAGTCCAACCTGAGCCACCCCTCTCCACTATATACTAAATAACATAAAATGAAATAAACAATACCGTCCCGGTTTTATACCAGAACCAACTCCATCTACATCAATTCACAACAGCCTGGTCAATGTTTACATTCTACTGCTGGTGTTACAACTCCATGCTTGTTATCACTCTCACGTACGCAACCTTCTTACTTCAGCATTTTCATCACCTCTATTGTTCCCTGACCTACTCCAGCATAAGCTGCAACAGCAGCATTACCACGTTACATTCCAAACCAGCCATTACATGATTGCATACCAAACCGGCCATCTTATTCCGTCATTACGTTCCAATCAACCATACCGCAACTTTTACCAATCTGCGTTAACATTGCTTCATTTCATTTCATTCCGTCATAACACTCCATAATAAAATTACCTCTCATCTCCAGAAATTTCGGCAATGAATAACAAATACCAATCACGCCTCCAAACATTTTGGCCAGCAATACTCCAACACCACATTTCAGCAATACCACACTAACCCTACCTCATATACCACCTCTACTTCTTCTACAAATACATTCACCTTCTGCCATCCACCATCTTATACCACCACTTCTCCAACACCACATTTCAACCCTATAACATATCATAATTTAATACTTCCAACACCACACTTCAGCATACCAGCTCTACTCCTTCCACAAATACACTCACCTTCTGCCATCCACCATCTTATACCACCACATCTCCCACACCACATTTCCACCCTATAACATATCATAACTTGCATTTACCATACACTCATACTCCTCCTACCCGTCATAATTACCTACTGAAGACTCCATCTTCTACCAAACCAAAATTTACAAATACCACCTCTACTTCCAACACCACATTTCAGCCCTAGCACGCACTCGTCTGCCATCACTCAGCATTTATACCAGTCACCAATACAATACAAAATGATAATAAACTCACCTGTTTCCAGCTCCAAAAATTAAATAGCCATCAACACCACATTTCAACCCTATAACATATCATAACTTGAATACTAAGCCTTCAATACTTCCAACACCACACTTCAGCATACCAGCTCTACTCCTTCCACAAATACACTTACCTTCTGCCATCCACCATCTTATACCACCACTTCTCCAACACCACATTTCAACCCTATAACATATCATAACTACATCTCCATACCTTTCCAACACCACATTTCAACATATACCACCTCTACTTCCAACACCACAATTCAGCCCTAACACACACTCATCTGCCATCACTCAGCATTTATACCAGACACCAATACAATCTCAGTACCACCACCTCTACTTCTTCTACAAATACACTCACCTTCTGCCATCCACCATCTTATACCACCACTTCTCCAACACCACATTTCAACCCTATAACATATCATAATTTGCTCAATTTGCCATACACTCATACTCATCCTAATACCCATCATAATTACCTACCGAAAACTCCAACTTCCCCCAAACCAAAATTTACAAATAGCCAAATTACCACACTTATCCAACACCACATTTACCATCACTCCTCCAGCTCCAAATATCAACAAACTGCCATCCACCATCTTATACCACCACTTCTCCAACACCACATTTCAACCCTATAACATATCATAACTTATATACCACTTCTCCTTCACAACATTTCAGCCTCCACGCCCTTAATTACTTACTCACTCGCTATATTATTGTTTTTTACTTCTTGTAACAAAACCCTCACTACTTTTCATTGCTCTCATCATGTCCGTATATCTTCTATCTCTCCCTGCGCTCATACTCAAATTCTGTGCGAGGTACTCACGGGTTAACACTGGCCTTACTTTTATACCCTGATCTTGTCTAACTACACCACTACACTCAGCTCTCTCAGCTTCTTGTTGCTCACTCTCCTTTCCCCCATCACCCCTTTGATCTTCAGCCTCTCTCCTGCATTGCCCGTCCACTGCTCTTTCCTTACCGTTGTTCATACTTCCACTTAGCACCTCGCTCTGTCTCTCTTGACACTTTTCAGTACTACTTCCTATAATTACACTTCTACCCTCGTTATCTTTCACTTGCCTATTATCTTCCACTCGTTTGTCATCCCCGTTATTCACTACACTTCTCTTAGCCTCCTCATCTTGTTTCATCCTCCGTTCTAGGTCCATCAGTCTATTCACCGACCATACTCTCCTCCATCTGTTGCCTGTCCCCACTAATTCCTGTCCTCTGATGACTGCATTCAACCCTTGCTGCCTAGCTCGTATCATGTGTTTTTTAAGAGTTTTTTCATTCCTCCACTCTTCAGCTCCTATGTCCCTCCTTATCCATATTTTTTCTCCTTGCACGTTACCTGCATTACGCACCACTATATCAGCCATCAGTGTAGAAAATAATTGAACTTTGATAGGCCTATTACCTCTAAATCTTCCCACTCTTGTCACATCATCAATGTCCACTTCACTGAAATTTATTTTCATTTTACCCTGAATTATGTCCACTACTTTATAAACTATACTCGTCTTATCTTCCTTCTTACCCTCTTGCACTCCATATATAAATAAGCATTTATTTCTGCGACTTCGGGTGTTAACAACTACGTCGGCTTTCAGTTTCGATATCTCCTCTTCCAATCTCCCTATCTCCTCTCTTAATGCTGAAACTTCTTCACCATTTCTTCTCACCTGTGAAGCAGCAGCAGCAGTAAGAATAGCAATGTTTTAAAAGCGTGTACGCATTGCCTATCGATTTCGCATGCATCAACTATCGTACTAAACACATCCCGCTAGAATGTATAACGTTCACATGTGTTTGCGCTGCTATTTTAGCATGACTTATGCGAACGAACTCAAAGCATAAAGAATAGCGATGTTTGAAAATCTTGCGAACATAGTAGCAGTAAGAATAGCAAGGTTTAAAAGCGTGTACATATCACCTTTTGATAATGCATACATCAACTATCGTACTAAACAACCTCTACACGAGCGTGCGACCATCGCTTGTACTTGTGCTGCTAACTTAACATAACCTATGTGCACGAACTTAAAGCATAAAGAATAGTTATGTGTAAAAATCTTGTGAACATAGCAGAGTGTTAACTACGTAGGTGTAGACATTGAACTTTGCATGCTGAAGCAGCATACTACGTGACCGTGACGTCACGACCACGTGCTCCTGTTTGGTAAACATAGCCACGTGCTTTTTTGACAGCTGTCTTCTTGACGAACCCTAACCTCACTTTGAAGGACAATAGAGCGTCGCTAACCTCACTGCTGCCATCTTTACGGCGGTAAAACTCAAGGCTGCCACCTTATGAATGTTATAGCGCGGAATTTAAAATCCAACAACGGAACATTGCTAACCTCACTCTTGCCATCTTTACGGCGGTAAACCTCAAGGCTGCCACCTTATGCATGTTGTAGCGCGGAATTTATAATTCAACAACAGAACATTGCTAAACTCTCTGCTATCATCTTGAAAAGTTCAGTGTTCCAAACACTAGTTCGAAAAAGGTAACTCATCGCACCTCGAGGATTTTATTAGGTAAGACGTAACCCCTAGGTTCCATTCCTTGTTCTGAACATGAAACCATTTACAAATAAAGATTAATTTTCTACACCTAACAAAGTACAAGCGTTCTTGCTGATAGCGATCGATGAGGTTGTTGCTCCTTTAGCCCTTTAGCCCTTTGGCCTATTAGCCCTTTAGCCCATTAGCCCTTTTGCCCATTAGCCCTTTAGTCAAGGAATGTGCAGTAAGGAGGCGGAAGAGTCCGTTCATCCTTTTTTGCCCTTCTGATACGACGTAACCCCTTGGATCATTGAAGTTGTAGTTTTGCAATATCGTTTACTGTGCGAGTTAGCTATGCGATATGTGCACAGTGTGTTTCCATAGTTTTTGATTTTACACTAAGCAAATCATTAAAATTGTACTTTTGCTCTGAACCCATCAACAGTGTTCTGATCATATGTTGAAGTTAACAACATCGATTACAGTGTTCGATTCCAGTCTTGTTATGTTTCAATCTGATCTTCTTAGAACAAGGGTATCCCCTGACATGTTCTAAACACATGATGTATTGAGTACAGTGTTCGATTCTAGTCTTGATCACTTATTTTGTGTTCTGAACACATCAATCAATATTGTGATCACATGTTGTATCGTGTACAGCGTTTGATTCTACTCTTCTAATGTTTGGCAAGTCTAAAGATGCACAATAATGTTATCGCTGCACACGCTTGCCTTCGCGATGCAGGTTTAAACTTGTTCGATATAAAACTATGCCTTGACATAAGAGGCGGAGGAGGGGGAGGAGGAGGAGGTAGAGAAGGAGGAGGAGGAGAATGATAAGGCTTTAGCGGCCTATGTATAGTCACCATTGTTTAAATATGACAGCTTTCAAAAGAATTTTTCAAATTATCCCCCACCACATTTCAGCTCAAGAGGGCAGCAGGGTGCTCTATTGATTTTGCACACAGAATTTCAAATTGCCCTACACCGCATGCATAACAGCAGCCGTTATCTTGCGCAGTAGCCTGTAAGCTAGCTTTCTTCATAAGACTAGCCGCCATCTTGTGCGAGCACCCCTGGGCTGTCTCATAAGGAGCTATGTATAGTCACCATATTGTGTCCAACATCTTGCGTAAGCATCCCTAGGACGTCTCAAGCCATCTTGTGTCTCATAAGAGCAGCCACCACCTTGTAGAATTAGATAGCTGCCAATGCCAAAGGGCATGAATCGAACCAGCAAGGTACGTTAGACTCTCTACCATAGCTAGACCTGATCATGTTACGAAGACTTGCTTCAATACAAGCTAAAACAGAGCAAATGCCAAAGGGCCTAAGTAGGAACCGAACCTGTGATCTCATCATTAGACCATGTTTCTCTTGTTCCTGATACAACGAGCTTGGGTACTAGGCGGAAAAATTTTGTCTGTTTTGCTCTACGATGCACCGTTATCGAGATATTTATCATTTTGCATTTAAGAACTAAATTTAATGAATCGAACTAGCACGACACGTTAGCCCGTAAGCTAGCTTTCTTCATAAGAGCAGAAGCCATCTTGCGCAAGCAACCTTAAGGCGTCTCGTAAGGAGTCGTGTATAGCAACCATCTTGTGTCCGCCATCTTGTGCAAGCATCCTTAGGGCGTCTCTAGCCATCTTGTGCAAGGATACTTAAGCCGCCTCATAAGAGCAACCGCCATCTCGCGCAAGCATCCCTAGGGCTTCTCATAAGGAGCCTTTTATAACCGCCATCTTGCGCAAGTATCCCAAGGGAGTCTCATAAGAATCTATGTATAGTGGCCATCTTGCATAAGCAAATTTAAGGAGTCATGTATAGCAGCCATCTTGTGCAATTAGCGTCGAGAGATGGCTACTGTAGAATTTTTGTTTTTAAATTATCCGCCACCACATTTCAAAGGTAAAGAGCGCAGCACTGAGGTTTGCGATGTAAGCTGGCGGATGACAGCTGACAAAAAGCGCGTGAGTTTGTTTAATAAACAAGAGCACGTGGAATTTTTCAATTTGCCGCCACCACATTTCAAAGGTATCTAGCTAAAGAGGGCAGCACGGTGCTCTCTTGATTAAAGATGGCGGATGACAGCTAGCAGAACATTTCAAATTGCCCGCTACTACAGAGGGCAGCACGGTGCTCTGTAGATTAAAGATGGTGGATGACAGCTGACGAAATTGCCCGCATGATAGCAGCACGGTGCTCTATTGATTAAAGATAGTGGATGACAGCTGTCAGAAAAGCACGTGGCTTTGTTTCCAAACAAGAGCACATAGAATTTTTCAAACTGCCGCCACCACATTTCAAAGGTATCTAGCAAAAGAGTGCAGCGCTGAGGTTTGTGATGCAAGATGGTGGATGACAGCTGTCAGAAAAAAGCACGAGAGTTTGTAAAGCACGTGAAATTTGCCACCGCCACAAAGAGGGCAGCACGGTGCTCTCTTGATTAAAGATGCCTGCTGTCACGTGGAATTGCTTGCCACCACAGGTATCTAGCTGAAGAGGGCAGCACGGTGCTCTCTGGATTAAAGATGGCTGCTGTCAAAAAGCACTTTTCAAATTATCCGCCACCACATTTCAGCTAAAGAGGGCAGCGCTGTGCTCTATAGATTAAAGATGGCGGATGGCAGCTGTCAAATAAGCATGTGGCATTGTTTCCAAACAAGAGCACGTGGAATTTTTCAAATTGCCGCCACCACATTTCAACTAGAGAGTGCAGCACGGTGCTCTCTTGATTAAACATGGCGGATGGTAGCTGTCAAATAAGCATGTAGCATTGTTTAGAAACAAGAGCACGTGGAATTTTTCAAATTGCCGCCACCACATTTCAACTAGAGAGTGCAGCGCTGTGCTCTCTTGATTAAAGATGGCGGATGGTAGCTGTCAAAAAAGCACGTGGCTTTGTTTCCAAACAAGAGCATGCGAAATTTTTCAAATTGCCGCCACCACATAGAGTGCAGCCCTGTGCTCTCTTGATTAAAGATGGCTGCGGTCACGTGGAATTGTCTGTCACCAGAGTGCAGTACGGTGCTCTGTCGATTAAAGATGGCTGCTATCAAAAAGCATTTTTCAAATTATCCGCCACCACATTTCAAAGGTAAGTAGCTAAAGAGGGCAGCACTGTGCTCTGTTGACAAAAGATGGCGGATGTCAGCTGTCAAAAAGCACGTGGATTTGTTTACCGATTCAAATCTCGCGCTAGTTAGGTTAAGTTGGTACTACTGAGGTTTAGGCCCGTCAAGATGGCAGTACTGAGGTTAGCGATGTGTTGTTGTCTGTCAAAACGCAAGTGGCTGTCAAAAAGCACGTGGCTTTGTTTACCTATTCAAATCTCGCGCTAGTTAGGTTATGTTGGTACCACTGAGGTTTAGGCCCGTCAAGATGGCAGCAGTGAGGTTAGCGATGCGGTGTTGTCGATGACAGCTGTCAAAAAGCACGTGGCTTTGCTTACAATTCAAATTTCCCGCGGGAGGCGGAGGAGACCTCTGGGAAGGCCCCTCGGAGGCGGAGGCGGAGGCGGAGGAGGCCTCTGGGAGGGCCATCCGTGAGGCGGAGGCGAAGGGGGCCTCTGGGAGGGCCTCCCGTGAGGCGGAGGCGGCGGCCGAACCATCCAATTATGCTAGTCATTTCAAATTTTTTTTAAAACGACAGATGTTTCAAAATGATTATAGGTCATTCGCATCTTAGGGGAGAATTGCACACAAAATGCTTTCATTTTCCGAGTTGGGAAGTAAATGGGTAAAAGTTATTGGATTACTTGTAACGATTACATTCATAGCAAATTTTACTTGTAACCGTACGAGTTGCAAAAAAAAGTACGGTAATTCTTACTTGACATTTACTCCTTGAAATAAATTGTGCCGGGCGGAGTAGCTTGGTCGGTACAGCGCTGGCCTTCTGCCCCAACTTTCCAGGTTCTATTCTGGCTCAGTCCAGTGGTATTTGAAGGAGCTCAAAACGTCAGCCTCGCGTCGGTAGATTTATAGGCACGTAAAACAACTCCCGCGGGTCTAAATTCCGGCACCTCGGCATCTACGAAAACCGTATAAGTCGTTAGTGGGAAGTAAAGTAAATCTAGTATTAGTAGATTTACTGGCCAGTTGAAGAACTCTTGCAGAACAAAATCCCGGCACCGGTCTCTGAAAACCGTAAATGTAAATATTGCGACGTAAAACAAATAACATTATTAAGCGTGTATTTATTATTTGAAGATAAAAAATCCATTTTCGAGTCTTTAAACCTACCACCAATGAGACAGGCCTGAACATGACACCATCAAAGAACAGAACAAATCGTGCATCCCGTGGCTACGTAGGCCTGCTAGGCTCCTCTTGTGCTTGTAACGGGAGCGTGTCACCGTGCTATGCCATGCTCCTCAGCTCCATCTGTGGTTGGACAGGCAGCGTGTCACCGTGCTATGCCATGCTCCTCAGCTCCATCTGAGGTTGGACAGGCAGCGTGTCACCGTGCTATGCCATGCTCCTCAGCTCCATCTGTGGTTGGACAGGCAGCGTGTCACCGTGCTATGCCATGCTACTCAGCTCCATCTGTCACTGGACAGGCAGCGTGTCACCGTCCTATGCCATGCTCCTCAGCTCCATCTGTGGTTGGACAGGCAGCGTGTCACCGTCCTATGCCATGCTCCTCAGCTCCATCTGTCACTGGACAGGCAGCGTGTCACCGTGCTATGCCATGCTACTCAGCTCCATCTGTCACTGCACAGGCAGCGTGTCACCGTGCTATGCCATGCTCCTCAGCTCCATCTGTGGTTGGACAGGCAGCGTGTACCCGTCCTATGCCATGCTCCTCAGCTCCATCTGTCACTGGACAGGCAGCGTGTCACCGTGCTATGCCATGCTACTCAGCTCCATCTGTCACTGGACAGGCAGCGTGTCACCGTGCTATGCCATGCTACTCAGCTCCATCTGTCACTGGACAGGCAGCGTGTCACCGTCCTATGCCATGCTCCTCAGCTCCATCTGTGGTTGGACAGGCAGCGTGTCACCGTCCTATGCCATGCTCCTCAGCTCCATCTGTCACTGGACAGGCAGCGTGTCACCGTGCTATGCCATGCTACTCAGCTCCATCTGTCACTGGACAGGCAGCGTGTCACCGTGCTATGCCATGCTCCTCAGCTCCATCTGTGGTTGGACAGGCAGCGTGTCACCGTGCTATGCCATGCTCCTCAGCTCCATCTGAGGTTGGACAGGCAGCGTGTCACCGTGCTATGCCATGCTCCTCAGCTCCATCTGTGGTTGGACAGGCAGCGTGTCACCGTGCTATGCCATGCTACTCAGCTCCATCTGTCACTGGACAGGCAGCGTGTCACCGTCCTATGCCATGCTCCTCAGCTCCATCTGTGGTTGGACAGGCAGCGTGTCACCGTGCTATGCCATGCTCCTCAGCTCCATCTGTGGTTGGACAGGCAGCGTGTCACCGTGCTATGCCATGCTACTCAGCTCCATCTGTCACTGGACAGGCAGCGTGTCACCGTGCTATGCCATGCTACTCAGCTCCATCTGTCACTGGACAGGCAGCGTGTACCCTTCCCATGCCATGCTCCTCAGCTCCATCTGTGGTTGGACAGGCAGCGTGTCACCGTGCTATACAATGCTCCTCAGCTCCATCTGTCACTGGACAGGCAGCGTGTCACCGTGCTATGCCACGCTCCTCAGCTCCATCTGTCAGTGGACCTGCAGCGTGTCACCGTGCTATGCCATGCTCCTCAGCTCCATCTGTGGTTGGACAGGCAGCGTGTACCCGTCCTATGCATGCTTCTCAGCTCCATTTGTGGTTGGACAGGCAGCGTGTCACCGTGCTATGCCATGCTCCTCAGCTCCATCTGTGGTTGGACAGGCAGCGTGTACCCGTCCTATGCCATGCTTCTCAGCTCCATCTGTGGTTGGACAGGCAGCGTGTCACCGTGCTATGCCATGCTCCTCAGCTCCATCTGTCACTGGACAGGCAGCGTGTCACCGTTCTATGCCATGCTCCTCAGCTCCATCTGTCACTGGACGGGAAGCGTGTCACCGTGCTATATCATGCTCCTCGGCTCCATCTGTGGTTGGAGAGGCAGCGTGTACCCGTCCTATGCCATGCTCCTCAGCTCCATCTGTGGTTGGACAGGCAGCGTGTCACCGTGCTATGCCATGCTCCTCAGCTCCATCTGTGGTTCGACAGGCAGCGTGTCACCGTGCTATGCCATGCTCCTCAGCTCCATCTGTCACTGACCTGCAGCGTGTCACCGTGCTATGCCATGCTCCTCAGCTCCATCTGTCAGTGGACCTGCAGCGTGTCACCGTGCTATGCCATGCTCCTCAGCTCCATCTGTCACTGGACAGGCAGCGTGTCACCGTCCTATATCATGCTCCTCAGCTCCATCTGTGGTTGGACAGGCAGCGTGTCACCGTGCTATGCCATGCTCCTCAGCTCCATCTGTCAATGGACAGGCAGCGTGTACCCTTCCCATGCCATGCTCCTCAGCTCCATCTGTGGTTGGACAGGCAGCGTGCCACCGTGCTATGCCCTGCTCCTCAGCTCCATCTGTCAGTGGACCTGCAGCGTGTCACCGTGCTATGCCATGCTCCTCAGCTCCATCTGTGGTTGGACAGGCAGCGTGTCACCGTGCTATGCCATGCTCCTCAGCTCCATCTGTCACTGACCTGCAGCGTGTCACTGTGCTATACCCTGCTCCTCAGCTCCATCTGTCAGTGGACAGGCAGCGTGTACACTTCCCATGCCATGCTCCTCAGCTCCATCTGTGGTTGGACAGGCAGCGTGTCACCGTCCTCTGCCATGCTCCTCAGCTCCATCTGTCACTGGACCTGCAGCGTGTACCCTTCCTATGCCATGCTCCTCAGCTCCATCTGTGGTTGAACAGGCAGCGTGTCACCGTGCTATGCCATGCTCCTCAGCTCCATCTGTCAGTGGACAGGCAGCGTGTACCCTTCCCATGCCATGCTCCTCAGCTCCATCTGTGGTTGGACAGGCAGCGTGTCACCGTGCTATGCCCTGCTCCTCAGCTCCATCTGTCAGTGGACAGGCAGCGTGTACCCTTCCCATGCCATGCTCCTCAGCTCCATGTGTGGTTGGACAGGCAGCGTGTACCCTTCCCATGCCATGCTCCTCAGCTCCATCTGTCACTGGACCTGCAGCGTGTACCCTTCCCATGCCATGCTCCTCAGCTCCATCTGTGGTTGGACAGGCAGCGTGTACCCTTCCCATGCCATGCTCCTCAGCTCCATCTGTGGTTGGACAGGCAGCGTGTACCCTTCCCATGCCATGCTCCTCAGCTCCATCTGTGGTTGGACAGGCAGCGTGTACCCTTCCCATGCCATGCTCCTCAGCTCCATCTGTGGTTGGACAGGCAGCGTGTACCCTTCCCATGCCATGCTCCTCAGCTCCATCTGTCAGTGGACGGGCGGCGTGTAGCCTTCCTATGCCATGCTCCTCAGCTCCATCTGTGGTTGGACAGGCAGCGTGCCACCGTGCTATGCCCTGCTCCTCAGCTCCATCTGTCAGTGGACCTGCAGCGTGTCACCGTGCTATGCCATGCTCCTCAGCTCCATCTGTGGTTGGACAGGCAGCGTGTCACCGTGATATGCCATGCTCCTCAGCTCCATCTGTGGTTGGACAGGCAGCGTGCCACCGTGCTATGCCATGCTACTCAGCTCCATCTGTCACTGGACAGGCAGCGTGTCACTGTGCTATGCCATGCTCCTCAGCTCCATCTGTCACTGGACCAGCAGCGTGTCACCGTGCTATGCCTTGCTCCTCAGCTTCATCTGTCACTTGACCTGTAGCGTGTACCCGTCCTATGCCATGCTCCTCAGCTCCATCTGTGGTTGGACAGGCAGCGTGTACCATTCCCATGCCATGCTCCTCAGCTCCATCTGTCACTGGACAGGCAGCGTGTCACCGTGCTATGCCATGCTCCTCAGCTCCATCTGTGGTTGGACAGGCAGCGTGTCACCGTGCTATGACCTGCTCCTCAGCTCCATCTGTCAGTGGACAGGCAGCGTGTACCCTTCCCATGCCATGCTCCTCAGCTCCATCTGTGGTTGGACAGGCAGCGTGTACCCTTCCTATGCCATGCTCCTCAGCTCCATCTGTGGTTGGACAGGCAGCGTGTCACCGTGCTATGCCATGCTCCTCAGCTCCATCTGTCAGTGGACAGGCAGCGTGTACCCTTCCCATGCCATGCTCCTCAGCTCCATCTGTGGTTGGACAGGCAGCGTGTCACCGTGCTATGCCCTGCTCCTCAGCTCCATCTGTCAGTGGACAGGCAGCGTGTACCCTTCCTATGCCATGCTCCTCAGCTCCATCTGTGGTTGGACAGGCAGCGTGCCACCGTGCTACGCCCTGCTCCTCAGCTCCATCTGTCAGTGGACCTGCAGCGTTTCACCGTGCTATGCCATGCTCCTCAGCTCCATCTGTGGTTGGACAGGCAGCGTGTCACCGTGCTATGCCATGCTCCTCAGCTCCATCTGTGGTTGGACAGGCAGCGTGTCACCGTGCTATGCCATGCTCCTCAGCTCCATCTGTCAGTGGACCTGCAGCGTGTCACCGTGCTATGCCATGCTCCTCAGCTCCATCTGTGGTTGGACAGGCAGCGTGTCACCGTGCTATGCCATGCTCCTCAGCTCCATCTGTGGTTGGACAGGCAGCGTGTCACCGTGCTATGCCATGCTCCTCAGCTCCATCTGTCAGTGGACAGGCAGCGTGTACCCTTCCCATGCCATGCTCCTCAGCTCCATTTGTGGTTGGACAGGCAGCGTGTCACCGTGCTATGCCATGCTCCTCAGCTCCATCTGTGGTTGGACAGGCAGCTTGTCACCGTCCTCTGCCTTGCTCCTCAGCTCCATCTGTCACTGGACAGGCAGCGTGTCACCGTGCTATGCCATGCTACTCAGCTCCATCTGTCACTGGACAGGCAGTGTGTCACTGTGCTATGCCATGCTCCTCAGCTCCATCTGTCACTGGACCAGCAGCGTGTCACCGTGCTATGCCTTGCTCCTCAGCTTCATCTGTCACTTGACCTGTAGCGTGTACCCGTCCTATGCCATGCTCCTCAGCTCCATCTGTGGTTGGACAGGCAGCGTGTCACCGTGCTATGCCATGCTCCTCAGCTCCATCTGTGGTTGGACAGGCAGCGTGTCACCGTGCTATGCCATGCTCCTCAGCTCCATCTGTGGTTGGACAGGCAGCGTGTCACCGTGCTATGCCATGCTCCTCAGCTCCATCTGTCAGTGGACCTGCAGCGTGTCACCGTGATGTGCCATGCTCCTCAGCTCCATCTGTGGTTGGACAGGCAGCGTGTCACCGTGCTATGCCATGCTCCTCAGCTCCATCTGTGGTTGGACAGGCAGCGTGTCACCGTGCTATGACATGCTCCTCAGCTCCATCTGTCAGTGGACAGGCAGCGTGTACCCTTCCCATGCCATGCTCCTCAGCTCCATTTGTGGTTGGACAGGCAACGTGTCACCGTGCTATGCCATGCTCCTCAGCTCCATCTGTGGTTGGACAGGCAGCGTGTCACCGTCCTCTGCCTTGCTCCTCAGCTCCATCTGTCACTGGACAGGCAGCGTGTCACCGTGCTATGCCATGCTACTCAGCTCCATCTGTCACTGGACAGGCAGCGTGTCACTGTGCTATGCCATGCTCCTCAGCTCCATCTGTCACTGGACCAGCAGCGTGTCACCGTGCTATGCCTTGCTCCTCAGCTTCATCTGTCACTTGACCTGTAGCGTGTACCCGTCCTATGCCATGCTCCTCAGCTCCATCTGTGGTTGGACAGGCAGCGTGTACCCTTCCCATGCCATGCTCCTCAGCTCCATCTGTCACTGGACAGGCAGCGTGTCACCGTGCTATATCATGCTCCTCAGCTCCATCTGTCACTGGAACAGCAGCGTGTCACCGTGCTATGCCATGCTCCTCAGCTCCATCTGTCACTTGACCTGTAGCGTGTACCCGTCCTATGCCATGCTCCTCAGCTCCATCTGTGGTTGGACAGGCAGCGTGTACCCGTCCTCTACATTGCTCCTCAGCTCCATCTGTCACTGGAACAGCAGCGTGTCACCGTGCTATGCCATGCTCCTCAGCTCCATCTGTGGTTGGACAGGCAGCGTGTACCCGTCCTATGCCGTGCTCCTCAGCTCCATCTGTGGTTGGGCAGGCAGCGTGTACCCTTCCCATGCCATGCTCCTCAGCTCCATCTGTGGTTGGACAGGCAGCGTGTACCCTTCCCATGCCATGCTCTTCAGCTCCATCTGTGGTTGGGCAGGCAGCGTGTACCCGTCCTCTACCTTGCTCCTCAGCTCCATCTGTCACTGGACAGGCAGCGTGTCACCGTCCTATATCATGCTCCTCAGCTCCATCTGTGGTTGGACAGGCAGCGTGTACCCGTCCTCTACATTGCTCCTCAGCTCCATCTGTCACTGGACCGGCAGAGTGTCACCGTGCTAAATCATGCTCCTCAGCTCCATCTGTGGTTGGACAGGCAGCGTGTACCCGTCCTATGCCATGATCCTCAGCTCCATCTGTGGTTGGACAGGCAGCGTGTACCCGTCCTATGCCATGCTCCTCAGCTCCATCTGTCACTGGACAGGCAGCGTTTACCCGTCCTCTACCATGCTCCTCAGCTCCATCTGTCATTGGACCGGCAGAGTGTCACCATGCTATACCCTGCTCCTCAGCTCCATCTGTGGTTGGACCGGCAGCGTGTACCCGTCCTATGCCATGCTCCTCAGCTCCATCTGTGGTTGGACAGGCAGCGTGGCCCGTCCTATGCCATGCTCCACAGCTCCATCTGTCACTGGACAGGCAGCGTTTTACTGATCTGGTCGTGTCACTGGAGCAGTTGGTGTAGAGGTAGCTTATTTCTGGACCGTCACACCTCTGATAAGTATGATCAAAATTGTCCTCATCTCTTAAATATTTAGGGTCTATATGCAACACAAAGAAGCAGATGATAATGCCTGACATTTTCTGTAGAGAAGTTCTGTCATTGTTTGCCGGTACAGTAGAGGGCAACGTCTCTTCAGCTGATCAAAGCATCTTTCAATAATTACTCTGTTTTTAGCATGCATGCGATTGTAATGTTCTTGCTGTGGATTTAGAGGGTTTTCGTAAGGACTTAGCACCCGAATCACCCAACAGTATTGCGGTTGCTGCGTGGCCTCGCAATCCTTCATACACAAGTGAATTCTTAAATATGCGACTCTCGTGAACAGAACCAGAACACTTGTAAAATGTTCACTTGAATTGCATGTTGCTTGTACATTGATAGAAGCGATTTTTTCGAGTTGGCTGTAGCGGTGGCTTTTAAATTGGTCAAGAGCACCGATCACACAAGGAAAGTTAAAGCGCTGCTGCCGATCGTCTCTATCTATATTGATTTATTGTGGCCGTGATGGAAACTTTATCCAATGATGTGCTTTTTGAAAAATGTTCTCGCTGACAGAATTAATGGGTCTACTAATAGTACTTTGAGGCACTCCCATATCTTCTCCTAACCCGACTTGGAAATTCGGATCGCCAAAAAGAAACGAAGAAATATCTGCATTCGTTCCTTCGATGTTAATGCACCAGCACGCGCCTCGTCACTTTCTCCCAAGAAAGAGCTCGAAATTAATTCAACATTTTCTTCGTTAAATCTATACAAATGCTTATACGCACGTTCATCACTACGCCTTCTGGGATTGTAGAGTTTCCTGCGTCGGATATCCCCAATTTGCGCCATTAAACCAACCAGAAGGCAACACTAAGTAGTCACAGAACAAACTTCAACCTAACTGAGACCGGCTTGGTAAATCTTAAGCAAACGGTTGCATACTACTAGCACGTGCTAGGTTTTATTCATGTAGAATTCAGCATTTACTGGAAAATTAAGCAAAAATTCTTGCTGGCAACTACTCGTAAATGCCAGTAAGTTAAGCAACTGTTAGGTGCATACTTATTCCAGCATATGCTTACAAAGGAGGTTGCAAAAGCTTAATAGACTTTTGAAATTGCGAGTTCATTGTACATTATCTGCCTCTACAAAGATCTTTCTCAAATTTATGTATAAAGAGGGAAATATTGCCTGACATAAAACTTGGTGTAACTTGAAAATGCCATTGCACTGCTAATTAAGCTACTTAGAGCTAGAATCGAACTTTGAGTTACAGGTGTGTAAACTGTATGCCTACAGCCGGAAGAGCAGTGTATGTGTTTGCTCTGACTGACTGTGTAGCACACAAAGACAGTGTTCTAAAGAGTTATACTTTCGGTTGGGAAATAAAACTAGTACCTGCCCTAAGCGGCTTTACCTGCTATGCGGAACAAGGGCCTTTACAAGCTAACGCTCTATATCTTCGAACATTCACCCGGATGCCCTTCCTGACAAAAACCCTACAATGTAATTACTATTGAACAGAAACAAACCCAAGTTCCTGAACCAGAATTATTGTGTTTGCGTCCTACTTACTACTTACGCGGTTTTCGGAGATGCTGAGATTTTTTCCTACGGGAGTTCTGCTAGTAAATCAACCAACACGAGGCTGACCGTACAGAGCTAGGATGTTGACACCCGGTGGCGGGACTCCAAGGTCTGCTCAAGTCCTGTGCTGGCACATAGCCTACTCCCAAAGCTTAATGCCTAAATACCGGAGTTCGAACTACACTGTAAATGCTAAGAGGCGGCTGACCGCTTCCCCGCTCCAAGCCCTTTCTTCTTAAGAATCTGTTTTACGGCCGGATGCCCTTATTAACGCCAAAAGTCTAAGGACCGTGATTTTAAATCGCAGTACCCATCATGTGTAGGCAATAATCTGTTTTACGGTCGGATGCCCGTCTTAACGCCAAAAGTCTAAGGACCTGGATTTTAAATCGCAGTATCCATCATGTGTGGTTGAGCCTTTTTAGCAAGAAACAAAGATAGCTTTGTTGACTACAACGCAAGGATCTGTTTTATAGCCGGATTCCCTTCCTGTCGCCGAAGATATAAGGACTGGTATTTTGCAAGAATCAAAGATAGCTTTGTTGACGACACGCAAGAATCTGTTTTACGGCTGGATGCCCTTCGTGACGCTAGGGATGGGATTTTTAAATCACAGTATCCAGTGTCCTACTTCACGAACAACGTCATGTGCATTTTTTTACATGCAGTAGCAAAGAGCAGACTACATATGATTTATTCTACATGCTTATCTCTCCTGTTATGTTCAGGTCTAAACAATACGTTCTTACAGTTGCCGCACAAGAAAAGCTAGGCATGTTGTTGTTGTTCTGACGCCAAAGATATAAGGACGTTAAGTTACCGGGATTTGCATCGCAGTATCCATCATTTCATTTCTGTAAGTGTCTGACTTGTGTATGCAGGAACAAGGTAATGTGTATTTTTGCTGAGATAACATGCCTCTTCCGTTCACGTTTTCGCAAGCGGTAGCTGAAACTCACAGTACTGCTCCCATTTGGTCTTACAACTTGGAGGAAACAACATGCATACAAAAAAATTACGATTTATTCTTTTTCCTCCTCCCTTTTTCTACATGTATGTATCGTAAGTGTAGTATCTCGCAACATTCTTGTCCGTGTGTTCCGTGACGTGTATGCGTATATCAGTGTTCTGGACGATAACCCGTGTTGCGATGTATTTGCAATCACTGAGCGTGTTAGCTCTGCGGTATGTATGACCGAGCGAGTTGGCTACTGAGCCATGTTTGAATGGCTGTTTCATAAAGTCACCTTTCTATTATTACTAAAGGCCTCTTGCGGCTTATCATTGATTGACTTAACTATTTCCAAGGTTGTACTAGAGAGGGCAGCACCCTCAGTTGTGAACACGGAGGGTCATTCTTTCCGGCGAGACTGTAACTTTATCTCTTTGATTCGAATGTTTGTTGAGGTTATAAGAGAGGAATATAATATGGACTCCACACCGATCGGACTGGCTTTTCTGAGCTATAGATGGGTATTTATTATTATTTAAACTCAGCCAATACTGCCATCCTTCTTTTTATTTTGACGGCTACTATTGCAGGTATGGTGAACCTTGTTTTAATATATTTTTCTACGGTTCTGTAGTGATATTCTCTGATTGATATGCACCTTTCTGCTCTGCGGTGTGAATGGGCCGCGTGTTTGTTGCTGTCATTGTGATTGTGTGATGTTGGTAACTGGGTCTCTGATCAATTCTACTTATGCGCACTGCGATCTAATGTACTTCGCCATCAAATGAATGTATGCCCTGCGTGTCGACGCGGCGTCCATTCGTGTCGTATGGAATGCGTAAGCTGATGGGTTTATGCGTGACCACTGGGTCCCTATTATTCTACTGTTAATTGTCTGCGCCGTGCACGCTATCTTTGACATATGTGAGACCTTTGTTTGTGACCGTGAGGGTCACAGAATATGAGTTTGTGTTCAACGTATTGACGGGAGCTACTGCTCGCATTGTTTGCCGGTACCGGTAAATGTCTGAATGTTAGTGTGTTAGTGAGTGAGGAGAGTGAAAATATGGCATATCGGTCAGCTTAATTTTTTCCCTTTGATCTTTTTCCGGTACCTTGTGTTTGTTTTCGGAACGGTGTTAATTATTTTCCCTTGGTCACTGTCTTAGCCGTTGGCTTGCCC
This sequence comes from Anabrus simplex, assembly GCF_040414725.1. Classification (NCBI taxonomy): domain Eukaryota; kingdom Metazoa; phylum Arthropoda; class Insecta; order Orthoptera; family Tettigoniidae; genus Anabrus; species Anabrus simplex. The sequence goes on from NC_090273.1 coordinate 166,287,307, forward strand.
ACCAGTCCGCCATGTGTGCTTTCTTATAAGTAGGGGAGCAGTGGGCGTTCTGAACCTTCCTCCTCCACCACCGCCACACGCACTCGGGAGCGGCCTCCTCCTCACGCTGGCTAAGAGCGCGACTCTAAACTAACATCCGCCATCTTGGAGGGGCTTAACCTAACTTTTTATGCGTAAGACAGCTAGCCTACCTCACGGAAGGGCCCAACCTCAATTTTACAGCCGGCTGCCTTCCTGACGCCTAAGAGCGCGACCGTAACCTCACATGCACTATCTTGGAGGGGCTAAACCTAACAATGAGAGCTAGCCTAACCTCATGAAGGGGTTTAACCTCAGTTTTACGCCGGCTGCCTTTCCTGAGGCCTAAGAGAGTAAGCTTAACCTTACATCTGCTATCTTGGAGGAATTTAACCTAACTTTTGACGCACAAGACAGCAAGCATAACCTCATGGAAGGGCCTAATCTCAGTTTTACGGTCGGATGCTCTTCTCGATGCCAATTTCACAAGATGGTGGTTATACTTGACTCCTTATGAGACCCTTAAGGGTGCTTGCGAACCTCAGTTTTACGGTCGGATGCCCTTCTCGACGCCAATTGCAAAAGATGGCGGTTATACATGACTCCTTATGAGACGCCTTAAGGGTGCTTGCGCAAGATGGCAGCTACAAGATAGTGTCTATACATGATTCCTTACGAGAGGCCTTAAGGGCGCATACGCAAGATGGCGGCTGCTCTTATGAGACGGCTTAAGGGCTCTTGCACAAGATGGCTTGAGACGCCCTAAGGATGTTTGCGAAAGATGGCGGACACAAGATGGCGGCTATACACGGCTCCTTATGAGACACCTTAAGGGTGCTTGCGCAAGATGCCTGCTGCTCTTATCAAGAAAGCTAGCTTCGAGGCTAACGTACCGTGCTGCTTCGATTCATTAAATTTGGGGCTTAAATGCAAAATGTTAAATATCTCGAAAACGGTGCGTCGTAGAGCAAAACGGACAAACATTTTCTGCCTAGTACGCGGGTTGGCAGTACCAGGAACATCATAGCATAAGAAAAAGTAGTCTAATGATGAGATCAACAGTTCGGTTCCTACTTAGGCCCTTGGGTATTGACAGCTATCTAATTCTACAAGATGACGGGTATACATAGCTACTTATGAGACTGCTTAAGGGTGCTTGTACAAGATGGCTGCTGCTTTTATGAGACGCCCTACAGATGCTTGCGCAAGATGGCGGACACAAAATGGCGGCTATACATAGCTTCCTATGAAACTGCTTAAGGGTGCTTGCACAAGATGACTGCAACAATATGGCGGCTATACACAGCTCTTTATGAGACGGCCTAGGGTTGCTCGCACAAGATAGCGGTTATACACAGGCTCTCATGAAGTAAGGTAGCTTAGAGGCTACTGCGCAAGATGACGGCTGCTGTTGTGTATGCAGTAGAGGGCAATTTGAAATTTCACGTGTCGAGATAGAACTATTACTTAATAATACCTGCACGACATAATTCATACTCTATTTCACGTTATTTTTGACAAGCTGCCACCTTTAATCAATAGAGCACCGTGCTGCTATCTTTGGCTACTACTTTTGAATTGTGGTGGCGGCAAATTCTACGTGTTCTTGTTTGGAAACAAACCTAGGTGCTTTTTTGACAAGCTGACAGCAGCCATCTTTAATCGACAGAGCATCGTGCTGCCATCTCTATCGTAGTAGTGGGAAATTTGAAAAATTCTAAACAGCTGTCATTCGCTATCTTTAATTAGCAGAGCACCGTACTGCCATCCTTAGCTACTATCTTTGAAATGTGGTGGCGGCAATTTAAAATTGTATCCAGCTGCCATCGTTAATCAACAGGGCACCGTACTGCTATCTTTAGCTACATACCTTTGAAATGTGGTGGCGGGTAATTTGAAAAAATCCGTTCGCTATCATTAACTTTAGTGAATATGTGAACCTAACCTCGCATCTACCATCTTGAAGGAGACTATCCTTACTCTACGACAAGATGCCTTTCCCGACGTTAATTAGCACTTAGAGGTTACTACACAAGATGGTGGCTGCTGTCATGAACTTCCCCTCTGTTAAGGTACAAGTTTAAACATGCATCGCGAAGACTACAGTGAGCACGTGTTGCAGTAATGACGTTATTGTACATGTTTAGACTTGATCGTTTTCTCAAGAGTAAGGAGGCAAAGGAATGCAAAAGCAAGATTGTGCATGTGCTGCAGCGATGACGATCATAGTTGTGTACGTTTAGATTTGCAGATTAAAAAATAAGTGAATGAAACAACAAAACTAGAATCGAACACTGTACTCGATGTCGTTAACTTCAACATGCGTTTAGAACATTGTTTGATGTGTTCAGATCACTAAATAAGTAATAACAAGACTAGAATCGAACACTGCACTCGACACAACATGTGTTTAGAACATGTCAGGGATACCTTTGTTCTAAGAAGATCAGATTGCCGCACATTCCTTGTAGGGCTAAAGGGCTAAAGGAGTTAAAGGAGTTAAGGGCTAATGGGCTTAGGGGCTAATGGGCTAAGGTGCCTCCTTCTCTCTATCCGGGCTTGAGACTGGCTGTACATCTAGAGGCGGTGTTAACACCCTAAAGAAGGGAGAATGTTGGAAAATAATCTATACGAATATAGCTACTTGATCGACTATATACTCCAGAAGGATGACTTAGGTGAGGGTAAGCGCTGGGATTGTAGGAAGGTGTTTAAGCTGTTGTACTGTCGAGAGAGAGCTATTACTTAATAATACCTGCACGACATAATTCATACTCTATTTCAAAAATATATGCTTCGTACTCTGTGTAACCAGCATCATGATAGGGTATTAGCAGTTGCAAACGTTTTACGAGTACGTTGGGGTCTTTACAGTATCTTATGTCTACGTAGGGTAACAGAGGCTTGTTATGAACTTTTAACCTATATGCAGACAGTTGATGTGTAGGGACTTGTTTTGATTCAATACGTGCTTTAGCAGTAGCGTTTCTAGGTGCAAACTTAACTTGTTTCGATAGCAATGAAGCGTTGAAATTTTCTTCTTTTTCTTGCATCTTTTCTTGAGATGTTTGCACTGCGACAGAACGTGTAGTAGGCATAGAAAAATGAAGTAAAATCATCAAGCTGTAATGGCAATGAAACATTGAGATTTCGTTTTCTTCTACTACTACTACTTTCCCTTTACTTCTGTTTTGATCAACATCATTATCTTTATTATCATAATCATGATCTTGCCTCCCTTTATCTTGAACGAATTCTTTTTTAAAATTACCCGCCACCACATTTCAAAGGTATGTAGCTAAAGATAGCAGCACGGTGCCCTGTTGATTAACGATGGCAGCTGGATACATTTTTAAATTGCCGCCACCACATTTCAAAGGTAGTAGCTAAAGATGGCAGCACGGTGCTCTGTCAATTAAAGATAGCGGATGACAGCTGTTTAGAATTTTTCAAATTTCCCACTACTAAGCTAAAGAGGGCAGCACGATGCTCTGTCGATTAAAGATTGTTGCTGTCAAAAAGCATGATAGTTTTTTCAAATTGTCCGCCACCACATTTCAAAGGTAAGTAGCTAAATAGGGCAGCACTAAGGTTAGCGATGCAGGATGTCTGATGACAGCTGTCACGTGGAAATTGCCAATTACGAAGATAAAGATAGCAGCTCAGTGCTCTGTTGATTAAAGATGGCAGCTTGTCAAAAACAGCACGTGGAATTTCAAATTTCTGTTTACCGCATACATAATAGCAGCCGCCATCTTGCGCAGTAGCCTCTAAGCTAGCTTACTTCATAACAGCCTGTGTATAACCGCCATCTTGTGCGAGCACCCCAGGCCGCCTCATAAGGAGCTGTTTATAGCCGCCATCTTGTCGCAGCCATCTTGCGCAAACATCCCAGGGAGTCTCATAAGAGCAGCAGTCATCTTGTGCAAGCACCCTTAAGCAGTCCCGTAAGAAACTATGTATAGCCGCCATTTTGTGTCCGCCATCTTGCGCAAGCATCCCTAGGGAGTCTCATAAACGCAGCAGCCATCTTGTGCAAGCACCCTTAAGCAGTCTCATAAGAAGCTATGTATACCCGTCATCTTGTAGAATTAGATAGCTGTCAATGCCCAAGGGCCTAAGTAGGAACAGAATCGTTGATCTCATCATTAGACTACTTTTTCTTATGCTATGATGTACCTGATACTGCGAACCTGCGTACTAGGCATAAATATTTTGTCCGTTTTGCTCTACGACGCACCGTTTTCGAGATATTTAACATTTTGCATTTAAGCCCCAAATTTAATGAATCGAACCAGCACAGCATGTTATAATCTCTACCATAACAAGACCTAATCAAGTTACGAAAACTTGCTTCAATACAAGCTAAAACTAACTAAATGCCAAAGGGCCTAAGTAGGAATCAAACTGTTGATCTCATCATTAGACTACTTTTTTTATGCTATCAGGTTCCTTATACTGCGAACCCTGGTATTAGGCAGAAGAATTTTGTCCGTTTTGCTCTACGACGCACCGTTTTCGAGATATTTAACATTTTGCATTTAAGCCCCAAATTTAATGAATAGAACCAGCACGGTACGTTAGCCTCTAAGCTAGCTTTCTTGATAAGAGCAGCAGTCATCTTAAGGTGTCTCATCAGGAACCGTGTGTAGCCACCATCTTCCGTCCGCCATCTTGCGCAAACATCCTTAGAGCGTCTCAGTGGTGGTGGTGGTGATTATTGTTTTAAGAGGAAGTACAATTAGCCAACCATCCTCTATATAACACTAATCAGAGAGAAAAAATGGCAGAGGTCCGACACTTCGAAAAATGAAGATATCGGCCAAAGGGAGACAAGGGCCACGAAGGGCGTGAAAATGAAAGACTCCCTAGCCCTCGCAAGCCTAATAGCGTCGGGGTCAGAAAAGAACAAGAGTTGACCAAGGGAGGTCGGATAGCATAGATGAAAGTGAGGAGCCTGACACAAGTAAGTGGAGGCAATGCCAGGACTCAGCTAAGGGCCCCGTGGTCGCTAACCCACGCTCCAAGGTTCAGAGCCCGTGGGGTTTAGAGCGTCTCAAGCCATCTTGTGCAAGCACCCTTAAGCCGTCTCATAAGAGCAACCGCCATCTTGCGTAAGCGCCCTTAAGGCGTCTCATAAGGAGCCATGTATAGCCGCCATCTTGCGCAACCATCCTAAGGCAGTCTCATAAGAGCCTATGTATAGCAGCCATCTTGCAGCTACCATCTTGCGCAAGCACCCTTAAGGAGTGTCATAAGGAGTCATGCATAGCCGCCATCTTGTGCAAATGGCGTCGAGAAGGGCATCCGACCGTAAAACTGAGGTTAAGCCCTTCCATGAAGTTAGGCTTTCTGTCTTGTGTTAGGTTAAGACCCTCTAAGATAGCGGATGTGAGGTTAGGCGGTGTCTCATAAGGAGCCATGTATAGCCGCCATCTTGTGCAATTGACGTCGGGAAGGGCATCCAGCCGTAAAACTGATGTTAGGTCCTTCCACTAGGTTAGGCTTGCTGTCTTGTGCGTTAAAATTTAGGTTAAGCCCCTCTAAGATAGTGCATGTGAGGTTAGGGTCGCGCTCTTTGGCGTGAGGAAGGGCATCTGTCTGTAAAAATGAGGTTAGGCTCTTCCTTGAGGTTAGACTAGCTCTCTTACGCATAAAAAGTTAGGTTAAGCCCCTCCAAGATGGCGGATGTGAGTTTAGAGTCGCGCTCTTAGCCAGCGTGAGGAGGATGGCTCTGCGGAGGGCCTAAGGAGGAAGAGGGTTCAGAACGCCCACTGCTCCTCTTCTCTTATATTCAGGCTATGTGATTGCCTGTGATTCTACTTGGGTTTTAATTTTGTTTCCATGGTCCAGAGATGTTTTCTCTCTGTGCCATGCTGATACCTGCATTCCATTATTTCTCTGCTCTGAGTTTTTCTTCCGGATGCTTGGGGATCTTTTTTCTATAGCTATAGTTGTTGAGATGATGATGGAGTTTGAAGGACGCGTATGTAAACAATGATTTAATCTCGTGGAAAGAAAGACCGAACTTATCCGTGTGGATTGTATTCATATTAGCTAAATATGTAGTGAGATTACAATTGAGACGGCGAGCACGTCGAAAATTTAATATTAAGGTTGGTGTTTTCAGAAATGCTGTGCTCACGCATTTACGTTAGTACATCGACTGAACCAAATGAACTCATGTGCGTATCTTTTTAATCCCCAAATTGCTGGCTTCATTTTCTTTTCCTTTGAAAAATATTACATCAATCCTCATTTAAATTTAATTTGGATTTTATTGCCACTAGTATTAGTCTCATCCCTGTTGTGCATTGTTGATTAGGGTCATTTCCAGTTCAGGGCTGTGTCTTAGACCTTTCGTAGTCACGGTCCATGCCTCGAATCTCCCGATGTGCGTATTATATTATGTCATATATTATCGGTAAGGGAGGGGTGCTGTTCACTACGCAGTAAGGTTTTCTCAGTAGTTTTTGATTTTCGAACAAAACAAGGCAAATCATTGAAGTTGTACATTTGCTATATTCATATTATCTTTTACTGAGCGAGTTGGCTACGCAGTATGAGCACAGTGTGTTTCCGTAATTTTTTATTTTCGCACAAGGCAAATCATTGAAGTTGTACTTTTGCTATATTCATATTATCGTTTACTAAGCGAGTTGGCTACGCGATTAGTGCACAGTGTGTTTCCGTAGTTTTTGATTTTCGCACTAGGCAAATTATTGAAGTTGCACTTTTGATATATTCATATTATCGTTTACTGAGCGAGTTAGCTACGCGATATGCGCAGTGTTTTCCGTTGTTTTGATTTTTACTCTAGGCAAATCATTGAAATTGTACTTTTCTTGTATACATATTATCATTTACTGAGCGAGTTAGCTACGCGATATGAGCACAGTGTGTTTCCATACTTTTTTTACTACTATGCAAATTATTGAAGTTGTACTTTTGCTGTATACATATTATCGTTTACTGAGCGAGTTGCCTAAGATTGCGTTATATGTTCGATAGAGCTATGCCTTGACAGAGCAGTTAGAGGAAAAGGAGGTTATAACAGCCGCTATCTTGCGCAAGCTGTTCAGAATTCTAGTCTTATTATTCTTTTCTCATAGAACAAAGGTATCCCCAGACATGTCGTACCGTGTATCGTGTTCTATTCTAGTCTTGTTATGTTTTAATCACTTATTTAGTGTTCTGAACTCATCAATCAATGTTCTGAACGCATGTTGTATCGAGTACAGTGTTCGATTCTGGTCTTGTTATGTTCTAATCACTTATTTAGTGTTCTGAACACATCAGTCAATGTTCTGACCACATGTTGAAGTTAACGACATCGAGTACAGTGTTCGATTCTAGTCCTGTTATGTTTCAATAATTTCTTTTGTAATATGATCTTCTTAGAACAAAGGTATCCCCCCTGATAGGTTTTAAACACATGTTGTATCGAGTACAGTGTTCGATTTTAGTCTTGTGTTTTAATCATTTATTTAGTGTCCTGAACACATCAATCAATGTTCTGATCACATGCTGAAGTTAACGACATCGAGTACAGTGTTCGATTCTAGTCCTGTTATGTTTCAATCACTTCTTTTGTAATCTACAAGTCTAAACATGCACAACTATGATGACGTCATCGCTGCAACACGTGCTCACTCTAGCCTTCGCGATGCATGTTTAAACTTGTTCGACAGAGACATATGCCTTCTCTGAGCTAGCTTTCTTCCTATCTATCTATCGAACTCCAACTGTAGCATGAGCCAATTCTCCAGCATACATAGGTAGATGTGCCCTGCAATGGATTTTTCAGCGAAGAAGAAAAGACCGTAAACTTTACATTTCGAGATGGCACAGAAAATATTGAGCTTGCGAGAGTCACGAACGTGCTGCACACAGGCACGGGGATTTTCAGTCCCCCAAATTCGTACATTGTGCCTGTTAACTTCACCACTCATAAAAAATGCTGCCTCATCATTGAAGACAAGGTTGTCACGAAAGATTCATCTTCCATACGCTCCTGAAAACTTGAGCAAAACCCAAAACGGTTCACTTTGTCAGCTGGCGACAATGCTTGGAGCAGATGAAAACGGTAAGGGCGCATCTGCAATCTTTTCCTTAAGACTTTCTAAACGGTCGAATGAGGCATGTTCATTTCCCTGTTTGCTCGACGAGTTGACTTTCACAGGCTACGTTCAAAACTGCGTCGCATACGCTCAACCGTTTCTTCAGGCACACTAGGCCGGCCTGTTGATTATCCCTTGCACAGATATTCCGTGGTTTTGAACTGTTCATATCATCGGCGAATGGAGTTGACACTGGGCCGATCTTTCCGATACTTTGTTCTATAGTTTCGCCGCACAGTTGTCACAGATTGGCTGGCATAAAATTCAAGAACAGCATACACCTTTTCACTGTTAGTGACCATCTTTGCAACTGTTGGAGTAGAGGACGCATCATGTCTGCTGGATGTTGCAACTGTTGTGCTCTCGTGGGCGTTGAGGGAAGCACAATGTATGCATGGCTCTTCAAACAAAACAAAACAAAACAAAACAAAACAAAACTTTGAGGGATACTTGCCTTACAACATCAAACTCCATCACCATATCTCTAATAATATGGCTGGATATAATTGACAAAAAGGCTCAAATCATTTATGCGCACCCTGTAAGTTGTTAGAATTAGAACACTTTTGCCAAACCGAGCAAGTTGATGTGATTCGTGTACCTGAGCATTGGCTTTCTGAAAATCAAGTAGAATATTTCGTGCCCCAACGATATACTGTTGCAGATATATTTTGTAGGAGTAAAAAGAATGGCTCTAGTAGGAGTAACCCTAAATCCTGGGAGGTTTGCCATTTTGTGTTGAGTTGCTGATTTTCTCAGTCTGAAGCATGTGTAGCACGAATGAATGCATTTTTCACGATTTGGCGAATCCTCGGTATCCAATATCTCTGTCGCAGCGATGAAATGAGTAATTGAGGTCCTGCGTGTAGTAATCTTACATGTTCACTCAGGCAGACAAGTTTGGTGAGGTGATGTTCAGGAGGAAATATAAGTTAATGCTTGGCTTCGTATGGAACTGGTGCGTTTTGTAGTCTTCCTCCGACTCGAAGATAACTATTCTGGTCCAGAATTGGGCTCAGACTCTTCAGTGTGCTATTTGCATCAACAGCTTTGCCTTGTTTGAGGCAGAGTATTTCTCTTTGATAAGAGACCGATTGTACGATTTTGATACAGACTCTGAGGGCATTATTTAACTCTTGTGGTTTCAGTGGTGATGTATCGCGCTCACTGCGAGTTTTCTTGCACTTGGAAGAGAATCTGAGACACTGACCAACTGTTCTGCGTGATCTGTTTAAGGATGAGAATCTATTCAGGAATGTATCATCGTATTTTATGACAATAAGTGATGTTATAATTCTTTGGTCAGGGATCTTCGAGGTGTCGCATACTGATTGTGCTGGCCATGATGCAGGGTCTAGACGCAGCCAGCTGGGGCCTTCCCACCATAGTGCACTGTCTTGAAGAAGCCGTGGCTGTACTCCTCGTGATGCAAGATCTGCAGGATTGTCCAGTGATCCAACATGACGCCAATGGGAGGCTGGTACAGTGTCTTGAATTTCTGCCACCCTGTTTGCCACGAATGTTTTCCATTTTGTAGGACATGCGCGTAACCAAGCTAATACGATTGCTGAATCAGTCCAAAGTAGCACACCATCGGGGATAGTGCGTAGAGTTTCAAGCGTTTTCTTGATGAGGCGAGCCAAAATTAAGGCACCACATAATTCGAGACGGGGAATTGAAATCTGTTTTAGAGGTGCAACCCTTGATTTTGCACAAAGAAGTTTCGTGAGAACCTCGGCTTTTTGGTTAACAGATCTTATGTACACGGCAGCCCCGTAAGAAGTCTGTGAAGCATCGCAGAAGCCATGTATCTCGATATTCTTCACTATCCTTTCACTGAGGACCAGTCATCGAATTTTGAAATTATTAAGTAGTGGTATTTGTTGATATAGGTCGATCCAGGCATCGAGCACATTCCCGAGTAGTTGATCATCCCATCCTGAACCTTTTTGCCACAGGCGTTACATTAAGACTTTGAAGAGAACAACTACGGGAGTTATCAGCCCAAGTGGGTCGAATATTAATGATATTATGGACAGCACCATACGTTTTGAGCACTTGGATTCCCTTGAGATCGATTGATGTGACTTCAGGCTACAGTTGATTTGAAATTGGTCCGTTGAAGGGTGCCAAGTTAAACCCAACGTTTTTACTACGCTGCTCTCACTGTCAGTCAATGAAGTTCTCTGGGATGCAATCATCCACATAAAAATCATGGCGAAGGACTGAAGCCGCTCGAGCTGTACCAGGCTGCCGATGATGTGCCATACGTGACGGTAGTGAGGGCGTTCGTCCTGAGGGTTTTCTCCCCATAATATGCATTGCAGGGTGCACTCTTACTTGTCGGTACATTTTCTCTATGCCAGCTCATGACCAATGAGCGTAAGTCGTCTTGTACTGTTGGCCCTACCATTAAAATGTAATTTAGTGCCACGCCTTTGTCAGTTCTTGTAGAGGCATCAAAAACCACCCTTGTCTTGGTAGTACTGCTCGAATGCTTGTGAACCGCGTGATGAGGAAGGTAATATTCTGTTTGTCTTAGCGTGGAATGTGGTTGAAGTTCGACCATGTGTCCAAGTGCTTCATATTCCCTCATAAACTCGACATAATCTTGACGAAGTTTGCTCTTCACTTGCAATTTTCTCTCCAGAAAATGAAAACGTTGTCTTGCAATCTCCTTTGAGCTTACTAGGTTTATTTCCTTTTTCTGGGTTAATTCTACTACATATCTTCCACTCTCATCACTTAAGGTTGTGTCGATGAAATTTTTCTCACATTCCGCATGTTCCGGTGAACGAATTTCATAACTTATTTCCTCTATGGACCAGAATCGTTGTATTTGAATCTCAAGACTGAGGTCAGACCTAATAAAGAATGAATTAGATCTTTGCCCATTGTCTTCTCCTTCATTCATTTGCTGTGGATACTCCCCGCTTAGAATCCATCCTAACTGAGTGTTCTGCAGTGTGGGATATCGCCTGCGCGAAATTTCCTCCCCCTCCTTCATGGGATGCAAAAAGAACTGAGCTCCGATTAGTAAGTGAGTACTCTAAGGAAGGTGGAAATCTGCATCAGGGAGGATGGCATCCTTTGGGATATTCCATTCCCTGAGGTCGTGTTTGATGCAGGGATATTGCCAGTTATCCTAGATAGTACTATACATTCCATATTGAAATGAAAGTCACTGACTGTCGAGTGCACTTCTACGTTTACCGATGAATCAGCTTCGGATGTCAGTTCACCGAATACTTTCAGGGATATAACGTTCGTTTTTTTCTTCTTCTTGAGTTTAAGTTGTTGTACCGCCTGCTCGGATATGAAGTTGCTTTGGGAACCGCTATCTAATACGCCTCGCATGCGATGATATCTTCCGTTTGAGTCCTTGATTTTAACCGTGACTGTGCTTAGAAGAACCTGAGTGTTTGGAGTACTTCTGAGAGAGTGATAAGACGATTGGAGTGTGTCGTTACCCTGTGGATTTTGTGCCGTAGTGTTGTTTATGTTAGTTTTTCCTCATTCTGATCGTTTTGGTGTAGTAACGTGTGGTGGTATTTCTTGCATACCTTACATGTAGTACTGGATCTACATGCCTTCCAAGTGTGTGGTGAAGTAAGGCAGTTACTGCAGTGCTTGCTGTCTTTGATCAATTTGAACCTTTCACCAGAACTCAAATTCAGGAAATCAGGACATTTATACAGTCTGTGCTCTTCTGAGCTGAGGTAACCTCTCTCTGCTGTCGAAATGTGACTGTTGCTGTGTTAACAAGCATGGCGCTGATTTGGGGTAATTGTTAAGATTGACTGCAGGTGATTGGGTAGAAGAGCAGAGTTGTAGTGTCTGACAGCGTGGTTTTCCGTGGTTTCCCATTTTCATACCAGGCAAATGCCGGGGCTGTACCTTAATTAAGGCCACGGCCGCTTCCTTCCAATTCCTAGGCCCCTCCCATCCCATCGTCACCGTAAGACATATCTGTCGGTGCGACGAAAAGCAAATAGCAACAAATGACAGCTTCTCTAATGAGCTCCTCGAATTTAATGAGAATGCTCCTTTTCAAATTCTAACCTTAGTTTTTGTCTAGTCGAGAGAGTAGGAGTTCATTAAGTAGTAAATCTAGGATACTTGGTTGGGCGTTTAGGGCATTAAGAGCATCTATACTGCCCTTGAATATATTGATCAGTTTGCGTATTTCACTCTCCGTTGAACCTATTTTATGTTAAGTTCCCGTAATTTGCCTAATGTGTTCAGCTGCAATTAATTTGGGTGAATGATAACGATTGACCAGAATGTTGTAGGCTACTTGAAAGTTGGAGTCAGAAATGCTGATATTTCTTACGCTGTCCTTGGCTTCGCCTTTCAGAGAGGAGAGCAAGTAGTGGAATTTCTCTATGTTTAAGAGGTTATTATTGTTGACCACCAGGCCTTCAAACGTGTCTTTGAAATGCAGCCAGGTAATTAGTCTCACTAAAGGTAGGGAGATTTATTTTCGGTAATTTGATATTTCTAGGCATGTCATGTGATGACTGAGTGAGCACTTCAACATTACCTGACATGTTTTGTAGATTGGTGGCCTTCCTTAATTTAGCCTCCAGCAAGTTGATTGTGTCTTCGAATTCTTCTCGGTAGATCGTGTTAGATTCCTCATTTTCTTCATCATACGACTCTAGTTGGCTTTGAACTTACTTGAATTCTTCGCTGGTGGAGAGCAATCTGTTTAATTTAACCTGAATGAGGTTGATATCGGCAGAATTTATTTCCGACTCAACGAAGTGTTGAATGCGAGTTACACAAGCCTTCAAGGTTGCTCTCCTTTTGGTTAATGTTCGTTTGTTGGAGTCTTCCATATTTATAAAATATCGTGGTGCTATAAAATGAGTAAGATTTCGATAAGTTATCAGTGTAGTGGATAATAATTCCGAGGTAACACGTAACTTTCTGGATGAACGGAAGAGTAAGTAGGAACTAATTACAAGATTTTATAAAGGTTCGTGAATTTGTTAATAGATGGTACTAGCCAGTGTAGTTGTAGCAGTGAACGGTTGTGAACCTTGTAAGAAGTTATGACTTTGGGCGGAAGGTAGCGCTAGTTGTACCATAACCTAGCTGAAAGTTCCTTGATAAGTTATGACTTTGGGCGAAGTTTGTGCTAGATTAACTTGGTTAAGCATCTAATATTCGTTTGAATTCGATTAGAACAATGAAATTTTATACTTAAGTGACTGTAATCCAATGGTTGCGTTAATTACCTTACATAGGACGGTGGATTGTAGGAGTTTGAGGCATGTTCATCCGGGCTGCGAGGACCAGTAAATAAATGTGAACTAAGCTTTCCGACATCTTGTATTTTTAATAATGCACACATTTTGTACAGCTGCCAACCTACAAAACAAAGACTATTATAGGGAATAAATTTACCTAACAGAAGGTATAACGAAGATAAAAAGTCTGACTCAATATTATGAATTTATCAATCTAGATACACACTATAAGCAATAAACATGTAGTTAAAAGACAGTTTGCCCCTTTCCTACTTATATTTCTTTTTCGTGTGGTACTTCTCGAAGCAAATTCCAGGATGAAGTCCAGGTTTCTTTGTGCAGGTGTTGTAAAAATACACTGTTTCTCTTCTTCTGTCCTTTTTCCGCCTGTTGCTGCACAATCTTTGGAATTTCCCTTGGTGTTTGAATATATGAAGTGAGGCTTCCCATTCAGCCGTTCTTCTTCGTTGCTGGTTGCTGGTCTTCGTCTCTTGTTGACATTTCGGTTACGGACATCACCAACCAACTCTCGTACCAGTTCTTTCCTGTACTGCCTTTGCTTCAGTGGCTTATGCTGCTGCGATTTCCTCTCTATGTCGAATAATAAGAAGCTATTGACCACACAAACACCCAGCAACCAAAAGAAACGTTTACGCCACCATTTTTAAGATTTCCTCCCAAAATTATATGTTGACGTGTAGTGGTCGGATATGTCCACTCCTCCCATATTGTCAGTGTAATGGCAGATCTTCACAGGCTTCAGAATAGGATCAACATCCTTCCTACTTTTAGGTATGTACTGCTGCATGCTGATGTGCCATGTGCCATGTACTAAAAATTGACACAGTCCTTTTGTTCTTCCATGAAAGAGCAACCATTTTATCCTCCTTCCTGAATGCCACAACATCATGCTTCTTCATCTTCTTCAAAGCGGTTGATTACATTTGAGTTGGCAATCCTTTCCTGTTTGTATTCACTGTTCCCGTTATGTGAAACCCTATTTTCAGCAGTTCCTCTGCCAGATCACAACTGGTATAGAATCTATCGGTGTAGATGTGGAAGGCAGCAGTACCATTGATATTATGAAGCATCTGTTGGCATAACTGAAGAACAATTCTTGTTGTAAACGGATGATTCGGATGCGCTAGTGCATTTGTTGTGGGAGCAACGTAGTATGAAATGAATGAACATACAAATGCTGTCTTTGAATCTGCTGCTACAAATATGTGCAGTCCCCATTTAGTCGGTTTCTGGGAAGCCCATCTTACTTTCATCTATAGAAATTTTACGCCCTGGAACATAATACTCTCTAAATTTCCCTTCCAAATAGTCCACTATATTACGTATTTTGTCGCCCCTGGTTATAGCAGCAGCAGGAATAGGAGGGCATAAGTGAAACATCCAAACCATGGTCAGAAAACGCTCTGGAAAACACATCTTGCAAAAATGAGCATTTGTCTACCAATCTTCAGCAAAATAATCCTTTATATCTGGTTGAGGATTCATGCCCATATTGATTACCACACCGAGAAAAGCCCTCATTTCTGCAATTGTCACAATCAGTCCAATGAGCCCAGATGCTCCTCTCCCTCAATGGTGTATTCGTATTTTTTTTTTCCTGCATAGCGGTTAGTCTCATCAACAATTTGTTGTACCAATTCTACCGTAAAGAATAGTGTAAAAAATTCAACGGCAGTAGATGGCTTTTTACCTGCGAAAGGTGAGAAACCACTAATCAAAGTATGTATTTCTTTACAAAGTTTGGATCAGATGGGCGATATGGTACTCTCCAACCATTGTCTGGTTCGCTACTATTTGTATCGCTTTCATTCTCACTTTGAACTACTTCCACTTCACTAAAATTGTCATCATCACTCTTAGAAACATCGAACTCACTGTCCATAACGGATAATTCGTCATCACTGCTGTCAATTTCATCTAAAAATCGAGGTATATCAGACGGAGTAGCCCTACCCTGTCTGGGCGCCGCCATTTTCACAGCTGACCAATGTAAACAACAGCTTGTTCTTGATTTACCTGTAAAACTCGTAAACAAATGTTTTAACGCATCTAGAAGGCTGTGGCATTCCTAAAGATTCTATACAATAACTACAGATAGCAGCAGCACGCATAATTGCTTCACACGCGTATATATTTTCCGTGAAAACAGCTGGCGGGTATATCCAACACCTCCTAGTAGATATATAAGGCCTCACAACTGATCTGGGAATATATTGTGACGTCAGCAAAAGGAGGCAAGCTTGAACCTTTTCAGTAAATAACACTGCAATGAGTTTGGTCATGTAACGCTGAAATTAGAAGAGTTTTAATTCGTTTAATGATGCCAATTGCTAATACCATTGTACGTAATGGTACTGATGTGTTGCGTACTCAACTGTAAGGAGAATTCCGACAGTGATAACGAAGTGCATGCATTAAGTTTACGAAAGACGAGGTTATGCGGCAGATATGTGTACGTGCAATTCCAAGACAAGACTACAGATTTACTAATAACTCAATGGTGAGTAACTATTATCATCATTACATTTTCACACAATCATAATGAGTATAGGCCTACGACGTATTTAACTACACGCAACATCTGGTGATATATAGACCTATGCATATTTACTCTTCAATGATATAAGCTTATGATAGCTCACAATCATGGGATACATTATTTCAACGGTATTTTTATTTTTATTATACGCATTAAAACATACACCTACGAGAGCTGCTGGTGCAGGCCGAATCACTCTGTAAATGCACGAATTTCGCTCACGGTGATACATTATTTCACAGGTATGCCACAGACATTTCAAAGCCGCTGATATTTTATGGGAAGTAACTGGTACTGATCCTCAGAAAAAAAAAAAAAAAAATTTTTTTTAACTACTCCTCTTCCAAGACCATGACTGCCAGAGACTGCAGTGGCTTATATCTTTTCCAACTGCCCATCATATTTATATTCACATTCTGGGAGGTGAGGAGAAAAACCAGGCAAAAATGTAAAATAGAATGAGGAGCAATAAACAGAGCCACTGAAGATAGTACATATCTCATACACAGAATTTCAATCCACAATCTTACACAGCTGAAAAGTACAATATACATGTTGTTACCTGATGGTTGTTGTACTGTGATGAAGGGAACGTAAGTAGTTTTTCTGTACGTCGATACATCAAGGCAACCATACTGCATAGCATATGTAATCAACTTATAGGGCAATGCCTTTGTTCTAAACGGGTTTTATTAAAGTATAAAATATTTCTAATGTATATGTGGACAAATTTACTGATACAAATGCGGTATATTCTTTAGTTACAAAACATCATAGCTTCATCACAAGGAATGAGTGTAACAATGTGTAGAAAGATTCAAACAATAAGTTAATTCTAGTCCAAGTTGGTGAATTGAACACCAAGGATGATGTCTCCACAGTTCATTTGATAGACATAGTTCAAACATTTCTTAGATCATAAAGGAGTATGTGTATGATTTTCTTGTTATTTGTTGAACCTTCTGTTTGATATCTCCTCATGTTTACAAATTTATGGCCAACCCCGTGGCGAAGGGGTATAATGCCTGCCTCTTACTCGGAGGCCCCGGGTTCGATTCCCAGCCAAGTCAGGGATATTTACCTTTATCTGAGGGCTGGTTCGAGGTCCACTCAGCCTGCGTGATTACATTTGCGAGCTATCTGACGGTGAGATAGCGGCCCAAGTCTAGAAAGCCAAGAATAACGGCTGAGAGGATTCGTCCTGCCGAACACAAGACACCTCGTAATCTGCAGGCCTTCGGGCTGAGCAGGGCCAAGGCCAAGCCCTTCAGGGATGTTGCGCCGTGCGATTTTTACAAATTTATGAGACATAGTAGCAATTTAATGTTGCCACGTGTCAATACTTAGGCTCCAGTCTGAATGGTAGTCCAATATTAGGACAGAAACTTACATACTTTCTGGAATACATAACACATAAAGTTCAAGGTTTCGAACAGAATGTCAAATTGGTAAAATCGATGGTAGGTGAAATTCTCATCAAACCATACGTGAACTTCAAGGGAGGAAATACTGCAAATACTGCCAGTGACGTTTCATCAGCTTAGATGTTAGGCCTATGCTAATATTATACGTGCTAAATTTCTTTTAAGATCATGTAATGCCTCTTTAAATTGAAATATGTTTGTAACACCCTGTTGTGTTGTGAGCAATTCGGCCTAAGTAAGTTAACATTGCAAAATGCTGTCATGTTTTACAACTGTTTGCTTTTTTTTCTTTAATGGCAGAGTCACTAAAATACGGTAATAACGACAGTATAATTCAATATCCTTTAAATTTGAAATGCTATTTGTTAGTAAATAAATTATTCCATTGGCAAAAAATATTAAAATCATGTCTGTGTTTAACCATGTTCCGCGTTTCTCTGCATTGCCATCGCCTCCTTAGCGTGACGTCACCACGCCGTTGTTAGGCCTTATTATCTAGGAAGTGTTGGTATATCCCGACATACATCCAGAACAGGAAACTAGGATGTCGGGAAATGCCCGACAGTCTCCGCTGAGGGTTAATCAGATATTAACAGCTTTTGTCAACAAGCAGGCCATCTCTTAGGTGTTATGTGATCTAAGTAAAGCTTCCGATTGTATTAATCATGAAATTTTACTTGCAAAGCTTGAAATGTATGGTGTCTAATATCCCTCACTGCACATAATTAAGTCATACTTAAATAACAAATATAAGTTTGTCTCGATTAAAAATTGGTATTCCACTTTGAAGAAAGTTGCAACTGGTGTGCCACAGGGCTCTGTCCTCGATCATTTTTATTCATTCTGGCAATCAACGAATAATCGCAAAATGTCACAGCTCATGCTCTTATATCCTATGCGGACGATACAATGTTAATTACAAACACCAGAGTATCTCGGGTTTGCATCAGATATCGCAGGAAGCTCTTGCAACTACATTGCATTGTTTTCATCCAATAGGCCATTGTGCAATCAGAATAAAACTCAATTTCTCACACTAGGTTTATCCAAAGATATTGAAAGTAAGTCAGTCAAACTGTTGGGTTTTCATATTGATACCAAATTGAACTCCGAAACACACACTGATCATGTTTGTAAAAAAAAATCACAAGTGGCCTATTTGATATGGAAATTGAGGGATTTAGTTAGCAGTGACTACCTAAGGATGGCATATTTTGGTCTCTTCCAGTCACACAATACTTATGGACTGTTGTCATGGGGGCATTCTTCTTACGTATATAATATTCTTCTAATACAGAACACGGTTATCCGAACAATGTGTAGGGCTGGTGCAATTGACCGTTGTCGACCCTCTCTTCATTATGCTTAAAATACTGACAAGTATAAATTTGTATATTTATAAATTTTTCACATTTGTTAAAAACATAAATGAATTCAATACTAGGGAAAACATTCACCTTCATGATGCTCAGGACATCCCAATTCACATGCTGTCAAAAACTGCTCACTCACATAAAAATCATTTAAGATTATTTAATAAATTACCACATTCTGCATGGTCCACTCCTTCAAGTAATTTTAAAAGGAAATTGTGATTGGTTAATAGAAAATCCATTTTATAATACCTCTGAATTCTTAGAAATGCATAATGTTAGTATTAAGTTTTAATAAAAGGTGTATGTTCACTTAGCCTTAGTAATATTAAGTACCAAATTATTTTCAGTTGACGAAGCCTATTTCATTGCATATAGTCAATGGCAAATAAAGATTCTTGATTACATCGTCTTCAGAATTTTCACTTACAGTTCCAACAGCATACCATCATTTTTATCCTTGTCATTGCATGAGTGTTATATGTTTGGATCCTGTGAAAAAACAAGTTTAATTTTGGTGTTTGAGAGAACAATTTTCACTTTCCCTCTTCTCTACTGCTAATCTGCGATAATTTGCGGCACTCACCGTAATCGTTTTCGACCATCTATGTGTACATGACACGAAACACACGTGATAAAACTCGCAAAATGAATAAAATGGCTTTCACTGTCACGGTATTTTGGTATTATGCGAAATTAGCGGTCTTCTCGATTCACTCAACAGCAAGCGATTGTGTCTAGCTGGTGCTGATTTGATGCCTGCTTGACTAAGATGCAGCCCCAAGTCCTCTTGATATTGCTACGCAGAACCGAGAGGGCTATGTTTCAACATTGAGGTGGTATTTATAATATCAACGACAGCTTTCATATAAGCGGAACGAAAATTCCGCTATCCATCTCTGGAGCTTTCGCTTTTGAATACTACAAAATGCGGACATTTTAAAAACTAGTTTTCAAACCTTTTCATTTGTGCCGCCCATTCGACTCTGACAGATCAAAACATTACAAATATGATCGATTGATTGTAGTCGCTTCTGCTTGCTATCCACATAGCTTATCGGTTACTTCACATTCAAGATCACTTTATTTTTGTTTATTAAGTTTTCTAAACAATTTTTTCCTGGTATAAAATACATGCCTTATATTCATATTATAAAAACTGAAAAAGTTGTTCTATTACGCAGATAAATACGGTATATCCATTTTATCTGGCAGAAGAAATAATTTAGAGATTTTTCTGAATTCCCTGACATTTCCCAATTTTTCTGTGATTTGTCTAATTCCCCAGTTTTCCATACGGGTGGACACCGTGACATATGGTTATGATACTGCAGGCTGTGAAGTATTTATTATTTATTTATTTATTTGGCGTATGATGGATAATGACAACCTATAAACTATTTACACAACCAGTGAAAGATGAGTACAAAGTAAATACAAATTATCATATCTATACAGTCAAAGAAAACAATTTACAAAGTTAAGAAAACACAATATATTTACAACACTACCTATCAACTCTGACAGTTCGTCTATACACATTGAGTGTGAGTGATAATAAACCCGCCACCCACTTCACTGCTTCAGGTGTTGCTGAGTTGAGATCTCCCATGGTGCCAGTGAAAGCACGGAGTGGGCATTCCTGCACTACATGTTTCATTGTCTGTCGAACCTCCCCACAATCACAGTATGGAGAAACTGACCAGTCCCAGATGCTGATCTACCTACTCCACATCTCATGCGATTTAGTCTACTCCACGTGCAGCGTGGCAGATCGAAGCCTGCCAGTTTTGTGGATGGGTTATTAATATCCACTATTGCCCGAGGTGGGGTTGAAGTCACTGGATGTTATCTTCACGGCAGTCTTCCAAGCAGGCTGGCGAGATTTAAGGCGTGTGCATTTCTGTCTGATATCCTCACGAACAGCATTCTTCAGCATTCTGGTCCAGGGCCTTCTGTCTCCTGATATGTGGAGGTAGTATATTGCTGAGAACCGGTAACCACTGGGTCGGTGTAGCACGAAGTGTACCAGTTATGATCCGCATGGTTTGACGAAGTTGTGAATCTACTAGCTGTGTGTGAGCACTGTTAAGCCAGACACCAGAGCAGTATTCTGCTGCAAAATAGACCAAAGCCAGAGATGTTGTCCTTAATGTGTTTCCATCCGCTCCCCAAGAAGTTCCAGCCAGTCGTTGAAGTATTAACGGACGGCCATAACAGACACTTGTTGAAGGCCTCATCTTATTAGAAGAAGCTGCAAACATACCTTGGTATAATGTACATATTTTAGGTAATATAGATGATAAAGTGGAGTTTTTAAACACACAACTGCTAGCTCTTCTTAATAAACACGCGCCAAAACGCACTGCTCGCGTAACACGCCTAGCGGCTCCATGGATGACTCAGAAAATACGAGACTTAATGACAGAAAGAGACAAAGCTTTCAGAAAATTTAAAACTAGCCAAATACTAAACGATTTTGATCTGTACAAGACCCTTCGTAACAGGACCACACAGGCCGTAAGGAATGCTAAAATAAGACACTCACAGAACATTTTGCTAACCCGAAACACGACAACAATCTGGAAAAGCGTTAAAAAATGGGCATAGGTGGAAATAAAATACATACTGCTGACATTAAACTATCACTGGATGATTTAAACCAATACTTTACTACAAGACCCGTTAACATTGACGAGACAACAATAGAACAGACGATTAACAAAATTCTACACAATGGCAATACTAACAATGGAGGAGAACAGTTATATTTTTCCCTCGTAACTCCTGCAGAAGTGAGACAAATTGCACGATCAATAAAGACAACGTATAGACAAGATATGTGTTTTTCCACCCATCAATACACGATTTATTGTAAATAGATTACACTAGTACCGGTTTCGGCCCTTAACGGCCATCATTAGCTAGTACATGATTAGTTTCCAGTCATTAGACAAAATCACAAGTTGTTATTGTGTTAGACATCCGGATGTCTAATGGGGGATGGAAATGCAGTATACAGTAGCATGAAGTTAAAATATCTGTGGTCAAAGGTAAAAAGTTACAATGAGTTAGAACATGAGTATACAAAACACATTAAAACATATGGGCCACAATATAAAACACTTTAAAAGTTTTAACACATTAAAATGCTTATTACAAGTTCATGTTGCTTAGATTCCATTCTTCTATCTTTTGTGTGGTTCCTTTGCTTCTATGTCATGTTGGTTTAGCTGTGTGAGGTAATCTCCGAGAATGTTCTGAGGCTGATATGTGTCATGTTGGTATGAACCTTCGTCATGAAAAAATTTTGTGTTATATAATCCAACTGTGATGTACTCCAGTAAATTATAATATAATAAACTGTACGTCTTGAGTTTGAATTTAGAAGCTGTTGGTGGAAACACCTCTCTCGTCTATGTTCGTTTGTGGTGTAGTCTGTAAAGATAAGCTAATATAAGTAAAGTGTATGTATGAAGGAATGTCTGGTGTGTATATGGAAAGAGTACTTACTATTGTTGTTGTGGAGGTCTTGTACCAATATGTCTGAAGGCTTGCTGTGTTCTACTACGAGTGCGTCTGGGGCTCAAGTTAGCTGTGGAGGGGTTTGTAGGTAGAGGGGAAGGAGTGACTACTGGGGAAGTCGGGGCGGGATCAGGCTTGTGATTCGTTGGTTTGTTAGAGCGTGTGTTTACTATTTTGAGGTAATTATTCTTTAATGCCGGAATGGCTTTATAAAAAATGATGCTGGTTTTCTCTGTAATATCGTTAATGTTATGATTAGGGTTAGCGTATTGGTCCAAAGAAATATAGAAATCTTCAGTTATTTTGAGCAGGGGGCCCTTAGAGTTTATGTTTAGTATCTTCATATCGTTAATGATGTCTGTGAAGCTATGCTTAGATTCTTCTACATGATGGCCTATTGATGAGAAATGGTTATGTTTTACTGCATTTATATGTTCATTATAGCGGATGGTGAAGTTTCTGCCTGTACGTCCAATATAACTTGTGTCACAGTTGTTACATTTGATACGGTAGACACCTGATTGGTTGTATTTGTTATTATTGACTGTTTTAGTGTTATGTATAATGTTGGTGCTGTTGTGTGTGGTTTTGAATGCTATTTTCATGTTGTGCTTCTTATAAATATTAGTTATGGTATATATATGGGTGTTGTTAAAGGTAAATAGGGCATAATCTTTTTTGGGTTTGGCTGTTTTTCATGACGAAGGTTCATACAAACATGACACATATCAGCCTCAGAATATTCTCGAAGATTACCTCACACAGCTAAACCAACATGACATAGAGGCAAAGGAACCACACAGAAGATAGAAGAATGGAATCTAAGCAACATGAACTTTTAATAAGCATTTTAATGTGTTAAAAATTTTTAAGTGTTTTATACTGTGGCCCATATGCTTTAATGTGTTCTGTATACTCATGCTCTAACTTATTGTAACTTTTTACCTATGACCAGAGATATTTTAACTTCATGCTACTGTGTACTGCATTTCCATCCTCCATTAGACATCCGGATGTCTAACACAACAACAACAACAACTTGTGATTTTGTCTAATGGCTAGAAACTAATCATGTACTAGCTGATGATGGCCGTTAAGGGCCGAAACCTCTATTTACAATAAATTGTGTATTGATTGGTGGAAAAAACATTTCTTGTCTATACATTGAACCTATCAATACGGGAAATGAAATGTATAAACAACAATAAAGACAACTGCGACAGGATGTGACGAGATTGTTCCATAGTTACTGTTAAAAACTCTAGACGTAAGTCTACCAACTCTAACCCACATCATTAATACCTCACTGATAACCGGCACACTGCCTTCCCTTTGGAAATATTCAACTGTTCGCCCACTCCAAGACCAACAATCCCGTGTAACCCAAAGACTTTCGATCCATTTGCATTTTACCATTTCTGTCCAAAATTTTGGAGAAAATAGTTCACAGACAAATAACCGCATGTTTAATTAACCCTTTGGCACTCAGCCTATATGCAAGGGTTTCCTCGAAGACACTCAGACTAATTTCTGTCATTTTCCGAACCAAATTACAAAAAAATCAACACGCAAAAAGTTTAACACACATTAAAATAAAATAAATCACACTAATACAGGAAACTAAGAGCATTTCAGAAATGAATATACTGTACCAGGAACTGTTGCAGCCCTGTACATTGTTTTATAATTGCGGGAACATGTGGAAACGGCACGGCGATAATATCTATTCGTATGCCCGACATCTTGTGCTAGCGCAATACGAAGTTCCTCGTGGAGAGCTGGACACGTCACGAGCAAGGAACCTGCGGGTGACGTCACTGCCACATGTTGCACACCTCTCTATCGAATGTGCTGGAAGGAAATATCTACCATTTCAGCCGATTAAGTTACGGAAATGAGACATACATCATCGTATAGCTCATGTTCTAAATGTAAACATATGTTAATTTCAATAAAATCCATCACGGCATTCAAGAGATATAAGCACATTTCCCCTCCGTGACGTGGTAAGCAGCCTTGAGTCGTACGAGATATAAGCAGCAGGCCAGACCACAGCAATTCAAAGGAGCAGCTGACTGTCGTAGCGAGAGGTCGTACGTGCCTGTCGCTCCGCTGTCTCTCTCCTTTCACCGAGACCTTCAAGACTTCGAGAGACTACACTACCTGTCCCAATCGGTTACCGCTTCTCGGTACCTAGGGTTAGATAGGGAATCTGTAGGCCAGGGACCCGCTTAACAACGGATCATCCCGCGTCTACTAGCTCGCTCTAGAATGTCCCCACACAGAAACACACGGCAACAGACTCGTAACCTCCAAAAGAGCAATTGTCATGCACTTAGGAAAGAGCAATTTGTCAGCGAGTCTGGAGCCACTACAGACATATGCGACGAACTTCAAGAGCTGACGGAGAGTGAGGAGATGCCGTTATCACGGCTCCCTACCCACTCTACGGCCGTCAGTCCATCAGCGGTGGGTACAGCGCTGTTCTCACAGCGCAACCCTCCGCCAACCACTCACAGTACGGTGGGGCTGACCAGCCCCAGATCACTACACAAGGGCACTTTTAAGGACTACCTCCATTTCCTGCCTTCAGGTAGCCCTACCCAGGCCGCCAAAGGCCATACCATGTTGTGCTCCACGGTGCTATCACCGCAGTTGAGCAACATAGGCCTTGGTTAGTGCTTGGATGGGTGTCCACAAGCGCGCAGCTCAGCGCTAACGGCCCCCGCTACGGCCACGGACCCGGCCGAGCGGGGACCGTTGGCGACCCACCACTGCGTGCCCCCCGTGAGCAGTGAGCGAAATGCGCCAGAGGAGCACAGAACAGTCTTCACCCCCTGATTCTGTGCAAGTAAACCTGACGCACGAACCTCACGTAACGGGGTGCGCCACGCAGTACTTTGCGCTTACCACCACCACCACCACCCCCCCATAACCACCCCGTCAGTAGCCGCTGGCAAGCACATACCTGTGCAGCTGCTGCCCACTCGGCCGGCTGGCTCTATTCGAGCTGAGCCCCGAGAAAGGAGCGCGCAGCGCGGGGAAAGCGAATCAGGAGGCCTGACGTTATGTGCGAGTGAGCGGGAACCGGGGTTCGACCCTGAAGTGCCGGAACTCGCACTTGGGAAAGTGACTGGGGAGATACCTGAACACAAACAGGAGACTACCTCTCCCCCTAACACAAATCTTGCCACCAAACCCAACCTAGCGGCAAGCCAGGCGGACGCCGGGAAAGTGGGACCCAGTTCCGCCAACCTGTGTGATGAGGCGGCGCCCAAGGTAAGGAAAGAGGGCAAGAATAAACGGACTGGGCGAAAGGCGCAACGTAAAGTTCAACCCCACCACAAGCAGATGAGGAACAACTGGTGATAGATGCATCAAGCACATCCCAGGATGCCGACTCTGAAGGCTCGGAGGGAGAGGAACCGTGCGAGCGCGTGACGACCGAACCCGAGGTCCCAGCCACCTGGCCGGGAAACCAGGGCGACGGCTTCAGGGAGGCAAAAGGGAGGAAGAGGGGAAGGGGAAAGGCAAAGTAGCCCAGCCCCTGAGCCGCAAGGCTCAGAAAGGCGGGGTACGTAAACCAAGTACCCAAGCCGATAGCAACACACAAACACCTATCGGCTCAACCCAGCCCCAACACGCCACACACACGAGGCAGGCTCGGCTGAGCCCACCTCAACCACCACCACCACCACCACCACCACGAACACAACCAAGCACCCGTAAGGTGACAACCCCCCACCCCTTACTGTGTACACCAAGAACACAAAGTCACTTGAAGAGGAGCTCCTCAAAAAGCTAACGCATGACCAGAGAAACTACTACTTCTCTAGGCCGAGAGTTGACGCGCACGAAGCGATCCGGCTACACATGACTAGCTTTGAGAGCTATGAAATCGCTATCGAGGTGCTGAAAAGGCTAAATATTAACTTTGTAAGAATATTGCCCAACAGCACTATGAAGCGGTTCGTAGTGAGGACTCCCATTAATGGAAGTAATGCGGACGAAATCCAACTCGCCCTGAAAGCACAGGATATCCCCGCATTATCCGTGGTGCGAATGAGACCAGGAAATAGGCCTGCCAAGGGCAACCTATTCCTAGTTGCCGTGGCGGATACCCCAGGAGCGGACAACCTGCGGAAAATGAGGATGCTCGCGAACATGCTGGTGTCAGTCGAGCCGTACCGCCCCCCAGCCACTGACCCCCAATGTGGAGTGTGTCAGAGGCATGGCCATCCAGGGGCGGGGTGCCAACTGGAGCCTTGGTGCTGCAGATGCGCCGCCTCCCACTTGTCCCGCGACTGCCCCCATGGCAACGACCCTGCGTACTCCAAGTGCGCAAACTGCGGGAAGAAACACGCGGCTAATTTCAGAAACTGTCCCAGCCGCAGGACCTTCGAAGCCGTCAATCAAGGCAAAGGGCCAAAGGGTAATAAGCGTGGCAACCCTAAAGCCCAAGCAGGCCCTTCAGGCAAAGGCGCATCACGCAAAAATAAACCAGGCCAGTCAGGCAAAAAGGACCCTTCAGGTCCTGCAGGTCCCTCAGACACAAAGGGCCAAGAACAAGGCCCTTCAGGCATAAGAATATTAAATTTTAAACCCCTAAGGACGGTGGGTGAACACAACCCCGGGCCCTCAGCCCAACCAGCCCCCACCACCGTTCAAACCAAGACCTCCAATCTGAACAAAAAGAAGGCCCAGACCCAGGCAAGAAATCAAAGGCAGGCTAAGCCCACGCAAGCACATCCCGAGCAGCCACAGGCCCCCCCCCAGGCCAGCTCCACCCTCCCCCCGCAGTGAACCTGCCACTAGTAAACCGGCATTCGCACCACCACCCCCAACGCCCGCCCCCAGCACCACACCAACCACAACACCTACACAAGAACAGGCACAGAAGCCAGAAGGGAAAATGGTACTAAAGGCGTTCAGGGAAAGGATCGAAGAAATCCTGAAAACCTTCTTCCCGAACCTGAACCTCACGGCAGCCATAACCACTGGGGTTATGATGGCCAGCATGCTACCATTCCCCTGGCTGAAGGACCTGATTAATGCCATTGCTGACCTCCTAACCCTAGATGGCTGAACAACCAAACGAGGACGATGATAATATTATTATTATTATTATTATTATTATTATTATTAATAATAATAATAACACGCAGGAGCTTCGAGTTCTAATATGGAACTGCCGGGGCGTTAGGTCTAGGAAATACGAACTCGAA
This sequence comes from Anabrus simplex, assembly GCF_040414725.1. Classification (NCBI taxonomy): domain Eukaryota; kingdom Metazoa; phylum Arthropoda; class Insecta; order Orthoptera; family Tettigoniidae; genus Anabrus; species Anabrus simplex. Next base: position 166,314,807 of record NC_090273.1, read on the forward strand.
GCCTTCCTAGCCGCGAACACTATACACGTAGCCCTCCTAACCGAAACCTTCCTCCCACCGGGGAAGAAGTTCACTATAAGAGGCTACAAAATACACAGAAGCGATAAGGCTAATAAGAGTCGGAGGAGTGGCAGTTCTGGTAAGGAAGGACATTAAACATATGGAAATATACTTACCAGAACTGGTAGAGCTGGAAGCGTGCGGAATTGCCATGCCAGTGCGAGGAACACTCGTCAATGTAATATCGGCATACTCCAGACCTAAACACCTTAACACACAAGATATAGAATCGGTATTAAGGCAAAATCGAAACACGATCCTAGGAGGAGACCTAAATTCAAAACACGCCAGCTGGGGGTGCCTGAAACCTAACGCAGACGGCGAAAGGCTGTACAACCACATGCTATCCCAGGACTATGTGGTAACAGCCCCCAGTGAACCCACGTTCCTAGCACCAAACGAACAGGTCGACGACATATTGGACATCGCCCTACTGCGAAATATTCCTCAAAGACACACCATAAAGGTCATTAACGACCTAGGGTCGAGGCATCAACCAGTAATATTTACACTGGAAGCGAACCCGGAGGAATATGAGAATAACCCCAAGCGCCGACTCAACCATAAAGCAGCCAAATGGGGTAAATTTGAAAGAAAACTCGATTCACTCCTACAGGGGACTGAGGACATACAAATAGTAAACCCAGCCCAAACGGACGAATCCCTAAAAACTCTCGTAAATGCGATCCAGGCAGCCACAACTGCGAGCATCCCGGTACACAAACCTAGACAAAACACTAACATTGAAATACCGGCCCACATTAAAGATCTAATACGCCAGCGCAACTGGGCCCGACACCACCGCGATGAAGACCGGATACGTAAAAATGAACTCAGGGTCGAAATCGAAACCGAAATAATGGAGTATAGGTCTCGGATCTGGAATAACAAACTGAGTACGTTTGACACAAATACCAGACCGGTGTGGAACTTAGCGAGATATTTCACGCGAGAACCACACGTGATCCCAACAATTAAGGGACCTAACGGACCAGTATATGAAAATCAAGATAAAGCTGAGGTGATAGCCGACTCACTCGAAGAGGCCTTTAAGCCCAATGACGAACCGTCGGACCCCGCGTTCATTAGGCAAACAGAGGCCAAGGTAGCGGAATTCCTAACAAACGCACCTAAGCCTGAGGTTAAGAAGACTAATATCCGCGAAATTAAGTGGATAATAGGTCACCTTAACCCGAAGAAGGCACCCGGCCCAGATGAGATTCAGAACATAATACTCAAAAAGCTAACCCCAAAAGCCCTCCCACTACTCACTAAAATATACAATGCAATGTTCCAATTGCAGTATTATCCGGAACAGTGGAAAAAGGCGAGAATCCTTGTATTCGGCAAACCAGGCAAGGACAAATCCAACCCTAATAATTACAGGCCCATCAGTCTCCTGGACGCCCTCAGCAAAGTATTCGAGAAAATACTGCTGAAAAGGCTCATAGCACATATCAAGGAAAGAGGAATCATTCGAAACGAACAATTCGGTTTTAGAAACGGCCACTCCGCCCCGCAACTGCTTACCCGGGTCCTAGAACAAGCGACCATCGGACTAAACAAGCGGAGAGACACAGGCACGGTATTCCTTGATATCCAGAAGGCATTCGATAAAGTCTGGCACGAAGGCCTATTAGCGAAATTAATAGACTTCGAATTCTACCCAGGGTACATAAGATTAATTAAATCATACCTGGAAAGCCGAGAGTTCCAAGTAGATGTTCATAACACACTGTCAAGCACGCGACCGATCAGGGCGGGCGTAGCCCAGGGGTCACTAATAGGGCCACGCCTGTTCATTTTATTTACGAATGGCATGCCGACAGCGGAACTCACTACCACGCACCTCTACGCGGATGACACTGCTATCACAGTACAACACTTTCAGCTAGCATGCACCCGAAAGAGACTACAAGTAGCACTGCGAATTCTCGAGCCCTGGCTAACCAAATGGCGTATCAAGGTCAACGTTGACAAATGCCAAGCTGTGATGTTTACTAGGAAGAACAGACGCACACGTAGGCCAGCCAACATAAAACCGCTCAAACTATTTAATCGAGATATAGCATGGCACGACAAGGTCAAATATCTAGGAGTAGTCCTAGATAGAAAACTAACCATGCTATATCACATTAAAGACATCCAGCGGAAAACAAACGCACAACTGTCACAGCTCTATCCGATACTGAATAAAAGATCCAGTATTAACAAGCGAGTAGCAATAAAAATGTACAAGGCCCTAATTAGGCCGATAATAACGTACGCAGCTCCCGCCTGGGGCTACACTGCTATGACGAACCTGGATAAGCTGGAACTAATACAAAACAAATGCATTCGAGCAGCGGCTAGACTCCCGTATGACACACCAATACGGCACCTACGCGCAATTGCGAAAGTCAGCTCGATAAGGCAACACATACGAAAGCAAACACTCCGAATGTACAAGAAGTCATGGGGTAGTAAGGTCAACCCACTAGTCAGTGGAATAGGACGCTATGACGTCGACCTATACACCAAATACCCCACACCGAAACACATTCTGTTCAGGCACAGGGCTAGGAGGCCGGGGGCCCAAAACCGCCCTCGCTCTTACTGACACCAACTCACTACACCGCACCACTTAACACTATGCACACACACCACAACACCTGTATATATGTGCATGCTTGTTTACTACCTACATCCTTGTCCTAGATTATGTTATTGCTATGTTACAGATTTAGCCAAGCGAGGGAGGATTGAGAGAAGAAATACAACACGAAGGCAACACAGCCAAGAAAGAGACGATCCAATCCAACCCCGCCCCCACCAGCGACAAAGGAGTGGACGAAAACCCCACCCCTGCTAATAACATTAACTATTAATCTACTAATTGTACTTGTACTTGTGCAACAGGACACGAGAGCGGAAAAGCGGCCCGCACTCTACAGAAGAAAAGTAATAATGTATATATAATAGGATGTGTGTATATATTTACAGCGAGAAGTGTGTGACACCAACACCGTAATGAAGGGACGTCATCAGACGGGAAAGAAGATAAGATGCCCCTTACAAGTAAGGCTTGGCACTACTCCCCTTCTCCTTAAAAGGAGACTTGGCACCAGGGACTGCTGGACCAAGGGACTAACCTGTGGCCCAAAGCCCAGACGCCAGCGGACCCGAGCCGCACCAGGCAGTGACAAGTAGGACTGATCCCCCATAATAATTGACAAAAGCTAGGTAAATGGTTATGATTGCATGACACATATTCCTAACAAACACAACCTCTGGTCTTTATCCAGCCCACATCCTTGCATGTGCTATCAAAAGATGTCAGGTTTTACATGTAGGCTCTTTCTTCTTTCTGCCTATGTGGTTTTTCCCTGACCCTTCAATACCATACTTCAACACCATATACCTAACACAATCTCGCCTGGTAACGTGTCTTGACATGGAAACAGGCAGATACTCCTTGTATCACTTCCCACTCTACCCAGCTATCTCTTTTCTACTTAGAAATTAATAGCATGTCGGAGGCCATGTAGATTGAGTCGATGGTCACGGCGGGGGAGCGGGCTACGGGGGCCCCCCGTAAAAAAAAAAAAAAAAAAAAAAACACCACACAGCAATTCAGTTCACATTCTTCACAGCTGGCTAGCATGTCACGCTGCACGCGACGAGTCGAACTCAGTATTCCTGCTGCCGGACATCGTAATACTTAGAAAATTTCGACTACAAGTTGACACTTAGTTTCTGTGAATACCAGTGAGTAATTTATAAATTGTGGGACTTGCATTTCGTCACACATTCGGACTCAGGAAATTAACGTGTGTGTAACATCAAAGTCATAAAGACTGGTAATATTTCACCAATATTTGAACTCGACAAATATCTTAGTTTTCGTGTGAATAACCATCACCAACTTGAAGTGAGCACGGCTACTTCGCATTGTAATGATCTTGAACTATTTTAAATTTGAATATCATGAGTGTAGGTTGCAACACGCTATTCTGAATATCATTAAAGCCTAGAACACTTTAATTTGTGCCGAAACAGACTGTACCATTTAAAACAACGCGTGTGGATAGATTGTAGAGTGAACTTCGTAATTCAGTGAAGTATAGGACTTATACATGAATAATTGTAGAACTGTGTTAGTGAGAATTAACATTACGAGAGAGAGTGAGCCATTTATTTATTTCTTTGCTGTGAAGGTGAGCCACAATAAACTGTGCTTCAGATGAAAGTTATTCTGACTATACGAACAGTGAGCAATAAGTGTCTAGACGAACTGTGCAGTGAAGTGTATGTCTCATTATCGTGATTTACGATAATAGACAGTGCTCCGACGTATTTCTCATCGAGTAAATGGTGATTATTTATGAAACAGTCATCAGTTCTAACAGTGCAAAATCAAATGGTGCACATTTTCAACTTAGTCAGTTGGACTTTCTCGTCTTAAAGCCACTCTTTTAATAACATGAGAAATCCTGACTCGAGACGACGGAGATTTGGTACTACGCGGGATAGTTCCAGGGACATGGTACTATGGAATATCTTGGTGTCTGCTGACAGCTGAGTTCCAGATTGCTGTTTGCGGAGCAGTATTCAACTGTTCGAGCTCAACGAGAAGGCGTATATCAGGTGATATCAGTGCTTTTTCCATTCAATTCTGACTTTGAGCAGAACTTTTACAAACAGTGTCATTACTGACAAAGAACATTAAAAGTTCACTTAATATTTTACTTGGAAGACAGACTTTCGTATATTCTCATTCATTGGAACTTTGAAATATCAATTGAGTGCATTATTCGTAGTGGAAGTATATCAAACTCTTAATACACAATATTTTCATAAAGTGTACAATAATTTACAAAAGAGTAGGACGATAAACTTTATGCAAGAAGACTAGATTTGATTTCAAGTGTTTTCATATTTGAGTTTGATGTGTTCTCGAGAAGGAATTACCAAATTTACTTTATTCATTTCATGTAGAAAGTGTAATCTGAAATCGCAAGTGCCAATAGAAAGACTTTAGGATTTCTTATTTACTTAGAACATTCTCTATTATTAATTTATGCCTTGAAAGTTATAATGGACATAATGGATTGAGAGATATTATTCAGTTGAATTTCACTTGAATTTCGATATTCTGTTGTGGAAATTGGAATTTATTTTCTACTAGCTGTAGTACCCGGCGTTGCCCGGATAGTTTTTGAATGTTTATATTTAATATTTGTATTACCAGTTAGTTGAGTGTGAAGTGAATGCTTATAGAATTCTTTTTGAGATGTTGATTTTACGACTTATGTAGTTTTATAGTTATTTAGATGTATCTGACTTCAAGTTTTAGATTATTTAATTATCGAGTAAACACTAATCTCGGTCATTTTATACTATTTACTTTTAAGCCCTTCTCAGCTCCTGCCTCGATGGAGGCTGAACGTGGACTTAAACGCTATCCACAGCGTCGCGGTTCGTATCAGCGACACATAAGCAATGGATTTCGACATTAATATTGGTTATTTTCCTTATTTTTGCACGTCAGCCCCTCTCATTCCCCAACACCAGCGGGGGCTAGGTGTATCTGACCTCCACAGTAATTTTTTCTATATAGTAAGTCATGTGTATACCAAGTTTGATTGAGAGATATGCTAAAACATACACACATCCTTAAACTCTGTCCCTTTGGACGTTTTCAATTTTTTGCCAGTTCTCATCCGCCTGCCGAGTAGGACTGAGCTTTATCTTAAACGGCATCCAGAGTGTTACAGTTCATCTCAGAGACCCCGAAAACTATGGATTAGACACAAATTTCGGTCATTTTCTGTTAATATTTACATTTCGCCCCTACTTTAGTGGCTAGGAGTCTCTTACCCCTAGGGTATATTTCTCGAGACAGTAGGTCTAGTATACACACATGCGTCCATTCTCTCGGTCATTTTCGAAATTTTGTTTTTCACTTTTTCTCACCGCTATGCGAAAGGAGGCAGAAATTTGACTTCTAAAAAAATTTGAGCGTTACTATTCATCTCAGCGACCCCGAAAAGAATGGATTCGACACTATTTTCGATTATTTCTAAATCGCATCCCGTCGTAGGTGTGCTAGGGTTGTCATACCTCCACGCAGTTTGTCTCCTGATAATAAGTCATAAGGGACCAAGTTTGTTTGAAATTGTTCCCGTAGTCCCGAAACGTATGGATTCAACACTAATATCGGTCATTTTCAGTCTTAATTACATTTCGTACTCTTATCTAAGGATTCAAGGGGTGTCTTTCCCCCTTAGTATTTTTTTCAGGTAGTAGGTAATATGTGTATTAAGTTCTGCTGACAGTTATACTGGAACGTACAAAAAAACACCCTTAATCTCGGTCATTTGGATATTTTCTGTTCTTGACTCCTTCTCACCCGCCTGGCAATTGGGGATGAATTTGGACTTAAACGACAACCGGAGTGTCACTCCTCATTTAAGCGACACCTTAAACCATGGATGTGACATTATTTTCGATTATTTTATATCTAACTCCCTTCCTAACCACTCACCACAAAAGGGGCCTTAATTTGGACTTTAAAAGTCCAGAGTGCCACTATTCACCTCAGCGACCGTAAAAACTGTGGATTCGACACTAATTACGATTATTTTTATATATCACTCCCCCCTTGCCCCCCACCCTAGAGGGGGCTGAACTTGAAATTAAGAATTTCCCGGGATGTCACTGTTCATCTAAGCGACCCCGAAAAGTATGGATTCGACACTATTTTCGTTTATTTTTATTTATGACCCCCCCCCCCTTGCCCCCCGCCCCTAATGGTTACTGGGTTGTCTTATCCCCATGTGGTTTGTCTCCTGATACTAAAAATCCGGAGTGTCGCTATTCACTTTGGCGACCCCGAAAACTACGTATTCGACACAATCTTCGATTACATGTATATATCACTTCCCCCTCGCTCCCACGCCAAAGGGTCTGAACTTGGACTTAAAAAAATTGCAGTGTCACTATTCATCTCAGCAACCCGAAAAAGTATGTATTCGACACTACTTTGATGATTTTCATATCTCAAGCCCCCCGCCCCCCACTCCTAATGGTTTCTGGGGTGTCTTATTCCCACGTGGTTTGTCTCCCGATATTAAAATTCCGGAGTGTTACTATTCACCTCGGCGACCCCGAAAACTGTATATTTGACACTAAATACTATTATTTTTACATCTCACCCTCCTTGCTCCCCGCCCCAAAGGGGGATGAACATGGACTTAAAAAATCCCGGGGTGTCACTATTCATCTAACCGACCCCAAAAGTATGCATTCGACACTACTTTCGATGATTTTTATATCTCACCCCTTCGCCCCCCGCCCCTATGGGTTCCTGGGATGCCCTACCCCCACGTGGTTTGTCTCCTGATAGTAAAAATCCTAAGTGTCAGTATTCATCTCAGCGACCCCGAAGAGTACTCGACATTCTTTTCGATTATTTTTATACATCACTCCCCCCTTGTCCCCCATCCTAAAGGGGGCTGAACTTGGAATTTAAAAATTCCCGGGATGTCACTATTCACCTAAGCGACCACGAAAAGTATGGACTCGACACTATTTTCGATTATGTGTATATATCACTCCCCCCTCGCCCCTACTCCAAAGAGGGCTGAACTTGGACTTTTAAAAAATTCGGAGTGTAACTATTCATCTCAGCGACCCCGAAAAGTGTGGATTCGACACTATTTTCGTTCATTTTTATATATGACCCCCCTCGCCCCCCGCCCAAAAGGGTTCCTGGGGTGTCATACCCCCACATGGTTTGTCTCCTGATACCAAAAATCCGGAGTGTCGCTATTCACTTTGGCGACCCCGAAAACTATGTATTTGACACTATTTTCGATTATTTGTATATATCACTCCCCCCTCGCCCCCACCCTAAAAGGGGGCTGAACTTGGGCTTTTAAAAAATCGGACTGTCACTATTCATCTCAGTGATCCCGAAAAGTATGGATTCGACACTATCTTAATTTATTTTTATATATGAGCCCCCTCGCCCCCCGCCCCTAAGGGTTCCTGGGATGTCTTACCCCCACGTGGTTTGTCTCCTGATACCAAAAATCCGGAGTGTCGCTATTCACTTTGGCGACCCCGAAAACTATGTATTCGACATTATTTTCGATTATTTGTATATATCACTCCCCCCTCGCCCCCACCCCAAAGGGGGTCTAAACTTAGACTTTAAAAAAATTGGAGTATCACTATTCATCTCAGCAACACCGAAAAGTATGGATTCAACACTATTTTCATTTATTTTTATATATGGCCCCCCTCTCCCCCCGCCCCCAGGGGTGTTTGGGATGTCTTACCCCCACGCGGTTTGTCTCCTGATACCAAGTCATAAGTGTATCAAATTTGGTTGAAATCGCTCCAATGGTTTGGGAGGAGATGTGGTACAAACCCACCCACCCACATACATACAATGACTTTTATATATATATATATATATATATATATATATATATATAGATTAAAAATTTATGATTCGGCGACATAATAGGGTGGCCTTCAAGAGATTGAATAAAGGAAAGAAAAGATAAAATATCCATTTCGCCTTCTCTCTCTGTACCATCTCCTAAGGACTAGGTACGGTACCCCTTTGAAAGACCTCATGCTCTTTAAAGTCAACTTTTCCTGGTACAATACCTAGGACGTATTGTTACTGATAAAGCCAAAAAAATTATTAAATTTTGAAAATAAATTTAAAAAATAATTTTTGGTTTTCAATGACTGAAAAATCAGGCATTATTGCGTCTTCCTTCTTTACTCTTAGACATGAAAGAAAAAACATTTAATTCTGTATAATTTGATATCAGTATTGTATATGCTGCAATTCACTCATGAAGCATGGCAAAAAAGTTATTCAGTGTACATGTAACGGTCATCGATGTCAGGTCCTCGCGGTCCGATGCACGGTGAGCAGCTGTGACTGTCATTTCCCACATAATGCGAATCACTTTCGGCAAAAGAAGGTCATTATCATTTGAAAATTCAAGGATATCGGCCTTGAATATGGCCCAGCCATTACGATAAAAAAAAGATGACGCAACACGTGCAACAACGGAGTTATGAAAAGGAGTAAAATTATAGTTTGTGAAGTGCAGCGAACACACGATATATCAAAGAAACGAAATATACTCTAACCTAAACTCATATCAAGATCAAATTGTTGTATTCATAAGCCAACCAAAACAGATCCACGCAATAACTTCAAATAACCACAACATAAACATTCACGGTCAACAGATTTCATTTATCGAAAATAAAAATATTTTGTATGGCTGGTGGATATATCTGTAGAGTAAAACACAAATTCAACGCTTTAAGGTACCGTCACGATTAACTGTTACGATTTAACAGCCACGCAAATGACCAAAATCCCTAACTACGACAGAGCCGATGTATCGGCGCCGTGAGCTTTCTCGCCATAACCTCTTACGCTTATAGATAGCTATCAGCGCGCTGAGTGCGAAAAGGTTAAATAACAATATGCTTCTTGACAAATACCAGTCTGGTTTTAGAAGCAATCACAGCACAACTACTGCACTGCTTAAAGTTACAAACGACATAGGAGTAGCTATGGATAAGGGAGAAATTACTGTTTTAACTCTTCTAGACCTTAGTAAGGCCTTCGACTGCATTGACACGGATATACTAATAGCAAAATTACGTGCTCTTAATTTCTCACAAAGCACACTATCCTGGATGTATTCCTATCTCTCTGATCGCCGGCAGTGTGTATCTACAGGTGAAAATTTCTCTTCATGGCAATCTGTAGCGACTGGAATACAACAGGGGTCAGTGCTAGCACCACTCCTTTTTTCGATCTTCATTTCAGGACTAACAAAAGTAATTAAACATTGTCAATATCATGTGTACGCACACGACATACAGATATATACACATGCACATCCTTGTGACTTACCGACTACAATAGATAATATGAATGACGACCTAGGAAGAATAGGTAGGTGGACCGATGACCATGCACTAAAAATCAATGCCCAAAAATCGCAGTGTATTCTTTTAGTTACCCAAAAAATCCATGCATGCCTCACAGACGTGCATACCCACTCAGTAACATTAAGAGGCACTCGGTTACAATTCAAAGACACAGTTAAAAACTTAGGGATGATAATGGATAAAAACCTCAGTTAAAACGATCATGTAACAGGTATATGTCAGCGAGTGTTTTATTCCTTACATTCCCTTAAAAAACTGATATTTACTACCCCAAAATGTGAGAAAACTGCTTATCCAAAGTATGGTAATGCCAATATTCGACTACTGTGACGTAGTATACAGAAACCTGAACGCCTCACTTTCCATCAAGCTCCAAAAGGCACATAACGCATGCGTTCGATTTATTTCAGATATACCAAGGTTTAGCCATATTTCCCCCACATTTGGTAGGCTTCCATGGCTACGCTTCAGAGTGTGACAAAATTTACACACTCTTTCCCTGTTACATTGTATACTGAACCTTAACACACTTGAATACCTTGCCACCCAATTCCATTACCTAGCATCACCTTCTAGTATTCCTACCAGATCATCATCCACCACAGTACTAAGCATTCCCATTCACCGCTCAACTGGCTACAATAGATCATTTGCAGTCGCCGCCAGCCGAATTTGGAATTCCCTACCTGCTGAAATTAGGAGCGTGTCAAACCACCTCCACTTTAAGACACTCTGTCAAACCTGGTTAACTATAATCCATTAGTTTCATGGTCCGTATTGATAGTTCAAGTACAAGTATGAATAAAGTATTGATTAGGTGGAGAACTCATCCTTCATACTTAAACCTAGTTATTATTTATTTATTATTTACATATTTTACGCCCACATTGGAGCACTGAAATCAATACATTTGAGTTAATTTCTTCTTCTTCTTCTCCCAGAACTTTTTCATCCTCTCCGACCTGGAAGCCCTTTGTGTGTCCGATATAGTATATTGTTTCCGTTCAACTGCTTTTAGTTTGAGACTTATGCTTTTGTTCTTCAAAATCCTCTTCTCTTTTCTGTCTTTGATTTGTTGCCGAGTTATACCCAATTCTTCCAAATCGTCCTGAACTTCTTTGAACCAATTATTATTGATTTTATTCTTCAAAAAGTAATCGAATAGTTGTTTCAATATCCTGGTGTCTGCTAATCTTGATATGTGACAGAAAAAGGAAATTCTTCTTTTACGCATTGTAGATATTATTGATTCACATTCACGATAGACAATGTTGTTAGGCAACAATCTCCACTGTCCATCAACTTGGTGTTTTTTATTAATAATTGTTCTAAGAATTCTTCTCTCAGTTTTCTGTAATTTGTCTGTTGTAGATTTTACATTTAATTTGAATAAAGTTTCACTAGCATAGGTTGCCTCTGGTTTAACTATGGAATTATAGTGTTTCAGCTTAGCGTTTATCGAAAGAGATTTTTTTTTATAGGTTGGCCAGGTAAGTCTTTGTGCTTGTTTAAATTTAGTTGTTCTGTGTTCTATTGCTTCTTTTTCATTTGTGTTCCATGTTATTATTTCCCCAAGATATTTGAATTTCTGAACAATTTTAATCTCTTTATTACTGTTCAGCTGAATAACTGGTAAATCAACTTTAAAAGTTGGCATCATTTCTGTTTTTTCAAATGAAATTTGTAATCCCATTTTTTTAGCTATAATTTCTAGTTGTTCAATTTGAAATTTAGCCTCTTCTATTGTATTTGCAAGTAATGCTAAATCGTCCGCAAAAGCAAGGCAGTTGAGTTTAATATTTCTACCGATCTTGATAGTTGGTTGGCATTTCTTGTTCCATTCACGCATAACCTTCTCCAATGCACAATTAAATAACAATGGTGAAAGTCCGTCTCCTTGTCGAAGTCCAGTTCTTATAGTGAATGATTCTGATAATTCACCTCTAAATTTAACTTTTGCCTTCGTATTTTTAAAAGTCATATTAATGAGGTTAACAAGTTTTTGATGTAAGCCAAATTCTTTAAGGCTTTTTAATAATGAGTCACGATGAATACTGTCGTATGCTTTTTTAAAATCTACAAACGTGATGACCAGACCCTTACTTCGAACTCTTTGGTGCTTCATTATCCATTTTAAACTAATGATTTGATCTGGACAGCTTCTACCTGGTCGAAATCCTCCCTGATATTCTCCAAGTTCTTGGTCGAGTTGTTCTTGGATTCTTGTGTATATAATCTTGGATAAAATCTTGTATGTAATATCAAGTAAGGATATCCCCCGATAATTATTTGGATCGGAGCGATCACCTTTCTTGTGCAGCGGGTGGATTATAGCTGTATTCCATTCCTCAGGAAGCTTCTCCGTGTTCCAAATATCAATGATGTATTTATGTAGGTTTTGAATAGTCTGATCATTAGCATTCTTCCATATTTCTGCTACTATTTGATTCTCTCCTGCTGCTTTGTAGTTTTTAAGTGCATTAATTGCCGTTTTCACTTCATTGTAAACTGGTGGTATAATCTTTTGTAATGGAGTTTTATTTTTTGGGTTAGGATCAAATTCTAAATGTTCCACAGGATCCTCACAATTAAGTAACTCTTTAAAGTATTCTGCAAGAATGTTAGCATTATCCTGATTATTGTGTGCCATTTTACCATTTTTATTTCTTAACATAAGTGTGGGAGGGGTAAATTTAGATTGATATTGCTTGAATGTTTTGTAATAGTCTCTTGTTTTATGCTGATTGAATGTTTCTTCTATAGTGCTAAGCATTTCCTTTTGATAATTCCTTTTAATTGTCCTAATTTCTTTAGCTGTTTGTCTTCTGGCATTAATTAGTTCTTCTCGAGATTTTTCCGTTTTCCTCTGTTGATCATTTATCCATGCCTTGTGTCTTGCTTGAATTGCTTTGTCACATTCCTCGTTCCACCACGCATGTTTCTTTCTCCTTTTGATTGGGGCAATTTCTTCAGCTATGGTTTTAAGTTTGTTGATCATTGTCTCTAATTTGTCATTTAAAGGTGTTTTGGATCTCTCTAAATATATTTTATTATTTATTAAGTAACTGGGATCATAATTTCTCCTTGCTTTGAGATGATTATGTTTGTGTTTCTTTTTTGGTGTTAACTTGATTTTTATTTTTGAGATATAATGATCCGAGTCAATGTCTACCCCACGGAGGACTCTGACATTATAAATTTCTTTATGATAATCTTTATCCATGGCAACATGATCAATCTGAAACTCTCCCAATTTTACGTTAGGGCATTTCCATGTCATAAGTTTATGTGGTCGCCTCATGAATCTGGTGGTTTCCAAAACGAGTCTATGATCTGCACAAAGTTCAATTAATCTTTGGCCATTTTTGTTCGTTAATTTATGAGCTGGCCATTTTCCTACAACTGTGCGATACTTCTTTTCTCTGCCTATTTTAGCATTGAAATCTCCAAGTAAGATTTTTATATGCTCATCAGGGATCTTCGCTAATATGTAATCAAGTTCCTCCCAAAAGTTTTCAACTCCTTCTCTATCTTTATTGTTTTTGTCATTTGTTGGTGCATGGACATTTATTAAAGTATAAGTTTTATTCCCTACTTTAATTGTTAGAAGTGCCATCCTCGAAGATTTTGAAGAAAATTCTTCAATTGAGTCTATTATGCTACTATGAACAAGAAAACCTAGTTAATAAATAATAATAATTTCTTTCTTATAACATAGGATTAGATCATAGCTAAGTTATTAGGTTAATTAAAACATTTAATTGATGCCTTAAGATATTAAACTGTAGATAATTTAGTGTACTCTTCATGTAGGTGTATGTATGGTTGGACAGAATAGCAGGCTTCATAGCCCAAGTCCCGCCATATAAAACAAGACAATAAATAAAAATTACGGTATACTCTACAGAACTGATTATTCATTCATGGTAATTTCATAGCCACTTTACTCCAAATTCGATATAGATATCTCTTGAAAACAATTTGTTAGATGCAAATATATTTTCCTCAAAGGGACATTTCTTTAACTACTAAATTAAACAAATAACCTTCTCATTGAAAACTTTTATTTACAATAAATTCATTCACATATATATATATATATATCATGATTTATACACAACATTTTCTACAATTTGTACACTATACAAAACTATGAACAAATGCATTTTTTAAATCATTTGCCCAAAACGGAGAAATTTATTACATGCTGACCGCTCTGCTACTAAGACTGTGTTCATGTCGTGATGTCAGTTTATGATTACAACAGTGAATTTATGCCACAATTGGTCTGCTTGATATGTTGAGCTACGCAAAGCATACAGAGTTAAACATCGACAGAGTGCGTGTGTACTTGTTGCTTCAACACCATATTGACTCTTGAGCAGCAGTATTATATAGCGTTCTGCAAGCGTTTAACCTCACAAATGTACAAGGAATGAAAAAGCAATTAGTACATATCATCGTATATTAGAGATATACACGGCATGACCTGGTGTCAACATTCCATTTCTAACACTGAGTTGTCTTAACAGCTTGGTGTCATAGACCCGTTCAACTTCTAAGATAGTGAAACAACACTCAAATATGTGACGGACAGAATGTCAACAGGGTTTGCAGAGTTATAAGGACAGGAACAACAATATCAGAAATATAAGGTCTTCTCACTTAATTCCCAGTCTGTAGTTCCCATACTTTTAAGAAGCATTGTTATGTCAGCCGCCATAAATAATACTGCTGTACTATGATGAGTTCATGCTTGCTGGGAGTGACTCTGCACGTGTCTACTAACAGAGAAATGGAAGATGTACATGAACTCCTGTGTGTGACAAATACTACTTCAAGCTTCAAAATGTGATAAAATACTGCAGAGCAGGGAGAGAGCACTTCAACATGAAGACAGCCAAACAACTTTCTGCATCTAAGTTTTCAAACCACCTGAACAGTGGTGAACATAAAGCATGACAATGCACATACCCATCTGCTACCCTGACTTGCTTTTTGCTCAAGAATAACAGATTCCTGGTGTCACTTCTCCCTACCTCCCTATTCATCTGACATTCTACCCTGAAACTTCTTCCTATTCACAAAACTGAAAATGCAGCTGAAGTGGCAAAAACTTCAGACTGTGGAACAAATTCAAACTGAACAGTAGTCCTTTTTCGAACACACTGTCAGAATATTACTTCCTGGAATACTTTAGATCAAGGCAGTGCCCTAGAAATCTGTGCCCCAGACTCAAAAGGGAACTACTCTGAAGGTGAAACGAGCCAATAATGTCTACGGTAAACAATGAACTATTTATGAGAACAGTCCAGGAATTTATTGACTTGACCTTTTATCTTTGAAATTCTTGTGATAGTAAATGCGAGAACTAAAAATATACCGAATACTGAAATTCTTTGCTACCACTGTGGCCTGCATTAAAACTGATGTCCAGACAGCAACTGAGCTACAAAATGCAGTCACCATTTCAGTAGAGAGATTCATTTATGAAATATATTCATTTTGTAAAAATATTGTAAAAAATATAATGCATACCTGCCAACTTTTAGAAACCAAAAATACGAAGATTTTTTTTTTAATTCTTGGATTTCATCAGATATATACAGTTACAATGTGAACTGACCATTAAATTTTAAACTAAGAAAACACAAAAATGGTTACAAGAAAATGTACCTAATCATTCTCATATATGACATGAATAATAATATTCGTCAAACTGACACATGCAACAAAGTGCGTAATACCGTATTTTCTAGCGTAATTAACGCACTTTTCTGACGAAAAATACAGGCGAAAACTTTGGATGCGTAAATTATTCAAGGAATTCATATATTTTAAAAAATTTACTATCCATTTACATTTAAAAGATACCTACATCAAATATAATATAAACAAAACTGGTTGAACTCATTTGCGGTTATCGTCATTTGGCATAAAATTCCGGCGTGAGATTTTCCCTGAAAAGTCAAATAAGGGCACATTAGGTAAGTTAGACACGTGGGTTTGAAGTACCGACACTGGAAAATATTCTCCCCATTACAAGCTGACAATACGACCTGAAGTGAAATAGGCCTAAACATGAACTAATAAAAATACACTTCATGTAATGTCGTAACTGACATACCGCCAAACACTGTCCAACACTAGAAGGGCCGGGCATCGAAGGAGGGACCCTGCTAGATTACACCAAGTGACATGTACAAGTTAGGCGTCCATCCACCCTTTTTCTTGAATAAGAACGTGGATGACTCGCAGAAATTTTGTTTTACGCACTGTTTTTCGTTTTAGAACAATGTAAGATGCAAGCTTTCTGCCATCAGTTGTTACTGCAAACACTGCAGTACATCGTTGTTTTTCGCTTCCGGTAGCGCGTACGATAACACTCTAGGTTCCTCTTTTCATAGACTGTTCGACTTTGTGGCATATGGAAAGTGATTGGAGTCTAACCTGCGGTTCCTATTTGGGAGATCAAATATTCCTTCACCTTACGCTTCTCAATCACAAAGCGATGAAAATGGTTGAAATCATTCGTCATTTTTTGGCATAATATTGTTCTTCGTCGAAGGGAAAGTCCATTTTTCTTCATATAATTAATCAAGCCTCGGCTAACCTTCAAATCCGAGGCAGCGGCTATTTCTCATTCTTTAAAATACAGCATTTCGTGAGAAACAGCTTACCCAACGTTGTGTAACAAAATCATATATTTAAGCAGATACTCCTCTACTTGCAGAAACTTGCCGCTTTTTGGTCCGCGAAATACTTTGCGAGATTTGTTAGTCGCTCGAGGTGCACTTCTCTGTTAACATGGTAGCGCACGTTGTATTTGGACACTGAATACTTGCTGCCCATTGCCCTATTCCAACATGTTTCGGCGTAACCGATCACAACGAGTTTGTACGATGCAGTATTACTCGAATACTGAGGACTAACTAACAATGTTGATATCACAGAATGTCCCATAACCTAAACACTCGCAAAATATGTTTGTATCAGACTGGAATAGTGTCACTACTCACTTCTGGGCTGATTCTCTCACTGAAGGAGTGCAGTGGGATTTCCTGCCGGCTAATAACAGCACGTTGCCTTGTATTTGGAATGCCCACTTTCGCAATAGGAAGCCTGCTACTTGAGTAGTTCACATCTTTATTTCGAAACGCATCTGGAGCTGCGGGGTGGATGTTCGAAGTTGTAGGTGCGTCAAATACACGAACATTTCCTTTTCTCCACTTTGGACCCAAAAATATTGGGATGCGTAAATTATATAAGGGCGTTAATTATGCGAGAAAATACGGTAGTTTCCTTTATCAGACGGTAAAATGAACGTAAATTTATAGGTATCTCTGAACACTTGGAGATAACATTTATTATACGAGTATTTTTTGGCCATAACGAGAAGAGAAAATACCAGGAACTGTCACCGACATAACGCTCTCAAAAACATTCAACTCATTCAAATTATGCACTTAAATATGCGAAACTACCACATACAAAACAATTTAATATATCCCATATATTATTGACACACGACTTTGACAGAGGGGGAAAGCACAGAAATGCAAGAAAAAAAGCACGTGGCCTACAACTCCGACGAAACTACACACAGAAACAATGTCAACAGCGCGCGAACAACACAATAACAAACGCATTCTTTCGTCCCGATTAACTGAGTCACTAGCGCGCACTACCTCTCTTCCTTGCAGGACGATTGCCGTCCCAAATCCTCAGCTGTATAAATCGCACATGCTGCTGTGGTGAGCGGTGAACATGATACACGAAGGCGAAGGAACACTCGCGAAATAAAGCATCAAATAAATACGCTTGAAAATGAGGTTTCGTAAAGTACACAAGCTCATAAGAATGTATCTTTTATCCTAGGGGATAAGAATTGGCCATACTGGAGGTTATATTGGTCAAAAATAGGAAGTAAAAATAAATTGGAAAATGAATTTAAAAAACGGAAAGTTTTCGGGTAAATCGGAAGGGTTGGCAGGTATGATAATGGATGATTCCAGATTAACAAAAAGGATTTTCAAGTACCTTTGGGACAAAAAGGCAACAACTAGCTGGATTCAAGAAGTAAGGAAAGATTTAGAAAGAAATAATATAAGAGAAGAAACTATGGACAGGGAAATGTTTAGAAAGAGGGTAGTAACTATGGAAGGATTCCAAGGAAGTTTGAAGAAGAAGCCTGGTGCGAAGTGGTCCGAAGACAGAAAGAAACAGCATAGTGAAAGGATGAAAGAATATTGGAAGGAGCAGAAGAGAAAACAACACAGTATGAAGAACTGAATTGAAATTGGAACGTGGTCCTTAGCAGGCCTCATCGGAAAGAATAATAATAATGGTTAAGGCTTGCATAATTGTGCGCTTTAATGTTGTACATATAACTGTTTTATTTACTCACATATTTTTCTATTATTGTGTATTTATTCATAAGTACATATTACCTATATTGTCTCCTGCCCATATGTTAATTCTAGCAATTGGCTTGTGTGTTTCATCTTCAAGAAGGGAAAGGACAGGAGGGGGCTGTCCTTTGCCCCTCCACTACATGCAAGGCACAGACTGACAGTCTGAAGTTCTGATCTCAATTCATAATGTTCCTCCTAAAAATATGAAGAGTTGCTCTGAATCGTTTTGTGCAGGACTTTGGAGAAGTTTTAAAAACTGACGGAACTACATTACTTTGCAACATTTAAGAGAAACCCGTAGCTGCAGACATACATTCCTTCATTCATAAGTTATGTAACACATGAAATGTTCGTTGTTAAAGTTTGCTTCCCAAAACACAAACTGCCAGTTCTCACAAGAAAGCTTTACTCTGAGAATTCGTAGTGAAACTGGTGATAACAGATTACAACGTCCTAGTTGGTGAATTAAAATGCAATCCATCACAGTTGTGTACTGACAAATATACATCCTGAGAAAATTAACAGTCATACACTAGCTGAAGCTTTACATAATACTGTGGTGCTTCTGTCGCCTGATGGCATCCAATATGATAAAATGCATTTAATACAGAACCTCGATGCATTGTTCTCAGGACTGCCATTTGTCCATATTCATTGTTCAATTTATTAGGTTCCAAAAATTGTTCCATATCAAATAATGGGAAATTTCCCCACATCTATCCTTCCTTGAACTATCATTTTGCCATACCGATTGTGAAAAATATTTGTCATCCATTACACATTAGCTTTGATCTGACATTTTCAACTGTGAAATGCATTTGTGTGTTCAACTTTAATAACATTTACTCTAAAAGTTTTCAAGTGCGATCAGATTTCAGTGACATTCTGTCGTAACTAGTGATTTACTTTGAAACCATTACTACTGATAACTTTGTTTGTGCAGAAGTCAAACGAGTACATTTCGCATTGCCGTATTCTATTTCCACACCTACAAGAGCTTCTGGACCTTCTAGAATTTTGAGAACTTCAAGACCTCCATCGGGAAATGGTGCAGGGATGAACAAGTAATAGCAGGACCGCAGTGTACATTACCAGCCCAGATCAAGCAGAGCACACAAAATCTACCGTACCAAGGTGATGTGGAATGTAACATTTATTTTGTTAATAAAAATTCTTCAACAATTTTAAAACGGATTCTATTATACTTATTTCATGCAAACCTCTCCTCTCTGTAATGCTTCAGATAGGGACCGGGTACACCGTGTCAATCTCATGCTTAGCTAGCCGACTTTAACAATAATTCCGGTTACAATATATAAATTAAGAGTTTTGTCTGTACATTGCTCAGAATTAAAAAAGAATGGTATTTCTGTATTGGTCGTGTCCACAGTAACAAGGAAATGCACTTTTAATTTTCCGGAATTTCTGTCTGTCTATATGTACAAGCATCACAAGAAAACGGCTGGGGGGAATTTATGAAAATCTGTATGTAAAGTCTGGGAATAAGTCGCTACAATCTAGGCAATAAATAATTTTATTCACGCTGAGTGAAATAGTAGTTTAGGGGAAGGTCTACAATTTAATTCACAAATATTCATGTTATTAGTGGTCCTATCGATAAATACTACATAACTAAAGTTATGTACAATTAAATTTTCGATCATTTATGTCTTATACATTTTTAATGTACCGGGTATGATAACAGATATTCATGAATTTGGATTTTTGTTGCTAAGTCCATATTGTACCTGGGTGAGAGGGAACATAGTGTCCCCTTCAAATTTGGAGATATTTAGAATATTTACGACAAGTTAACATTAAAAGTTTTATTGTTCGCCGGGAGCTGTATTTGTCATTTGGGAAGCAGTGAGCGAACTCCAAACCAGGTTTTTTTTTGTCGTTCAGAGGGGCGATGTATTGATCCACGTTCGACTGAGTGTAAGGTAGATCACATGACGAGCCTGAGTTTCCAGCCTGCCATGCACGGACGACCTGGACTGCGAGCAAGCTTCGAGAACAGTCGTAGCCAATTATAAGAGACCCCGTGAACCAATGATCGTCTTAAAAAGATACACACCTCCCGCGCCTAGGCTATAAAAAGCAATGCTCAAAGTAAATCGTTCTCTACTCTACTCTGCACTGCTCCGCTGTTCATCGTAACCACGTGGAAGGAGAACTTTGCCATGCAAGCAGAATTCTGCTGAATTTAGTGAAGTTTATTAACAACTCTTATGGAGTGAATTCCAACTTAGGAGATCCAAGTTAAGTGTATTTATCCAGGAGAACATTCAGTAATTCTGCATGTGTGAGCACATCTTAATATTTGTCGTCTTAGTTACAGCCCGCACTTCCGGAACGCGACTGAATTCATCCCAGTGATTGCTGTGTACATCAAGATGGATTACTCCTCTACTATGTGCATCTTAATTTCATCGTGGGACGTCTACTGCCATGCCTCCATGATCTTCTAAGTATGTGAGGCGCTTCTGGACAGGGAAGGTGACTGACCGGGCAAATGCCGGAATGATTGACTGCAACCAGGGATCGAACCTCATCTAAAACTTGAGTACCATCTAAAAATTTATTTTCTTTCTCATCTTTGTAAAACTAGAGGATCTTTCTTCTTTAAATCGTAGCTCTATTAGTTCTTGTTGTAGATAGAAATATTTCATTTTTCCATTTCTTGAGGTATAATGGTAGTCGAGTTACATGTGTGTGACTGAAAATTGGAACCTATTAGATTAGATGTGTAGTCTGTCTTTGAGTGAGATCCCATGCATTTATTTGCCTGTGATATTGAATTTAATCTGGATTGGAGTTATGGGTAAAGTTTGTGAGATAGGATCGAACCTAGTGTCATTTTAAGATCACTTGTATTCTTTAGGATTGAGTCATCTGATTTATGATATTTCAGGAGGATGGATAGATATAATAACCACTTGAATAATAATAAAATCAAGTAAAGATCGGGTTAAACGGTCATGAGCTATAACTTATTTAAGATTCCTTATATGTGAGATTTAATGTGCCTGGAATGCGGCTATCCTGCGGGATGTTAATTGAGTAATTTATTAATTGGAGATTTTATTATTGATAAATGACTTCTTGTGTCTTTGGGAGCACAATAATTTATTGTAAGTGGAGCACATGTTGTGTACGTATTTCGCGATTAGGGAATAATAATAATGCGATTGAGGCTCACGAACGCGATGTTTGCGACTTGTAACCCATGTGATGGTGATGATTATGGAATCTTATTGGAATCTTCAAATAAATTTTGGAAATTTAGATGAATCTCCATCGTTGCTCAAGGAATATTTCAACCCAAGTGATATCACGAATTTCGATCACTAGCCACTATTGGAGAAGAGTATTTTCCAAACACGAATTCATTCTCTGGGAACTATTGACGTGACCATGCTTAAAAATAAAGAATAAATTTATGAGGGCAGGATTCGCTGTAAATAATGTATATAAAAAGTACATGTTACCTTGTATGAATGTGGTGTGTGTGTGTTATAAATATAAATATTTTCCATGTATTTTGATTGTTCAATATGATTTAATCTGGTCGTGCATTTATGGCAACGGCACAGATTGTGTTCAACGTTGTTTGCCACCATGAGGATTTATTTAGCACCTTAAAGAAAAGTTTAATGAGATTAGTGTCAAGTAAGACTAGACTAGGATTTAATTTGTTGTTTATTAAGATTTAAGGGAAAGATCGTCTCGTTATTTTTCTGCAAAGGCAAGCGATTTGTAAATTAATTTCCAATAAACTCACATGGATAACAAATTTTCCAATACACTTATATTTAAATTTTGAAATATTTTCAAATTAATTTGAAATTTTGAACGCTATGCAAATGTAAGAATTAAATGTTCACGAATGACATAATCAACTTGGATTCTGTGATAATGAGTAATAGTAATTAATTAATTGAAGAATAATCATTTTAAAATGTGAATTATTATTATTATTATTATTATTATTATTATTATTATTATTAGGTTCGTTACGACCCCTGAGGATCACGAGTGACTTGTTCGGTACGTCTTCTTTCTTCCCAATACCTCTTCATTCTCTCACTCCTCCTCTTCTCTCGGCTTCCGTGATCTGAATCTGGATCCTGGTGTCTGTCCATCTGCAACCTTCCACGAGCTTTTTGTATTTGGACCTATCCTGTACTGTCATCAGTGGATATTTTTCCTTTATGCCAATAGTCTCCCAATCTTCTCTGACTTCCTTCATCCACTTATTTCCAGTTAAGCAGGTTGCATTCCATATCTTCTTCGTCAGCCTACTGACATCCATCCTCATGAGATGTCCAACAAATCCTAACCTTCTCTTTCTTATCACACTCGAGATTGGTTCTACACTCGCATATAGTTCCTGCCTTGATCTGTGTACCCAAATTTCACCTTGCTTTTTGGTGCCATAAGAATTATTTAGTGAGATACACTAGTTGGAAAACATGATCGTGTAATTATAAAGTAAAATATTACACAGACAAGGTTAGAGATTATTAATAATAATAATAATAAATTAATTATAAAATTTTGGAATTAATTTTGATTTTCATTAAACTTCTACTGGTGTTATTGATGAGTATTATACACTTTAAAGAGTGAGATTCATCAGAATTCAACATTCACCACGTGTTGAGATTAATAAAAATTCATGGAGCCTTTAGTAAATTTTTCTGTGGAATAAGAAGCGAGATAGCTGTCTACTAATTTTGTACAAACCTTTATTGAAGTCTTTGGACTCTTTCAGTTAAATACTTTAATTTTTAAAGGCAGTAAAGGCCTAATTTTGTTTGTTAATTTTCATTCCAGAACAGTAATGCTGGAGGACGAAAAGTACGTTTGGTTAGAAAGTGCTACTGGAAAATGAGACATTATGAAAGTTCGTTGTAAGAAATCGAGCAAGGATATTTTTATGTTATAAATGCTTGTGTTATTAAATGTAAGTGTGTTGTTTTAAAAACATTTATTTTATTTTGCTTGGTCGTCAACCCCTTTACCTTTAAATGCCTCTAGAAAACGGAAAGCCAGGAACGAACAGTCCACCTCGGGATCTCTCGCTCACTGGCTGGGCTTAGCCAGGCAATAATGGGGGCAATAGGTATCATGATTTGATATTATAAAATAAATTCAGGGATATGAGAACACTGAAATAAACACTGTCAGTCTTGTGTGGACGGAAAGATTTCAACATTGTCAGGCGTACTCGCGACAATCTGGTACCAAGATTTAAGCCTGTATAATAGGTGATGTACAGTGGTGGAAATATTTATTGCATCCCCTTTTATAATTAAGAATTTTTGTTATAATCATTGAATAACTGAGCTCAATTTGCCTGATTCCTCTCTATTTCTATCAGAAATGAATATGCACAATATTTTTTGTCAATTTCATTTTATTCTTAATTTTTTATATCTATAAAAAGGGTTTTTTTTTAGTCATTTGACACTTTCTTGAAAAATGGATGTAAGTGGATGTGTGAGCTATTCTGTTTGCTCTTCTGAAAAATGAACACTAATTTTGAAAGAAACACTGCATATTAATGTTGTAACATCACACTGATCGATTTTAGTGTTTGTAAAAGCACAGTTGCCGCATATGAATGCACTGTTGCCATTTAATACTTTGTTGTTCCACCACGCACCTTAATCACCGCTTGACATCATGAAGGCATTGAATGAATTTACTTTTTCATGTAATCCTCACTCAGTACATGAGGTCACAGACACACAAGGGTCTCCAACAGTTCCCATTCATTCCGTGGCTTGTTGTAGGTGACAGCATTTCCCATAACCTTCCAACAGTTCTCAACAGGATTGAGATCACGACTATTTCAAGGCCACTCTAACACTTGAACCCAATTTTGTCTAAGAAAGGATTTTACCTGAAATGTAAAAATATGTGATAATAACCACGAACGTCGTCTGGTTCGTGCTTGGTACAACTATTAATCTTAGGGCTCACCTCCAAAGCTCTGTGGCAAGGAGCAGATTCATCCTGAAAAATCCAAGTGGAAACATCTCCAGACTGGTCTCTTATTGTTGGCATAAGCTTCTTTTCGAGGATGCTTATGTAGGAATCTGCGTTGACAGTGCCATTTATGAAGTCCAGACGACCTACTCCGTGACTGGAGATGCACCCCCAGACATCTGTCCTTGTGGGTCTTCGACTGTATGTGTTATGCATGATGGCAAAAATTATTCACCTTTCCCTTGACGCACAAACACTTTTCCATCTGAGCCATGCAGATTCAATTTGGACTCGTCTGATAAGATAACTCTGTTCCACATATCTGGTGTCCATGTTGCATATGCGTTTGCCCATTTTAGCCGCTGTTGGCGCATTGTCTTGGTCAATTAAGGCTTCTTTCTAGGATGACAGGCTGAGAGTCCAGCTTCCAGTAGTCTATTTTCTACAGTTCTACTGTTTACTGAGATGCTATACATTTCTTCCCAGTCTCGCTTTAGTTCAGGTGATGACAGGCGACGATCCTTGAGTGAATGCCTTTTTAATACCCTGTCCTGTTTCGTAGTAGACGCCCTTTTTCGACCTCTTCCTTTCTTATTCCTTTATTATTCAGTAACCTGAAAATCGTAGACTGAATAAAACCTGTCTTAGAGGCTATCTCTAAACCAACAGATCAATAAGCCAGTATAGCAGCTTTCTTTTCTGGCGTTAATTCAACTGATCTACCCATATTCTCGCTGCAAAGTCCCAACTCAAAATGACTTTATAAACACTGGCTTAATTGTAAAAACAAACAACAACAACAAAGACTTGTGTATTGTTGGAATGATATGAGAAGAAGTCAAACTTTCAAAGCAAGAATATGTCAACAATGTATAACAACACTGGGACTGGTATAAACTAAAGCAAACAGCTGAAAAAGACAAAAAAATTCATGGTGATGCAATAAATATTTCCACCACTGTATTTCCATGTCGAAAGTTAAGAGGATTAAATCAAGCACTCATAACAACAGGGCTGAATGCTACGAGGAAGTGACGGAGCGCTTATTTCTGAACAAGGCTGCAACCCATACGTCACCAATACGGAGAAATGTCACAATAAAATTTCCCGTGCCTCCAGGCACGTTGTTTTCAAATTGTCGAGGAGAGATATTTAAAATACCCGCTGCCCTTTCACCCAATGACAAAATTTCAAAAGGGTCCACAGAGGCACCAACATAACAGAATAAAACATGAACTCCAATTATTTTTTCAAATAATGATAATTAAAATATTCTAAACAGAGGGGAATTTTTAGATATCATTCCCATGTTTATTAATTGCAAGTTTGATGAATTAAAATATAGAATTCCAGGAACAGATCCACACTGGATCGCTATTGGTCAGAACGATCACGCTAGCATAGACACCGACTTAGTGCGTGAAAAGTGGAAGACAGAAATCGAGTAATATATCCGTGATCTCCGAACGATATGAGATCAGAATACGACACGGGAATGTTTATCGCCAGTTTATTAAGTGGAATAAATTAAGAGATCCAAATCAACGTGCAAGTGCCGATTTAGGATAACCAACCCCCCTCCCTCTGGTATGACCACGAATGACCCACGCGGGAAGGCACATCGTCCATAAATACATGGGACTGGAAACTCAAGACAACAGTTTGATACTCTGACACGTTAACACTGCAAGTCAGTACCTCAAGACGCATTCTCAGTTAGAGCTGAAAGTACACGAGTCGTTATGAAAGTGAAGACGGACAGCGATATTATTCGTAATACCGAGTGTTAATATCAGTATAATTTCATGATGGATTTTATACAGTTATAAAAGTTTAATGTGACTGAAAATAAATTATCAACGGAAAGCCGATAGCAGTTTATGAAGGCAGTGTGCTGTGTCTGAATTAATAAGTTTCAAGATAGAGGGTAAAACAATTATCCGGAGCAGGGAACTGTAGGAGCGTGGTGAACACTAGACGGCCTAGGAAGATTTCGGGAAGTACCGCTTGAAAATCGCGGAATTGATTATTTTCACCATGTTGGTCTTTTTTCACCGCCTTGTCAATACTTATACATTTTATTTTATTTAATTACCGTACATGTACATGTTTCGAAAGCGGTGCCAAACATTAATTGATCCTTGGACTCTGGTACCATGGTATAATATAACAAGTATATATGAATTTTGAAAACTGTTACAACAATTTCTCTTAGTTTAACCTTTCCTATTTACTATGTCATTTGTTGCAGATTTTAATGGAAATTTCCTAACTAATGTAATCTATTAATCTCTATTTGTTAATTTATGTCCTTATTTACATAGAAAGAATAATTATTTCTTCTTGTCTAAATTTAACATTTACTTGTCATTTAGTGGAAATTCTTAAATAAATCAATTTGTAAAATAATAGATAACATCTATGTGTTCATTATCATAGATGAGAAAGAATTAAGCCCGATAGAAGTATTAAAAAGGTTGAATGAAATAGACAAAGATATCAAATTCACAATGGAATCAGAGGAAGGGGGTTCACTGAACTACTTGGACGTCAAAGTAACGAGAAATGATAGAGAATTAGAGTATCAGGTTTATAGGAAAGAAACGACCACTAGTACTATTATTACGAAGGACTCCAATCACCCAGGCCAACAGAAAAAGGCAACATTTTATAGTATGATCAGGAGGGCACTTAAATTTCCCTTAAAAAGACAAGTGTTCGAAAAAGAGATGACCACCATATATGAGATCGCGAAGAGAAATGGATATACGAAGAAATACGTAGATAAAATAAAGGACAAATTAATAAATAAACAGATATCAACCTTGGAAAAAGAAATTTTTTCTTTTCTTTTTTGCTAGGGGCTTTACGTCGCACCAACACAGATAGGTCTTATGGCGACGATGGGATAGGAAAGGCCTAGGAGTTGGAAGGAAGCAGCCGTGGCCTTAATTAAGGTACAGCCCCAGCATTTGCCTGGTGTGAAAATGGGAAACCACGGAAAACCATTTTCAGGGCTGCCGATAGTGGGATTCGAACCTACTATCTCCCGGATGCAAGCTCACAGCCGCGCGCCTCTACGCGCACGGCCAACTCGCCCGGTTGAAAAAGAAAAGAAAGAAAGGAAGAATGTAGTGGCAATAACATTTCATAATAGACACTCATACGAAATAAAAAAAGATATTTAATAAAAAGGGCCTTGACGTGGCGTTTAAGACGAACCATAATAAGAGAATTTTATTTAATTCGCATAAGGTTAATAGAGCCAACAGGTTTAATAAATCTGGAGTATATTGCATCAAATGCCAAAATTGTGGGGAAAAATACATTGGACAATCAGGGAGGAGTTTAGAGACGAGATACAAGGAGCACGTGAATGCGGTGAGACACAGGAGATTCTCAGCAATGGGAGAACACATGGAAGAACACAAACATAATTTTACGGAAATACACAAAGATATGGAAATATTGCACACGACAACGAAAGGAAAATTAATGGACGCTTTAGAGAAAATAAATATATATATGGATCAGAGAAACGATAATGAAAATAACTTAAACAAACCACTGAATGAAGAAAATGCAATGTACCAATTGGTATACAATCATATAAGAAGAGAGAGAAAGAAGGAGCGAAAGAAATAGTTCCGGTCAGAAGTACACGTCCCCTCCATCCCCTACATTACATAACCGGCAGCACAACGACAGGCAGCAGCAAGCCTAACAAGGTCATTGACAGCAGAGAGCAGAACACTTTTGTTTATTCAAACTAGTACAAGAATACTTTGGTCAAGGTTAAATTTTGGCAACCAGTCGAGCTGAAGTAAGTAAATACAAATTTCTCTAAATATCTGAGATATCATTCTTTTATAAACACATCACTAAAGATTAGTTTTTGGTTTATTATTATTTAAAGGAGTTTGGCGGTTAAAAAGCGACCAGCATGGTCATCGCGTGACCAGTAGCAGAGTAGCAGATTGACAAGGAAGGAGGACACATTGTTTGGGTTCAGACCAGTATCACATCATTTTAATTTTTGGATAAATTAGATGGAATGAAGTAAGTAGGCCTATATAATTTCTCCAGACATCTGAGTAACCGTCTTTTTTCGCAAAAGGTCTCTAAAGTTAGTTTGTTTGGTTTATTTATTTAAGGAATTGGACGAGATTAAGAAAAGATATTCTGATATGAGAGGTCTAGAAAATTATAGCAGACTTTAAGAGGAAAAAAGAGAGCAGAAACATTTTAAAGGATAACTAATTTTATAGATGTTATTTCTTATTTTACGAATTGATATTTATTATTTATGATTTTACGATTTTAGGATAAAGACTAAGACAAGAAGAAATAATTATTCTTTCTATGTAAATAAGGACATAAGTTAACATATAGAGATTAACTTAATAGATTACATTAGTTAGGAAATTTCCAGTAAAATCTGCAACAAATGACATAGTAAATAGGAAAGGTGAAACTAAGAGAAATTGTTGTAACAATTTTCAAAATTCATATATACTTGTTATATTATACCATGGTACCATAGTCCAAGGATCAATTAATGTTTGGCACCGCTCTCGAAACATGTACATGTACGGTATTTAAATAAAATAAAATGTATAAGTATTGACAAGGCGGTGAAAATATTTTACAGAAATTTGAAAATCGCGGATCGCGTCGGGTCGAATAAAACGATACCTCGTCGTAAGTGTCAAAGGTTATGGCACGGGCGTAAGCGAAGAATAGCAATATGAAAGTGTAATGGGTTTTAGGCACCTATAAGTGCTTGTTGCATAAATTATTGTAACTTCATAATTAAGGTGTTAATAATGGTTAATCGCCCAGGAGTGGTTTTTTATGTTAGTGTTATAAAGTTCCGCAAGATGAATGAGTAGACAGATATGGGGCCATGAGGCTTCTCAACCGCCACGAGACAATGGAATTCTACACAGGAATGAGAACACATATTTGATACATTTGGGGATGTTATCGCGATAAGACGGGGATAAGTGTAAATTAATCATGGTTACTTAGCGTAATGCATGGATCGCTTCACGAATCCATGATTTTATTTAAGATAGACGGATGAACTAATTTGCATTAACGTAATTATGGGTTAGATTAACTGATTATTTGTTTGTTGTATATAATGTAAATATGGGGTATATCTTTCAAATAATGCATGCTGTTTGTAATACAATGATTGAAGTTCATTTCAGGTGTCAGGTTTTTCTTTACGCTAACCCATTTAAATTTGATTTCTCAATCACTTCGGTGATTATTTGTACTGTAGTTATGCATATTTGTTATCAGACATCCAGATATATGAAAGTGCCAGTGTGTGCAATTATGTATTTGCGTACAGAAGGTCATGAGAAATAATAATAATGCTTTGTGAGTTTGCAAGTTAAAGTGAAGGAAATAATAATAATAATAATAATAATAATAATAATAATAATAATAATAATAATAATAATAATGCTTTGTGAATAAAGGCATGGGCTAACTTTGATAGAATGATTGCAAGTTAAAGTAATTTCAATGTGAAGATAACATGTGGCGTGGAAGACTAATTCGGGCAGTAAATTGGATTTTAACATAAATTGTTGATTTAACGTTTTTGGACTACATAACAATCATAAATATTTGTTTAGAAGCAATCGAGTCACTTGTATATGATGGTCACGCTATGTTGAAGGCCCAGAGTGGTTTGAGCCTATTTTTGATGTTTGAATTCATGCGGGACAAAAATCCAGCATGCGGTGAAAATTGAGCCGTACTGATGTTGATGAAGAAATAGATTAATCCCAAGGCATAAGTTGATATAATATGCTGAATCCGGTGTTATGAGTGGCAGAATCCACGCACCGAGGATTAATTAGTGAAATAAAGGTTTGAAGAGTTCCAGTGGAATAAACGGACTTCAAATGAAAAGGAAGGAATAATTTAGCAATCGCAGGCATTGGATGCATTTGCCCAGCCCCGATGTGCCATGAGATTTGAGATTTGTCTTGGGAGGACATGGTGTTCCCATAAATTAATGGCAGTACGGAAATGAAGGTTGCGGTTCCGAATACCGTTATGTCCCGACTGATGTGAAATCGGATCTTGGTGGTTCATATCGGGATTTAACGTATGTGACTAAATTCTAAAGACTGTAAAATAAAATATAAAATTTTCCAATTAATAATAATATTAACCCAAGTAAATCATGTCTTAATTGATTGCCGAGTGCCGAACTTATGCATTAAACATAATAATTGTTAACTGCAGTGTAACAAGTGAAATTAATTTAACATAATAATTTGAAGAATAAAAAGAAGTTATATTATTTTGGAGAAGAATAATGATGAAAAATGAAAATTAAAATATTAAATCAATGATGAATAAGTGTTACCATAATGATAATCTCCACTGATGAAATTAATAACAACAATAATAATAATAATAATAATAATATGATCAAAACAGACTGGTAGAAATAGAAGAAGATTTCAAGAAAAACAATACACGGAACTTCTACAGAACATTCAGAGAAGAATTATCCAATTACCAGGCACCTAGTCTCTGTTTCAAACGTACAGATGGGACTTTAGAAACAAGTAATAAGGGAAATTGTGAACTCCTAGCAAACCATTTCATGGACCTTTTAAACTGTGAATCTCCAAAGGAACAATTCACCTATGAAAAACCAACACCTAATCCAGATTCAGAACCCCCCACATTACAAGAAGTCAAACAAATAATCAAAGATTTAAAAGACAACAAAGCACCAGGAGAAGATGGAATAATCGCTGAAATGTTGAAAATTGGTGGTGACAAACTGGCCCAGAGTATTCAAAAAATCTTACAGGACATTTGGTTTTCTGAAGAAATTCCGGAGGATTGGAAATGTGCATTGATTCACCCACTTCACAAGAAAGGAGACAAATCAGATATTAATAACTACAGAGGAATTTCTCTCCTCTCACTCGTATATAAAATCTTCTCTAAAGCTCTACTTAATAGATTAGAGAAACAAACAGACCACCTGATCGGAGATTATCAGGCTGGATTCCGAAAAGGGAGATCCTGCGCAGAACAAATCCTAAACCTAAAAACCATACTACAGATTCGCAAAACCAAACAAACAGTAATCACCTTTGTTGACTTCAAAAAAGCGTATGATTCCATAGATCGGCAGACCCTGTTCAACATACTAGAGGAATTTCAAGTCGACAGGAAAACGAGGGAATTGATTAAACAAACTCTGACCAACACAACATCAAAAGTTAAGTTCTTGGGAGAAATTTCTGAACCGTTCGAAATCAGAACTGGCGTCCGACAGGGAGATGGACTATCCCCACTACTATTCAATTTAGTTTTGGAAAAAGTGATTCGTGAATGGAGAAAAGAAACTAAAGGTATAAACATTGGCAGACTTCTTAAAGACAAAATTCACCTTGACTGCTTAGCTTTCGCAGATGACCTTGCGATCCTTTCGAACAACAGACAAGAAGCAATCCAATCCATAGAAAAATTGAATGAAATAGCCGCAAAAACCGGACTTCAAATTTCATTTGAAAAGACGCAGTTTATGGAAGGAACTAAATCAAGATTCGACAATCAACCATTAATCACCAATTGTGGAATAATTTCCCAAGTAGACAAATTCAAGTATCTAGGTGAAATTATTCAGCCAGCAGGGTTAAATCAGGAAGCTAACAAAGAAAGAACTGCTAAACTGCAAAGGGCTTACAAAATCACATGGAACAGATACAACAAAAGATGTATATCAAAAAATGCAAAATTACGACACTACAATACAGTCATCAAACCAGAGGCACTTTATGCATCTGAAACACTGATCATTGGCGGCAGGTCACAAATAAAAAGCATTGAGAAACAAGAGAGGAAAATTCTCAGAAAAATCCTAGGACCAAAGTTCGAAAATGGAATTTGGATGAAAAAGAAACCACACGAAATTTTTCAATTCACAGAAAAAATCACAGATACCATCAGAAAGAGACGACTAAAATTCTACGGACACCTACACAGAATGGATAACAACAGGCTGACAAAGAAAATTCTAAACCTAGCTCTAACCCTGAAAATCCGCAACAATTGGTTGGCAGAAATACATGAAGATCTACAAGAAATGGGTATCGAGGACGAAACCATTCAAGATAGAATGAAATTTAGAAGCTTAGTAAACAAACATAAATTTGCAGAGAAACCAACAAGAAAAAATACAGGCTGGACAGAAACACGCAGAAAGGAACACAGTGAAAAAATGAAGAGATATTGGGAAGAAAAGAAGAAGAAACATTGTGCAAAATAAGTTCAAACGCGCTCCACAGCTGGGCACAACGAATCAAAAAAAAAAAAAAATAATAATAATAATAATAGTAGAAGAAAAACTTACAATATTATTTCTGAGAATAATAACGGTAAAATGAAATTAAAATATTTAATAGATGATGATTCAGTGTTACAAAAATGATGATCTCCATTAATAATAATAATAATTATAAAACTGATCATTAATTTGTGCAGTTTAATTACGAGGAGACACGACCCTTAGTTGAAACGTCGGCGAAGGTTTGCATCTAATCATCCCGGATGATAAATGATAATCAAATATAGGATGATAATAAAATAATTGATGGTAATCAAAATAAATAATAACAATAATCAGATAATGATAATTATATAATAATCATATGAAGATATAAGGGAGCCGGTCGCCATGTGTCGGATTGGTCGGAACCAAACTGGTACTCCACACGGGAGATAGTTGACAGTATGTGCGAAATAACCCATGGACGGCACGTCATAATTGTGCGAGCATAATAAATAACCTTCCCGTACGTCATTGTCGTATTGACAAATGTAAATATTGAGTTAAGCTTTGAGTTGACGAGCTATCTCTAGCAAGTTTGTAGATCTGGTTATATAGGCTAAGGGTTCATCCGTCCTATTAGTTCCCACTTTAGATACGGTAACATTTCCACGGTGGGAATCTGGCCTACTAGAATGTAAATATCCGGAAGTTACTCGTATCCTACGGAACGTGGAGATGGTGGTAAATCAGGTTTACTCCCATGCCCACGTCTCCGAAAGAAGATTTCCAGCGGTGAAATGTCCACCCATACGGACGTGGATTTGATCCCCAGTGACCAATGGGGTGAATTCACCAAATGTTATTCACACTACAAAAGTAGTTAGGTGAATCCAAATTCATGTGTTCTTTTTCAGGGTGGAAGTTTCTAAAGTGTAATGATTGTCATCACTTACAGTTTGCGAATTAAATTAATAAATTGCTCCTTACTACAAATTCAATAGGAAACAGTTTTCATATCTTTTTATTGTAGTTAGTCCAGAATGCCCATGGAATTTAAGTTGCCACTTCCCAGTCCTATTGTGGAGTCCTATAATTTGTGTCTATGAATGAGCCTTCCCCCTACCTTAATTTGCATGCCCATTCATCCCTGTGTTTATTTGTGTGCCTATATTTTTTTTAAAATTATATTTTGACATCTATTAAAAACTGATAATCCCTGAGATTAATGCTGGTCTGGGACTCAGAAGGTGAGCAGGTGCAATATGAACACCGAGCCATGAAAAAAATGGGTAAACAAAATTTACTGAAAATCATATGTAAAGTCCTGAAATAAGAAACTACAGTCTACACTATAAATGATCTTATCCACCCTGGTTAAAATGGTAGTTTAGGGGCAAGTGCCTAAAATTTTAATTTTTTATTACCTATGTTATTGCTCCTATCGAAAAGTACTAAATAAGTCAGAGAATACAATTTCCAATCATTTATATCTTATTCTCAGGCAGTATTAGAAATGGCCATGTCAGAAATCCACTCGCAAGGTACAGGAATCAAAATCAATGGGCAAAGGCTGAACAATTTAAGGCTTGCAGACTACATTACACTTTAGGCCAACAACATCGATGAACTACAAACTCTAAGTCAAGATCTCGTCTCAGCCTGTCAAAAAGTGGGACTATCCATGAACCTTTCTAAAACCAAAGTAATGCTCAACGGGCCCCAGCAGGAAAGCTACATGTGAAAACTCCACACTAGAACAGGTCAATGAGTATGTCTATCTTGGCCAGCTTGTAAACATGAAAGGGGACTTAAGACCGGAAATCTTCCAACGTATCAAACTAGGATGGCAAGCTTACGGCAGATTACATCACGTCAGTCACAAAGGTCAGTGACATTTTAGAAAGGGTGTTTACCCTAAAATGGCAGTGGGCAGACCATGTTGCTCAGAGAACTGATGGTAGGTGAACAAAGCTTGTACTTGAGTGAAGTCTGAAAGATCATCTGAGACCAAAGGGAAGACCACCAGACAGATGGGATAAAGATATCCGGAAGATTACTGAGATCAATTGGCAGAACACTGCTCAAGACCGTCCCAGAAGGACAGCCTACCTTGCTGTCCACATCGCAGAAACGATTGAATATGGCTGATACTGATGTCTTACCGTGCCAACTATGATAAGAATCGTGGTGGTGATTGCTTTAAGAGGAAATACAACTAGGCAACCATCATATAACACTAAGAGAAGAAAAATGGAAGGGGTCTGACACTTCGAAAGAAAGAAGGACTCACTTTATATTTGATGCCCTAGTATCATAGAGTCGGAAGAAAACTAAATGTGAAGGCCAACAATATTGAAAGCTCATAAAATTGGTCAATAATAACATTAAATTGACCATTGTTTCTTGCGATGTGCTTTGTGTCTTCTGTTGACTCATCTCCAATAGTTGGAGTTACTGCAGCATATCGAGTACAACCTCCTGCTTGAATATAAGCGGCAAGTAGCTGGGGAGTTACATAACTCTCTTCTTTACACGACATTCCTCTGGTTCATAAGTTTGCTGATAACTAACGGTACATAAAACACTGATTCATCATAGTATTCCAGTTATTCGATCCCTAAGCTGAGGCACTGACTGTAATGAGCAGTGTGCACACTTAACAAAATAATGGCAGAGGAGTGTTCACGGCTTTCTGCGGCCCGGTAATTCAAGATCTGGAACTTTGGACTGTTAGATCATCAGTGTAGTACTGTTCGTTAAAAGTGAGAAAATGTGCAGTTTTTCATTTGATCAAGTATTTATATGGTAGCACTGCTTTTAATCGTGATCTTCCTACTGACGCCATTGTAACGACCTTTGTTGACTTCAGTTGGGAAAACCACAAAAGACAGTCTTTGTGAGGATGTAAAAAGGCAGGTGGGGAGTGCGCATCTGCCATTATAATGAAAAATGGCCAACTCGATTCTGACTGGCAGTAGACAAGTGGGCCTACCATCATACTGAAAACTCCCCAACTTGATTGTGAAAGATGTATGGTGCCTCCCCATCGCGTTTCTGGAGTAACGTTAAGAGCTATTTAATGCACTCTTATACTCGCAACGTGTACACTACTTACGAGAATTCTGTATACAGGGCAGAATTCCGTTGCGAAGCACGGGTACATCAGCTAGCGGAATCATATGAGAAATCAAAGAAAAGACCTGCATCAAACAGATGGATTGCTAGATTTAAAGAGCGACAAGATAAAGGAGCTGTGCCATCCCTGCTGAAGGGGTACGAGCCACGTAGTGCGG
The DNA here is from genome assembly GCF_040414725.1 of Anabrus simplex. Classification (NCBI taxonomy): domain Eukaryota; kingdom Metazoa; phylum Arthropoda; class Insecta; order Orthoptera; family Tettigoniidae; genus Anabrus; species Anabrus simplex. Next base: position 166,350,869 of record NC_090273.1, read on the forward strand.
ACAAAACTTGACCGACACATCCTTCCGGACAGAACAATGGCGCTAAAGGGGGAAAGAAAAAGTTTGAAAGATCGAATGACCGTTCTGCTGTGTGTTAACAGTGATAAGAAAGGTCACAGTGGGAAAGTCATTAAAACTAAGTTTCTTTAAAAACACAAAAAAAAAGCCATTGGTTGTAGCATCCATTAACCCGGCTCAAGGGAGATAGGGTCATCGTCCCTATCCTTCACTTGAGTAATTCTTGTCTGGAGCATCCATGTTGCAGGGGTGGGTATCCTCCATATCAGTAGGCCGGTGTGAAGGAGAGCTAAGTTCAGGCAGGGACTATGTCTCACGGGGAATAATGTGGAACCCATGCCCAGAGTTACGGGTGAAGACCTTAACAGCATCTTAGGCAGGGAAGGAGACCTTCGGAATGGTGAGGAAAATTAGAAGAGGAAACCACTGCCTTGTGAGGAAGAGGGATCTTCAAAGGCTAAGGGAGTAAACCCCGAAAAAAAATCCTCAGATGCGTTAGGCTTAGCATGTCAGCAAATGAGTAAATTTCTACTTGCTTTCAACTATTACACAAGCCTCGGATTGAAGTTTAAAAATGAAAATGGAATTGACAAGTGTCTGGCTACAGTTGCACAATATGATGGTAATGCTGATGTTCGTGCAAGTGTGAGATCAGAGAACAAAACCCAATTTGGAACAATAAATATTTTAACAATGAATGGGAAGGAAAATGAATTGACTGACCTAATGGAGAGACAAAAACTCGACATTCTGGGATTAAGTGAAGTAGAACGGAAAGGGAAAGAAATTAAACTAAGAAAGGGGTTCAACTTGTACTCGATGGGTAACAGTAAAGAGAAAAGAAATGGAATGGGATTTATAGTGAATCAGAATGTCGAACCAGTAGCTGAAGTTGAATATGTAAATGAAAGAATTATAATAATGCACATACATGTAAACAAGGAACTACTGAAGATAGTACAGGTGTATGTTCCACAGACAGGATGTAGCGTGGAAGAAAAAGAAGAGTTCCTCAATGAACTGGAAACACATTGTTGGAGATGGGATCATGATAATGAGAGATCTGAATGCCCATGTGGGAACTGATACAATGGGATATGAGAATGTTCTGGGCCCACATGGGTATGGCAATAGAAATGAAGATGGAGAGAAATTGTTGGACTTTTGTATCAGAAATAACCTGATGATGAAGAACACATGGTTTAAGAGGAATAGCCATAAGATCAGCCAATATAGTTGGGACGGACAGTATGGAACACTCATCGATTTTATAATAACAGACCGAGAATGGGAAAGATATGTCATGAATACGAAGATAATCCCTAGGGAAAGTATGGAATGGGATCGCAGATTATTAATTGTGGAATTAAAACAAGTAAAAATCCCTAAAATTGTACTGAAAAAGAAACCAAAGATTAGGATTTGGGAATTGGAGGAGGAGGATAAAAGAATGACATTCTAAGATTGTATAAAAAGGAAGTTGCCTAACATGGAAATACGAAATGGAGAAGAAGAATGGGACAATTTAAGACAGACATTTGTGGAAGCAGCAACTGAGGTATGCAGGAAAACAAAAGCAAAGGTTAAGGGAAAGGAGACATAGTGGTGGACAGACAAAAAAGAAAAGAAACAAGGTGAAGAAAGAAATGGGTAAGGAAAAGCAAAAAACGTATCAGAGGGATGCGAATAAGATAGAAAGGTTACATGCGGAATACAAAAAATTGAAACTACAAGTAAAGAGAAGTATCAAGGAAGAAAAGGAGAAATGTTGGGGAGAGTTTACGAACAAAACTGAGCAAGATAGTCGAAATCAGAAAATATTATATAGAGTAATTAAATCGAAAAGAATAAATCAAGGAAAATCAAGGCATTAGAGAGAGAAGATGGATCCATAGTACATGACGAAAAGGGTCTTCAGAAGGTGATGGCAAAGTATTTTGAAAAACTTTATAATGAGGATGACTGCTCCGAGGAAGAAGGAGATAAGAAAGAAAATGGATCTAATAAATGGAGAAAAAGAAGAGAACCCGATAACAGGGTTGGAACTTGAAAGGGCAGTGGAAGCAATGACGAATGGTAAAGCAAGTGGAAAAGACAAATTCAATGCTGATATGATTAAGGCAACAGGAAGCAGTGGACTACAGTGGCTATACCGAACCCTCAATGCCATATGGAAGGATGAAATGATAACTGAAGATTGGCAACAAGGAAGCACTGTACCACTGTTCAAAAAAGGAAGTAGGAAGAAATGTGAAAATTATAGAGGTAAAATCCTATTATCACATGGGCTAAAAATAATGGAGAAAGTCATAGACAAAAGACTGAGGGATATAATAGAAACACAGTTGGAGGAAGAACAATATGGCTTTAGACCAAATAGATCTAACAATAAACTTGACATTTACAGTGCAAACGATAATGGAAAAACATCTGGAAAGGAACAAGGAAATCATCTTCATATTTTTGGATTTGGAAAAAGCTTATGATACAGTTAAGAGAAAACATGTAGGGGAATGCCTACTGAAAAGGAATGTACCAAAATCATTAATTAGCAAGATAAAAATGTTGTATCATGAGAGTAAAAGCAGTGTACAAGTGGGGAGTGGTGACTCTGAAACATTTTATACAAAAAAGGTCTCGAGCGAGGAAGTGCATTGTCGCCATTATTGTTTATTATATTGATGAATGAAATCATAAAACGTGTAAAACAGAGTATCAGTAGTGATGAAGTGATTTGGGGAAAGGGAGAAAAGGAAGTACAAAGGAGGACATTTGGATGAAAATTTGAAGGAGTTTGGAATGGTAATTAGTAAATAGAAAACTGTAGTCATGCACGGTGGAAAAGAGAAGCCAAGTGAAAATAGACTGAGAACGGTTAGAGAATGTAGAACAGTTTACATATCTATAAATCAAGGAAAATCATTAATGGAAGTAATGAAATCAACACTGAAATTAATAACAGACTAAGCAGAGGCACAACATTTTATCATCAAGTCTGAGAGCTTTCATGGGATGACAAAGTACCCAAGAGAACGAAATTAACATTATATAAACAGTATTTCATACCAATTGTAACATACAGACTAGAAACGCTGGTAACTAATAAGAGACAACATAGTAAGATCCAAGCAGCAGAAATGAAATTTTTAACAACATCGGTTAAAAAGAAGAGATAGAATCCAAAATATTAAAATCAGAGAAGAGCTAATATAGCACCGTTAGTACAGAAGATACAGAAAGCAAGACTGAGATGGTTCGGACATGTAAAAAGAATGGAAAAGGAATGGGTAGTAAGAAGGGAATTGGAAAGAGAAGTTAAGGGAAAGAGACCAGTTGGAAGACTGAGAAGGTGGATGGATCAGATCTGGAAGGACATTAGGGAAGCAGGATTGGATGTGGCAGAAGTCACTGAGCAGGAAAAGTGGAAGGACAGAAAGGAGTGGAGGAGGCTTGTTAAACACATCCGGGCGACTGGAGTACGACATTGATGATGATGACAAAAAAAAAACTACCTGTGAAATATGCAAACAAAAAGGCCTGGATGACTACTCAAAATTATTCACAATTTTCAAGGTCATTCGATACATCTATGGGTCTACAAGGAAGAAAAGCCATGCTCTTTGTGGAGAACTGTGCTGCTCATCTTCTTCGTAACGTGGACGTAGTGCATTCCAATCCCCCAAATTGTACAAGCATGATGCAGCCTCTTGACCTTGGGGTAATAAAATGTTTCCAGCAACAGCTGTATCTTAAACGTGTAGTGCAAACTGCTCTGTGCTTGTTGGATGCCAGGGAAAAAGCAATCCATTTCACAATGCTGCATATGCAGCCGTTTCGATAAAGGTGGAAATAGACACCGCTGTGCTAATGATGAAGATAGTGACGATTCCTTTAATGAAGACTGAGAACAATAAAGGAGAGAGAATGGAGTCCCTGTAGATTTTGAAGACTATGTACTGGTCGATTCTGATGTAGCCACATGTGGAGTAGAAACAACTGAAGAGCTGTGTGATAAAGGGGTAGGGTAGAGGAGTGATGAAAGAGAAGATGATCATGATCCCCAAGTTGTCAAACTGCATGCCGCCTTAGGGAAGGTAAAATTCTTCATGTATTTGTATGGTATCAGTAATCTTGAAGAAGATATCATTATGTGGGTAGAGAAGGCTTTATTTCATCGGAAAGGAAAGACAGATTGAGAAACGTCATTGTGAGGAAGGAAAACCTAAATGACAGAACTGATAGGAGTAAATTAAGATGGCTTGGACATCTGAAGAGGATGGAGGAGGAAACGGATAATGGAGATGAAGTTAGAGGGAAAGAGAGTGAGAGGGAGAACTAAAAAAAAGGTGGATTGATTCGATAAAGAAGAGTACAAGAAGAAGAAACCTGAACTGAGACAAAATGATGGAAGGAGAAATGAACATGGAGAAGTGTCCTCGTACTTGTAACATTTTGATGCCTCTATGTACCGTGCGAGGTTCACATGCTGGGACTATGCCTTAAGGGCATAGTTGCTTCCTGTCCCATCGTTACCATAAGACCTATCTGTGCCGATGCAACGTAAAGCAAATTGAAAAGGAAAAAAGCCATACCGGTATACAGTACCCATATTTTACTATTTTGCTTTGCTCCCTATTTTTTAGGTTACCTGCATCCATCGTCATTTTCCCCATCGAAGTTTCGCTGTAAATACAGTACAGAATATTCTTCCAAATGTGAACAGCAAGCACCCAGTCACGGTATTTGGCTGGATGCAGCACGATATTTTGTGAATAATTTTGAGCGTACAGAAACAGTCCCTGAAAGAAATATGATGCCGTGTGTCTAAGTGTGAAGGGAGTTCACGGAGATTTTCCTTCTTAAGTTCCACAATCAATAAAGTTTAAAAAAAAGATGTTCCTGTTTTGTCAGCTGTGCAGGCCATTCTTGAAGTCTGCGAGAAGCTTGAGAATTCTCTCGAATAGCCCAGGAAACAAGTTTTGGTAAAATTAAGAAATATCTCATCCGGGGAACAATAAACTTGTGGAAATAAGTAGCAAACGGAGATCTGAAGCCCAACTAAGAAGAATTTTCAGTGTCAGACAATGTGCATTTTAAATAATTTTAAGTAACTTCATCCAATGTGGAGAGAAGTTTTCCACGTTAGGCAGTATAAACAGTTTTGTGTATGGCACCGCTACAGTCAACTAATGGAATTACTGGTACATTTGTTGTGTATACGTTTGTTCTTGGAAACCTTCTACATGTCTTGCATATGAAAATATTCTTTTAGTATCTTATGCACAAATGCAAGTTGCTGATGAAAACCTAATAGTGACTTTACTACATCTGAGGCCTATTCATGGATAAAGGTGCTGCTGTGTTGAACTGTGAAAGAGCGAGTGATGAGGCAAAATTTAATTTATGATTTATGACAATTGGACATCTCAGCAGTGCAAGACAAAACAATCAATGCTATCTGAAGCGACCTCTTCTTTCAGTATTCAGAATAAAATTTGAAACCACCAATTACATGCTTTCGTATCGCGCATTCACAGCAAGTACTGCAGGATTGGGAAACGCCAGCCTGCTAAGCGGGACGGGAAGTTTTTACTATATTTTTAAGTAAGGGGAATATAATAGTATATTTAAGCACATACGTAAATACAGATTTCCGGGAAGTTAAGCGCACAGTTACCTGAGCCCTAGCAAGGACGTGCCAACTCTACCTGTAGCTGATGGTGTTAAAACTACAAGATCTAATGATTCTCTTGTCAAAAGCTGAGGACATTCTGACCTTTGTCTAACTGTTGTTTCTGTAGTACGTTATAGTTCATAATACCACTGTATTTGCTTCAAGGAAGAGTCTCTGACTCCCTAGCTCCTGTGAAAGTTCATTTGTATTTAACGAAGAAGGAAGAGACACTGTGGTTCCTTATCTTGTGCATTTCTCAAAAAATATTGTCACGAGAGCAATCACTCACTGCTCCAACCATGAGACAATATGGAGTTCGTGGGAGAAAACCTTTCTCATCTTGCATTAGGCATATCATGGCAAATAATCATGAACTGTACACTATAATTAAAGCAAATCACTGCCAACTACAAAGTAACAAAGAAGACATAATACCCGATCTAAGTCTGAACTGTAGTGAAGTTCCATTAAAAGTGCTTTGCTCACAAAAGGCGGCTAACAGAGGAACATACAAGCAGTCAGAGATCAAATCACGATTCGTTAACGTCTTGACCACTTCCATGATCTTTGCATCTTGGAATGATGAGTTTCGAGAGATATAAAATATAAGGACCTCTTCATTTCAATTCTCTACAACTCCAGCTTCATCTCAATTTCCGACGCCTCCAGACTGCATCTTGGGAAGAGTTCCTGGACATTGGCTGTAAAATTGAACAAAAACAGAGCTTAAGTTCACAAATTGTTTGTTAGCAAGAGAGATGTAGAAGCCAAATTAAAGTATGTATTGTAATGAAGTTTCTTGCTTCAAAGAGTTTAAAAAACAAGATCACTGGCTGCAGATAAAAACAATGAGCAATTTCACTAGTGGCACAAGAGACTTGACGAGGGAGCAGAACTTACAATATGCAACTCATGATAGAAGTACGATTTTGAAGACCTATAAATTATCAAAAAATTACCAATAAATTACAAAAACCCAAAAATACATTTCAAGTTCTATTTTTACTTAGTAGGAAAAGTGGTTTCGAACCATTTATTATTTAGACTAATAATAATAAACTCTGCCTGCAGCAGTCACTGCATTGACTGAGTAGTTCAGTGGTGGTTGTTGCTGGTCCCAAGTCTGGGTAAAGGAGGTGGGTTGGTTTTGACTACATATTTGGTCAACTGTAAAAGAGAATTTAGTCGAAAGACACCAAGATGCACCTCTTGATCTCAACAAAGAACAAATAACATGAAAATCTAGACATGATATAGGCTCTTGGGCTTATGCTGTGTCAAGAAAATAACTCAACACTAAAAACTTCATCTCTGGTCCGTATTGAAAGGAGATAACACACAAAAGAAGGAAATTTGATTGATCCACCTTTTTTCAATACACAATATGTTGTTAATATGATCAGGTGGTGGTGGTGGTGATTATTGTTTTAAGAGGAGGTACAACTGGGCAACCATCCTCTATATAACACTAATCAGAGGGAAAATATGGAAGGGGTCCGACACTTCGAAAAATGAAGATATCGGCCAAAGGAAGACAAGGGCCACGAAGGGCGTGAAAATGAAAGACTCCCTAGCCCTCGCAAACCTAATAGCGTCGGGGTCGGAAAAGAACAAGAGTTGACCAAGAGAGGTCGGATAGGATAGATGAAATTGAGGAGCCTGGCACAAGTAAGTGGAAGCAATGCCAGGACTCAGCTGAGGGCCCCGTGGTCGCTAACCCACGCTCCAAAGATCAGAGCCCCTGGGGCCATTAATATGATCACATTTTTATTCAGTATGGGTTTCGGTGTCTATGGACACCATCAGCCGAAACAGGTTGTATGAACAAAATATACATGTATGTAGTACATATTTATAATAGACCGTTGGTCATAATTGACATTAATAGGATGAAGTAAAAATATTATGCTTAAAAGAATATAAACAGGTTGTGTGCTTGTTGGTCAAAGTATAAAATGAAAGTGAAGATATTAACAAATGTTTAAAAACTTGATCACTTTGGAATGGTTAAAAGGTCTCAAGTGTAGCGCTGCTAAACACTAGGTGAAAATAAAACATGGACATCAAAAAACAGATGTAGTAAGCAGTTCTTCCATAGAATATTGATAATAATGTAACATAAGTAAGTTTGATGGTGGCTTGTAATGTCAATTCATAAAAAGAAGCCGTCAATTATGAGGTACTCAAAGAAGTGCATCATGTGACAGGCAAAGAGAAAGTAGAAATGTGGCCAATGCGGAACCTGAAGTATGAAAAGAAAGTTAAGAGTTAAAATAAAATATTGGAAATAGGGCAAAAATCTATAAAGTTAAGTAGAAGACTCACGTCAAGCAGCCCGATTTATGCATGCAGAGTGGCAAGGAGCAAGTGCTAGAGTTAACTGGAAACGTAGAACATCGTTTAGGGGGGAGGGGGGGGGGGGGGAAGAGTGGGTCAGGAAGGAGGAAAGGTGGGGTGATGGAGGGGGCAGAGTCAGGTGGGCGTTGTAGGGAAGGATAACATGATAACGTGCGATGTATAATCTGGAATAACAAGCTGATTTTAGCGAGTTTAACACTGTTGATAATTGAAATAAGAGAATCAAATAAAATTCTAGGCTTTTCGAAAATGTCGTCCAAATCGAGATTTGGGTTGAAGTATTGGTCTAGATCAGCCCTGTCCAACGAGGTGCCCGAGGTGCCCTTTTATGCTGCCCTTCCCAATTAATTTCCAAATTAAATTTTATTTAATATTTGAAAACAAATGGTTCATGTTTGTGGGTTACTGTAGTCACGTTCTAGTTCGTGAACCATGGGCAACGGCTGAGTGGCCTAGTAAGTGGTCCTGAGAGTCGGGATACCAGTTGCTATGGAATGGGAGTGGGCATCTCGGACATATTCCGAGTCCTGGCCCTCCTTGTGCTCAGGCGGCTAGGACTGTACAATCCACCGGTGGTCCATAACCCGTTAGAGGAGAGATCCTCACTTGGACTATGTGCAAGTAGGGTAGCATCCTGCTTCATGAATCGACCGAGCTCAGAACATTTTAAGCAAGTCTCGGACCTAAGAGAGTAACGGAGTCCCACTCCCATTTGACAGGCGAGCGACTCCTTGGAAACAACTTGGCGAACAAAATGGAATTCGATGGGGAGCTATCAATATTAATGGGGCTTATGGAAGAAAGAAAGTAGAACTGGCTGAGTCAGCAAAGAGGATGCATCTGGACGTGCTAGGTGCAAGTGATATTCGGGTAAGGGGAGATAACAAGGAAGAGATAGGAGATTATAAAGTGTACTTGACGGGTGTTAAAAAGGGAAGGGCACAGTCTGGGGTAGGGCTCCTTGTCAGGAATTCCATTGCACGGAACATAGTTTCTGTTAGGCACGTAAACGAGCCAATGATGTGGGTAGATTTGCCAGTTGGAGGAATTAGGACTAGAATTGTGTCCGTGTATTCACCATGTGAGGGTGCAGATGAGGATGAAGTTGACAAGTTTTAGGAAGCATTGAGTGACATCGTGGTCAGGGTCAACAGCAAGGATAGAATGATGCTAACGGGCGATTTCAATGCGAGAGTTGGGAATAGAACTGAAGGATACGAAAGGGTGATTGGTAAATGTGGGGAAGATATGGAAGCTAATGAGAATGGGAAGCGTTTGCTGGACTTCTGTGCTAGTATGGGTTTAGCTGTTACGAATACATTCTTCAAGCATAAGGCTATTCACCGCTACACATGGGAGGCTACGGGTACCAGATCCATAATAGACTATATCTTAACAGACTTCGAATTCAGGAAATCTGTTAGGAATGTACGAGTTTTCCGGGGATTTTTCAATGATACAGACCACTATCTGATCTTTAGTGAACTAAGTATCTCTAGGCCTAAGGTAGAGAAAGTGAAATCTGTCTGTAAATGAATAAGGGTAGAAAATCTCCAGGACGAGGAAATTAGACAGAAGTACATGGATATGATTAGTGAGAAGTTTCGAACAGCAGACAGTAAGCAGGTTCAGGATATAGAAAGTGAATGGGTGGCATACAGGGATGTTGTAGTAGAAACAGCAAGGGAATGCGTAGGAACAACTGTGTGTAAAGATGGGAAAAGGCGAACATCTTCGTGGAATGATGAAGTGAGAGCAGCCTGTAAACGTAAAAAGAAGGCTTATCAGAAATGGCTCCTAACAAGGGCCGAGGCAGACAGGGAGTTGTATGTAGATGAAAGAAACAGAGCGAAACAAATAGTTGTTGAATCCAAAAAGAAGTCGTGGGAAGATTTTGGTAACAACCTGGAAAGGCTAGGTCAAGCAGTAGGGAAACCTTTCTGGACAGTAATAAAGAATCTTAGGAAGGGAGGGGAAAAAGGAAATGAACAGTGTTTTGAGTAATTCAGGTGAACTCATAATAGATCCCAGGGAATCACTGGAGAGGTGGAGGGAATATTTTGAACATCTTCTCAATGTAAAAGGAAATCATCCTGGTGGTGTAGTGAACAGCCAAGCTCATGGGGAGGAGGAAAATGATGTTGGTGAAATTATGCTTGAGGAAGTGGAAAGGATGGTAAATAAACTCCATTGTCATAAGGCAGCAGGAATAGATGAAATTAGACCTGAAATGGTGAAGTATAGTGGGAAGGCAGGGGTGAAATGGCTTCATAGAGTAGTAAAATTATCATGGAGTGTTGGTAAGGTACCTTCAGATTGAACAAAAGCAGTAATTGCACCTATCTATAAGCAAGGGAACAGGAAGGATTGCAACAACTATCGAGGTATCTCACTGATTAGTATACCAGGCAAGTATTCACCGGCATCTTGGAAGGGAGGGTGCGATCAGTCGTTGAGAGGAAGCTGGATGAAAACCAGTGTGGTTCCAGACCACAGAGAGGCTGTCAGGATCAGATTTTCAGTATGCGCCAGGTAATTGAAAAATGCTACGAGAGGAATAGGCAGTTGTGTTTATGTTTCGTAGATCTAGAGAAAGCATATGACAGGGTACCGAGGGAAAAGATGTTCGCCATACTGAGGGACTATGGAATTAAAGGTAGATTATTAAAAGCAATCAAAGGCATTTATGTTGACAACTGGGCTTCAGTGAGAATTGATGATAGAATGAGTTCTTGGTTCAGGGTACTTACAGGGGTTAGACAAGGCTGTAATCTTTCACCTTTGCTGTTTGTAGTTTACATGGATCATCTGCTGAAAGGTATAAAATGGCAGGGAGGGATTCAGTTAGGTGGAAATGTAGTAAGCAGTCTGGCCTATGCTGACAGATTGTGCCGAAAGCCTACAGTCTAATATCGTGAAACTTGAAAATAGGTGCAATGAGTATGGTATGAAAATTAGCCTCTAAGACTAAATTGATGTCAGTAGGTAAGAAATTCAACAGAATTGAATGTCAGATTGGTGATACAAAGCTAGAACAGGTCGATACTTTCAAGTATTTAGGTTGTGTGTTCTCCCAGGATGGTAATATAGTGAGATTGAATCAAGGTGTCGTAAAGCTAATGCAGTGAGCTCGCAGCTGCGATCAACAGTATTCTGTAAGAAGGAAGTGAGCTCCCAGACGAAACTATCTTTACATTGGTCTGTTTTCAGACCAACTTTGCTTTACGGGAGTGAAAGCTGGGTGGATTCAGGATATCTTATTCATAAGTTAGAAGTAACAGACACGAAAGTAGCAAGAATGATTGGTGGTACAAAAGGTGGGAACAATGGCAGGAGGGTACTCGGAAGGAGGAGATAAAGGCTAATTTAGGAATGAACTCGAAGGATGAGGCTGTACGCATAAACCGGCTTCGGTGGTGGGGTCATGTGAGGCGAATGGAGGAGGATAGGTTACCTAGGAGAATAATGGACTCTGCTGTGGAGGGTAAGAGAAGTAGAGGTAGACCAAGACGACGATGGTTAGACTCGGTTTCTAGCGATTTAAAGATGTATAGAACTAAATGAGGCCACATGACTAGTTGCAAATCGAGGATTGTGGCGACGTTTAGTAAATTCACAGAGGCTTGCAGATTGAATGCTGAAAGGCACAACAGTCTATAATGATTATGTATGTATGTTTGAAAACAATACTTTTGCATTTCAATAAATATTCTTACTTTTCTCTTAAAAATACCATCCTCAAAGTCAGGAAATTTGTTATACCCGTACCTCCAAATACACAAAGAGCTTTGAGTAAGCCATAAATGTGATCTAGGCCTAACTGACTCGTGTCTGCAATTAGTGAAGACATAGAAGAAAGGTTCAGATAGTGAGCTATTCAACATGTAAGTAGTTGCGACAAAGGGAAATCCTCCACAAACCTCTCACCGTGGGGGGGGGGGGGCTAGCGCCAGGTATAAAGCCCTCTCTACTCACGGAGCCAAACATAGCCACATATTTATTCTGCCAAACAGAACCGCTTCCTTATGATTCACTTGATTGCAATGCCATAAACTACCTACCATGACAGAGTTTCACCAGGACGACAATGGGACACCCGATTTGCCCACAAAGTAACTTTAATCCGAACAAAGCTGTGCCGTAAACAATGAACAAACGATTTATGGAAGTCTTGCAACTGGAATGTTCCCAGTTCCTAGCTTTCAGGCTAACACTGAGTATTACTTGTGAGCGTATGCAGGACTTATGGAATACGTTTTGAGTGCCTTGTGTTGTGATAAGTTGTACATTAAACATGTTTTGTGTGCTTTTTCCATTACTATTTAAACTTTAAATTATTCAGTTTATAATGTTATATTTCATTAAACATAACTCTTCTTAACATGGATAAAAGGCAAAGAAATCATAACTTTAACAGTGAATGGGAGGACCAGTATTGCTTTATTGAAAACAAAGGAAAGTCTGTTTTTATTGTATAATGCTAGCGTGTCTGTTCCTAAAAGAAGTAATGTATAGTGACATTTTTTGACTAATCACAAAAAATTTGACAGTGAATTTCCTGTTGATTCTGAACTAAGAAAACACAAAGTGAAAGACCTAAAATCTAAATTAGCATTGCAACAATGTGAAAAGTGGGGCAAATATATATATTTTTTTTAGAAGGGAGTTAGGGATTGGAGTAATTTACCAAGGGAGATGTTCAATAAATTTCTAAATTCTTTGCAGTTATTGAAGAAAATACTAGGCCTATCGCTGAAACTACATCTTCCACCTGGGCGACTGTCCTAAGTGCAGATCAGTGGTGACTGATTGATTGAAATTGACTGGCACTAGATCGGAAGTGGCATTATAACTTACCGCTCATTGGGCTCTGTATGTGGTTTTTTATTTTGACTTCTCCACTGTTAAGGGATCTCTTGGTTATTAAAAAGACTTGCAGGTATTCACTTTAGACCTATGATTAACCTCAGAGAGGTACATCAATCAAAACTTCCCCAGTGTATTTTCATATAATATTACTGGATATTTGTATCAGTAAATTACTTATATTGTAGGCCTATTTATTATGTTTATTCTGCATTCGACAATCTCCACCTGAATCAGTGCTTGATACCTGACTGTTGAACACCCTCCAAGCTTCTTATTTCTTACTGCCTGATATAGATTCAGTGTTTGCAGTTATTACATTATTTAAACAGAATTAAGGATTTGTTGTCTCGCGAATTGCCGGAAGTTGAGCGGCAGAAATGTCAAACCTTAGTAAAACAGTTTTACACAGTTTTCCACACTATTCAACAGAATCAGCTGTTTGCTTGAAGGCAATAAGTTAAATAACACCGTTTCTCAAATTCAAGTGTCAATCCCATCTGGAATGAGTGACAGTGTTAATTGCGGTGAGGCATCTGTTGCCGCTCAAGGGTGCGATCTGACACCTAGTGCCGGTGTTAAGGCCTATTCAGGAGTCTGAGGTGACTAATGCTGCCCTGGGATCTTCTGTTTCATTGTATGGAACTAGGACACCTGTAAGTCATTCTAATGATACATCTCTTTTGCATGTTGGTACCCTTACAAGTTTTCGTGTGGTTCCCGCTAATTCTGTTGTAGCTCAGGGTTTGCCCTGTGTTCCTAATCAACCCGGTTTTGATTCAATGGTGCAAAACCACCCCCCTGTCTTAGCGCCACCGGTATCAAGTTGCATAACCTCTACACAACCGGTTAATGCCCAAATGGTCTCTCAGCTTAGTGAGAATCTTCCTCAAATGAAGTTGTCTGAGCCCGTAACGTTGCAGGCTAACGTTAGCTCTAACCTATCCTGTACTACGTCCTTTTCACAAGGGCACCCAAATCAAAGGCACGAGGGCTCACTAAACCCTCTGGACTATTCTAAGCCTTCCCAAGCACCCCCTACACCTGTCTTTCCCCAGATTTTCTCCAATCTGCCTCACCCATTGACCACTGTGATGAAGTTATTTCCTTCCTTCGCTTTCTAACTGAGTTCAAGGATCAGGCAATAGTGTATAATCTCAGTAACGACAACGTATTTCAAATTCTATACCCGCATGTATCTGGAGCCCTTTCTGAGCACATTGTCAGGGCCATTTCGGAAAGTTGGTCTATAGATCAGTTTCATGCCCATGTGCTTGAATATTTCATTCCTGCTCGTGCCCTGTCTGCATTAGTGCAGAAGCACTATTTCAGAGTACAACAGCTTAACGAGTCATTATCTGAATATGTCCAAGACATTAAGCTCCAAGCTAAGATTTTCCAGCTCCACTATTCAGAGGCTCAGATGGTTGCCAACATAGTTGAAGGTCTCGCCCCGAATTATAGATCATATCTGGCTCTTTCACCCCGACCTGCAACGTTCGCCCAGTTGGAAGCAATTACAGTGTCCGCTGAAGGCATTCGATATGCTGACCAGCTACGCCTGGCATTAGCCCCACCTCCTATTAGCATGCCCCCTCCTTACCTGCTTCCAACTCGCGTAATCCCCGTTCATGTTTTTGTTACAAGTGAAATATGTAAGGCGAGTGGAATGTATTTTTCTTTTTTTGAAGTCTTTGTTTTATTTTTATTGACCTAACCTGTACTGTATAATGTTGTAACATAGGCATTTGTAAATAGTAGAATTCTGTCTATAGTTCCTGGAAAGATCTAGAGAGTTACATAACTTTTGTACAGGTTGTGTTACTTTGTTGGTATGTGTTCTAGAAAGCGTGTTCTGTCTATTCTGGAAAAATACGACTTTCGCGATCATGCGTATTCTAGAATGTTAGTCAAAATTCTCGATCGAAAGTAAGGTTGTGATTGGCGAGTCTAGGTGGCGATAGGGAACACGTGCACGCTGATTGGTTGCCTCCAAGGCCAGTAATTCCTATATATAGTGAGCGAGGCAGTGTTCGAATTAATTCTGTATCCTGGATTCTGTTGGTCTCGGTTTATCTGTCTGCAAGCAGCCTATCTGGATGACGTCCCTCCGGTTTTCGGGATGGCGCACTCCTCGGGTAAGCACTCTTGAATTCCGTTCCTGCTAAAAATTCCGTAATGTTCCGATTTGGTTTTCATACAGGAGTCTGCCCTAACCTCGCCTAGACTCACCAAATTAGTTACTTCTGACGCCTTAGTTTTTCAGCTAGACTTACCTGTTCGTTTCCGAGGCATTCCCATTTTGTTTCACTAAAATATGCATACTGTAGTTTAATAGTATTTCCCTTGGGGTTTGCCTCTGATAGTTCTGTATCACTTTAGGTACGCTAGATTTTGGATAACCTGTAAATTGCATTGTACTACTGCATTGGTAACTAGATGTACAGTTGATTTGTAATTTGAATTTACACTGCTACGAATAACCTATGTATATCACTGAACTTATAGCTCATAACTTGGAATGTATATGTAGAATTATCTTGTAAATAATATTTTAAAAACTAAGGATCACGGTGATTCATTTCGGAATCCGCTATCTAAGCCATGTCCATGCCTTTGGTAGGTTCCCAGCCCTTCCATCTTCCCGTTTTGTCGTTCACTAGTTGGCCCTACTGATAGTTACGTACTTGTTTTGTTGGAGATCCGCGTAAAGGCTAGTTACTGTTTTTCCAAGTGTGTAGTGTTTCCTTATATTGAGTATTGTACTCTTATCTTCCCCTTTTAACTGTGTTTGCACCTTGTTTGGTGTTACCACTGTAGTAGAGGTAACAGTTTTAATTGTGGCTCCACGGCTCATCTCAAGCGGGATTGTCCCAAGGCAGGGACATTAGGCAATAGGAAACCTGCGATGGGTGGAGGCTCTTCCACCAATACTTCTTGCCGTAACTGTGGATCAACTAGGCATTTCTCTAGGCAGTGCCCACGTAACACTTCTGGCTCTGGACCCCCAGGCCATAGTAGTGCTAGATGACTAACCGCCGGTTCTGCTCACAAATCCCAAAGCATGGCTTCTTGTCTTGTCGATCATGACTGTACCTTGGTTAATTTACTTAATTCTGAGGCTAATGATTGCTCTCAGTCTGACTCGGGTCTTCATTTCTTACAATCTTGTAGGATTTCTGCCATACCTTCTTGTAAACTACCATATTGATGCATAGAGGTAAATAATGAACCTGTCTGTGCGTTACTACGCTCTGGGAGTAGTGTCAGCTTGATGAGTGAGACCTGGTAAGATTCTATGAAAACTGTTTGCAAGTTACCTACATTACAACCAGTGTCCTTAACCTGCCATACTGCTAATTCCTATTCATTGAATATTGTAGGATCACTAGAGGTCAAGATTAGAGTCCGTGATTTCACCTGGAAAATGCCAGTACTAGTGGCAAGAGATTCATCCTGCCAATTCATATAGGGTGCAAATTTTATTGCTAAAACAGGCATGATTTTGGACCTCCAGCTCAACAGATTCCATTTTAAATTTTGTGCAAGAACCTTTGAGCTGTGTGATCGCTCCCCTATTCTGCCCTGCCACGTTAACGCTGTTCCTGAAGATTCTGATGAATCCAAGGCTTTTGATTTTAATCACTTACCCGAAAAGCAGGCCAATCAACTTAGGAAACTCTGCAATAAGTTCCTGGATGTCTTCACCAACAGGTTAGGCGTCACCAATGTATTAGAATACAGGCCAATCAACTTAGGAAACTCTGCAATAAGTTCCTGGATGTCTTCACCAACAGGTTAGGCGTCACCAATGTATTAGAATACAAAATTGAGGTTACAGATAACATACCTGTTCGCTCTCCTCCATACCGGTTGTCACCTCCCAAAATGAAAGCCCTGAAGGCTATCATTGATCAAATGCTCGCTGACGGAGTGATACGGCCTTCCAAGTCAGCCTATTCTTCTCCAATGTTTCTGGTTCCCAAACTGCAAGGTGGGTATCGGCCTGTAGTCGACTATCGGATGTTGAACCGTAAGGTAGTCCTCCAATCTGTCCCACTTCCTGATTTGCACTCTTGTTTTTCTTGGTTTGCTAATGCAAAAATTTTCACCACTTTCAATTTAAATCAGGCTTATTACCAGATACCCCTTGCCGAAGAATCCAAGCATCTCACTGCATTTGCAACCGATTGGAACCTGTATGAATTCGAACGCGTCCCTTTTAGAGGTGTACAAACTCCGCATTTAACTTGCCCATGCTTGCCTGCTTTCAAGACAAGCAAGCTAGCCGCACGTAAACAACAGTACAGGCAGGCTGCTGCACTCCTGGCCAGGTCAAGCTCAGCCCAACTTGGGCAGGCTACAGGTTAGCCTGCTTGCTTGCTTTCTTCTTCCTGCTGCATTAATCAATGTTTGTTCGTTCATTGTGCTGATATGAGACTCGCGTGAATGCAGGCAGGAAAGGAGTTGTTACATGCCAGAATTTATATAGGATTCGTCAACAAATATTATTTTGTATGGTTATTTAGTATTATGTTAATCATTACAAAGTTATGTTTAAATTTATTTCGTAATTCAGACGTCTTATGTAACTAATTAACAAATAATATTTCTCTCTGTCGAACATAGTTACTTAATAAAAAGTAGTTTCTCTGAACAAAATATTTGAATATAAATAAACATAATGACAGCTGATGGAAGTATGACCATAAATATAATGCATTATTTATTATTCAAGAAAATTAAAAACAAAGATATACGTAATGTACCTACAGGGCATAAATATTCTTTTAAAGATATTATATAGGTAATTTTTTGAAATACATTTAATAATTTAGGAACCCCTTCCCCACAAAACCAAAAGAAATAACTATAAAACTAATCAGTTTAGAAGTGTAATTTTACCATTTGCTCTCTTAGTTTGTGGTCGCCTCATACTATGCATACTGCATACCAATATTTAATGCATGGACACATTATCGCTTGTGTGTATTACTATGATGCCATTAATTCTTTATAAAGACGGGAATGTTTTCACTGATAAAATTTCCTGAACAGCTGAAGACCCTCTCGCTGGAGAGACTCGTAGCGGGTATGTTAAGCACCTTTTTCGGTACACAGGCAAGTCTGAGCAGCCTGTGCGAATTATTTTTCCACCACCGCAGTATATTTTCATCACTAATAAACCCTTCAAGCAAGTACCTACTGACCTCATCATGTATCATTGGCAAATTTTCTGCCCAATCATCAAATTTCGTTTTCTTACGTTGCACTGAATTTTCTTCATATGAAGATGGGACTTCTTGTCTATTTTGATTTGGAAGCTGCTCTGAAAATATATCTCTCTAAGTTATTGATATTTTATGATAATAACAGAATGTTAAAAATATCTAATTTGCATAGGTATAATAACAACAACAACAACAACAACAACAACAACAACCAGAGAACCTTACCTTCAGCACACATTTGTCGAGCTGCCTCGAAAACAGACATTCGTTCTCCTGCATTTAGTTTCTTTAATGTGCGATATTTAGGCACCAAAAGTGTTGCAATTTTGTGTAACATAGTGACTTCCATTTTCTGCTCCAGGAAGACACCACCGGTTTGTTTCAAAAGCGTCAAGTAATGAAAATTCATTTAGTATGAAAACATTAAAATTTAAAAGAAATGAAATATTAGCTGTTCATCGTCATCCTGTGGAGTACAATGGGCTTTTAAGGCGTAAAACCACGGAAAGACCAGATGTAAAGTCGGGTCCTCATCATCCTCAAGATCAATTGTGGCTTCCTTAAATAGCTTAAGAAATGTTATAAGCAGGCCAGTAATGTCCTGATCATAACCGAGCATTTTATCAGAGGCACCCTCCTTCTCTAAACTAGTTCTCGCAGCACCTATTTGGGAGTGAACTGATTGCAGCACGTCAAAATAACTGTTCCACCGGGTGGAAACATAGGGTTTCAGAGATGATTGTAACCTCACACACATGCCTCTTCTTTTAAAGTACAAAACCAGAGATTGCAATGAATGGATAACAGCTAACACATTAGGAACAGTTTCTTTCAAAAAGGGTTCACTCAGAACATGCTTCACGACCGTATTAATAATATGAGCCATGCATGGAAGACGCTTGTATATGCTGAGGGCCTTAACAAAATTGCTTCCCTGGCCTGTTACAAATTTAATTTTGCAAATATCTTCATGAGCAACGCCATGTCCTTTCAAACGATCTTCCAATTCACTGCGAATATTTTCACCAGTTTTTGAACAGTAAGGGAAGGCCGAACACATTAATACATACCGTACTTATTGAGAGACCAATCTCTATTTATATAGTGCATTGTGACAGACATATAGTGCACACCCTTGTACTTATCTGTCCACAGGTCAGTGGTACTCGCACAGATACCTGATTTAATAGCACATACTATATTAGGAAGCGTTTTACTGCGCACTTTGTCCGCGAAAGTTGTACCTTCCTAGCAACTGTGACTCGAGATAATACTTTAAATATCCACCAAGCCATACTTTTTGCCCATTTCTATCAGCGTTTGCCCTAAATTTAAAAATCCTTCACCCTCAATAGTTGTAAACGGTCTCAAGTCCTTGGTGCACATTTCCACGCACCTGTCAGTCACCAAGTCCTTGTCCTCTTTCAAAATATTTTTAGACTGTGGAAAATTTGGGTCAAATTTGCAGACATGTCGCAACATACTTGAGGTCCCTGAATGGGTGTTGAGTAGCTTTTTGCAAAAATTGCATTGCGAGTAACCTACTGGCTTACTTGATACCTGTTCATAAACACCTGAAAATTTTTCCCATGCTAGACTTGAGCCCTGTTTTATTGCTGGAATAAATCCACCACTTTTTAATTTTTCTTCGATTTCCTTTACGGTTGATTTGTTCATTTTCCTGCTGGTTGCACCTCTAACTACAACAGAGCTGCACTCGACGCAATACGTAGCTACACTAACATATAAAGGCACAATCACGTCGCATCGATAGCAAACTTCACGTTCACTCTTGTCAAGCCCGGCAGTCCGAACGGGTCCCAGGCAACCTGTCAGGCTTAGGGAAACCCAGGTTTTGGTTTGCTATGACTAGCAGCTCAGTACGCATGCACTCTTGCTTCGCTGACGCTCAAGCTAAGCTGCTTTGCTTGCTGCAGAGCAGCTTAGGGCAGGCAAGCCTGAAGTACAATTTGTACCCCTTTAGTCCCTTTTGGTCTGGCAACTGGAGCGGCCGCCCTTACACGGTTACTAGATTATGTCTTATCGGACATTAAGTTCAAGTTTGTTTATAATTACCTCAATCTGGTAATTTTTAGCGAAACCTTCGAGGAACACCTACTCCATCTCAACGAAGTGCTGGAAAGACTGCATAAAGCAGGTCTAACCCTCAAGGCATCCAAGGTTTCCTTCGCACAACCCCAGATGTCCTTAGGACATACTGTGTCAGGGAGGGGTGTCTCAATCAATCAGTCTCGTACTGCTGCCATCCAGAATTTTCCCCCTCCAAAGGACGTCAAGGCTGTAGCCAGATTCATTGGCATGGTGAATTTCTTTCGCAAATTCATTCCTAATTTTGCTGAACGTGCAGCTCCGTTAAATGATTTGAGAAGAATGGATGCCAAATTTGTGTGGGGTGATGCCCAACGTGAAGCCTTCATGGACTTTAAATCTGCCTTATGTAACGCCCCTGTACTGGCTATGCCAGACTTTTCTAAACGCTTCATTCTTCAGACTGACGCCACTTCCTCAGGCATATCCGGAGTTGTTCTACAGGAATTTCAAGAAAGGCGTCGTCCTATTTCTTATGCTTCCCGTGCCCTGAATCCTGCTGAGCGCAATTATTCCATTTATGAGTTGGAAGCCCTGGCTGTTGTCTTCTCCTTAGAACGCTTCAGAATGTACCTGGAACATCTCCCTTTCGATCTGGAAACTGACAATCAGGCGTTGAGTTGGGTACTGGCCAAACCGCGAAAGACCGGTCGTCTAGCACGATGGGCATCTCAGCCTTCCAATTTGAAGCCCGCCACATTCATGGCACGGAAAACGTTGTGGCTGATGGCCTCAGTAGGATGTTCCATCCAGACAGCTCTGACCCTCAATCCGAGCCAGTTAACTCATCTCCCGAACAAGTATCAGCTTTTGTCAATGTAGTTCTCACTGACTCTCCCTTCCTTTTCAAGGATATTGCCAAACATCAAGAGGATGATCCTGAGTTAAAGGCCACTGTCGACAGGATTAAAACTGGTGACCATGTTAAGCCCCATATTTTGAAGAATGGTGTCTTGTGTTGTCCTGCTCGTAGTCGCAGAGACCCCAAAATTGTAGTCCCAACTAACCTGGTCCCGGCTCTCTTCAAATACTTTCATGAATCCCCAGTGGGCGGTCATCTGGGCGTTTTCAAAACAAGAGAAAAAAATCCCTAACCACTTCATTTGGAAATCCTTGGATAGTGAGATCCGTACCCTTGTCAAGTCCTGTAAGACTTGTAACATCAGTAAACCTGCCCCGAATACTCGTCTAGGTCTCTTGTCTGAGCAAGCTTCTCGCCCCATGGAAAGACTGTTCATAGACCATATTGAGCCTTTCCCGAGATCTCGGAATGGTCATCGTTTCATACTCGTGTGTGTTGACGCCTTTTCACGTTTTACGTGGCTGTTCCCCACTCGGATGGCTAACGCCAACACCACCATCTCGTGCTTGAAACAGATATTCGCCTCGTTTGGACCCTGTCAATTCTTGGTAAGTGATAACGCAAGAGCCTTTACTTCTGCCCAGTTCCAGAATTTCTGTTTTGATCTATCCATTGCTTATTACCCGAAGCTAAATTATGCTGAAAGAGTGAATCGTAATCTGCGATCTGCCCTCATCGCTTATCACTCCTCAGACCACTCCAAGTGGGATTCCTCATTGAATTGGTTGTCATTTGCATTTAACACTGCTGTCCATGAAAGCCACAAGCAAACTCCTGCTTCGTTAATGTTGGCTTTGACCCCAAATTCCCCTCTATCTAACCTATGGTCAATTAATGATCTTCTGCCCAACGATCCCATCCCAGAAAAGATCCAAGCTAATTGGCACCGTGCACGAAAGAACTTGAAGGTTTATTACGCTAAGGTGCAGCGTAATTACAACCACGGGCGAAGACCGCACAAGCTCTCTGTGGGTGACCAGGTGTTTATTAGAACACATCCAGTCAGTAGTGCTGCGGACCATGTTGTTAGTAAGTTGGCCCCCAGATTTCGAGGTCCCTGCACCATCTTAAAGTTCCTTACCCCGGTGACATTATTGGCGAGCGATCCCGAAAGCAGAAGGATCAGCAGAGTCCATCTCTCCCAGGTCAAGGTACCTTAAGTCTGGTAGGGAAGGGTAAATACCATTGTTGGTGACCTTGTAGATTTAGTTGTAAACTATTTATAAGGGTTTAGTTATAAGATGATGATGATAAGTTTTATTGTAAATTAGTTGTAAGTAATTGTGTAAGTGAATACTTTTGGTATCCTCTAGTGTAAATGATTTAGTATTATAAGTTAGGTAGGTTTTAGTCTAGGGTCACTCCTTGGAAATTTTTTCCCTTACTGTCAGGTTTAGGGCACCCTCCTGTAGTTTTTCACCCCCACCATAATCTTGTCACGTGAATTGTAGATAGCAGTGCTTACCCCGGGGCTAATGCCCTAATATCCCTGGTGTGCGAGGGAGAGTCCCTACTGCATACTTATTAAGCCACCCATCGGGTGGCTCTACGCGAGATTTTGAGCCCAGCAGCATACTTTTACCTCAAAGTATTCCCCTGTCTGCTGCGGTTTGTGTGTGTTACAGCGGCTGCAGTGACCAGCTTCTTCGGACAGCAACCTGAAGTGCCAAATTGGGAGGCACAGTGTGTGCCTTGGGCGTTACCATCCGGCGCCACTATCCTGCAGGGAACATCCTATTGGTGGCAGGCGGACTGGACGGTGTCTCACCCCTGCTTATTTGGTGCAAGAGACCACTGAACTGCATCTCACCTAGGTGTCGGTTTTGGACTGACATTGAATGAAGGCTGGCGGCAAACGGCCGTGTCGGCAGCCGCATCGTCAGCAAGAACCTGTGGCCTAACTGTGCTGTGACTGGTGTGGAAAAGTAGTGCAAAATTCTTAGTCCATGACTCGCCTAATAGGAGGCTTTGAACGCTGTTTAGCAACAAGTGAGAAGTTTTGGTATTTCTAACATTTGGCAGAAAGTATGGTGTACATGATTTGGTGGACAGAGTACAAATTGTCTAATCATCTGTGAAAGAAGGCATTTTGAAGTGCAATGTGACTATCCACGTGGATTTTGTGATATTTATTCAAGAGGTGGATCTATATTATTTTTGAAAATTATGTGACAGTTTGTGTTGTTTGTTATCCGAAAGTCTACTTCAAGAAATCGTGTGTGTTAGAGTGAGGTACCCTTACTATCTGTACTGTGTGAGAACGTTTTATCGCTTGCTCCCCAGTGAGGTTATATTAATGGTCGAGCATGGCTCAACTACATAAAAGTAATTGAGAAGTCTCCACCTTATCAATACATTAATTTATTTACTAAAGTAGTAAATTCTGTCAGTACCGGTTTCGATCCCTAAGGGATCATCCTCAGCTGACACATAAAAAGATTTATATAATTACAAAAACATCACATATGGGAGATTGTACCTTCATTAATAGTCCAATTGAATCAGACATTGAAAGATTGTTTGTTGATATATTAGTCGATTATTTATTGGCTTAAAAATACCATTGTGTGAGGTATATAACTTTGCTGTGTTCAGGTTATTGAACATCAAGTGGATTTTACACTTGTTCACATTGATTATAAAACTGAGATAAAGTTTACACTTATATACACTAGCGTTTATAATTGCTGTACAGGCTTAAAAATCTATAGTATTGAGGCATATTGTTTTATTGTGTCTAATCTAAGAACACCAAGTAAGTTTTTACATTTCTTGCATTAATTCTGGGACGTTACATCTTTGTAAAACTAGTCCAATGGACCAGGAGTTAAAAATACTTATTAAAATAGAAAGGATTCTGAATTTAAAATTCCTTGTTGTATGATATATCTTGCCTCGTGGGCCTATTTTTAACGTAAAATGGGGTTTTTACACTTGTTTACATTAATATTATACAATATGTATCAACATTATCGTCTTATAGTGTACAACATAAAAAGTTTTGATCCGACATGGCAAGCCGGTTAAAAATGTTTGTAAACCAGGTGAAGTAGTAACAAATGGAAGGGTACAATTCCTTATTCTAATTTTGACTGTTTACATTACTACACTGCACTGGTGAATTAATAAGTATATTGTAAGTTGAAGCTGATGTTGCTTTATCATTAGTTGCGATTTTCATTTTTAACGTAAAATGGAGTTTTATACTTGTTTATATTAGTATTATACAATATGTATCAACATTATCGTCTTAACCGGTACTGACAGAATTTACTACTTTAGTAAATAAATTAATGTACTGATACGGTGGAGACTTCTCAATTACTTTTATGTTGTAGTATCTATCAATACGGACAAAAATCAAATCAAAATCAAAATCTCTTTATTTGCAAATGAGGTGTCTACCTCGGTGGCAAATGGTACACTAAAATACATTATTGTCAAGCACTAAATATTACATTAACAAGAGAAGAAAATTTTTCCTATAATACAATATTATACAATTTACGCTAACAATGTTTTCTATTAAACACACAGCTCATCCTTAATAAATTTATATTGTTTACAAAATTCTAATTATAATATCTCCTGTACTACTTACAAATATAGTCAACTGATATACAGTATGTGGAATTGCTTCAAATGATACTATAAAACTGGTATAACATTAATATTTACATTGCATTTATTTATTTACTATTTTTTTTTTTACCCGTTCTGGATCCTAAGTAGCATAACGACCTGCTGCGTCTTAACCAGAGCCCCTTTTGCCACCACTTTTCAGAGTTCCTGAAGGGCCTTCACAGCTACCGTAGCGGTCCCAGGGCCCTCGAAGTCCCCACTGTACTTCACCCCTACAGGCAGTCCCCTACTTTGGCTGTCCAAACTCCTTAGACCAGGGGATGGAATTAATTTATTCACACACATTTTTTTATTTACAATAACCTGCACCGGTCGAATGCCCTCTAACACTTCATTTATTTTCTCTGTTGCTGTTTATTCTCTTCTTGAATATCTGTACAGATTTTGGAAAAGGAACAAACACTACCCCTGGTAAACTGTTCCACTCCTTCACACCCTTCCCAATGAATGAAAATTTACCCCAATCGCTTCTGCTAAAATTCCTTCTAATTTTATATTTGTGGTCAGTCCTGCCGATATAATTATTTTCCAACTGAAGCCTCTCACGGATATCTCCCCTTGCTTCTTCTCCTGTATAGGCTCTATATAATCCTATAAGTCTAGTTTTCTCCCTTCTCTTACTTAAAGTTTCCCACCCAAGTTCCTTTAACATTTCTGATACACTACTCTTTCTCCTGAAATCCCCTGTTACAAATCTTGCTGCTTTCCTCTGCACACTATCTATTTCTTTTATTAGGTATTCTTGGTGAGGATCCCAAACACTGTTTGCATATTCCAATAATGGACGAACCATACTCAAGTAACTTTTTTCTTTTAATTCTTTGTTGCATCCTTTAAGTAGCCTCATTATGACATGTAATGATCTGTATGCTTTCCCAACAATGTCATCAATATGACCCTTCCAGTGCAAATTACTTTCAAATCTCACACCTAAGTATTTGCACTTGCCATCTTTTGGGATAACTACCTCATCCAAAGTATATTCAAATTCAGTTTTAAAGCTCCTGTTTGTAAAAGTTGTAACAGTTGATTTGCCTCCATTAACCTTCATATTGTTTTCTTCAACCCATTGTTGGATACTTTCAAGGTCCCTTTGTAATTCTGAACAATCCTCAATGTTGTTTATTTCCCTATAAACAATTATGTCATCTGCATACAATCTTATTTTTGATGTTATATTGTTCCCTAAGTCATTTGCGTATATTAAGAAAAGTAACGGACCGATTATACTACCCTGTGCAATTCCCTTCCAAACTTTCTCTTCCTGAGATACATTATTTCCTACTTTGACTTTCTGAACCCTTGAATTTAGAAATGCCTTTATCCAACGTGTAACTCTTACGTCCAATCCTATTCCCTCCAATTTCTTTAATAATATTCCATGTTCCACTCTATCAAAGGCTTTGGAAAGATCTATGGCTATGCAATCTAACTGACCTCCTGAATCCAACTGATCTGATATGTCCTGCTGAAATCCCACCAGTTGTGCCTCACAAGAAAATTTCTTTCTAAATCCATACTGGCTCCTCATGAACCAATTTTTATCATCACATATCCCTCTGATGTACTTCGATATTAAACTCTCCAGAATTTTACAAACTATACTGGTCAGGCTGATTGGTCTGTAGTTCTCTGGTTTCCTTTTATCACCCTTTCCTTTATAAATTGGTATTATTATAGATTCCTTCCATTCCTTTGGTATTACACTATTATTTATGACATAGTCAAAGAGAAATTTTAAATAAGGCACTATGTACCACCCCATTGTCTTTAATACCTCCCCAGTAATTTGATCACTTCCTGCAGCTTTTCCTTGCAGAAGCAGTTGGATTTCTCTGAAAATATCTTCGTTTATGAATGAGAAGCTTCTTGTTTCCCTCTGTCTCTCTCGCTCTCTATCTTCTGTTTCGGTTTCCAACTCTTGACAATCATCTACTGAATCTCTAAATTCCCTACTAAATAGGTTTGCTTTCTCAGTATCTGTTAAATAGTGTTCACCCCCTTCTCCCACCATTGTAGGAATTTGGACTCCTTTTCCTTTTTGATTCCAGATATATGAATACAGCTTTTTCCATTTCCCTTTGTGGTCATTACCCTCTTGAAGTATGCCATTCATATAATTCTCTTTTGCTTCCTTTTTCACTCTATTCAGTTCCCTCATTAGCTGTTTTCTAGTTTCTCTACTCTCCCTACCCTCTTTGATTTTCCTGTTTACTATTCTACATTTTCTTTTTAATTTTCTTATTTCCCTTGTGTAATAAACAGGGTCTGAGGTCATTTTACCCTTCTTAACAGGTACAAATCTCTTCTCTCCTTCCCAAATAATTCCTTTAAATTTAGCCCAAAGTGTATCCACGTTACTCCCTTCACTTATCCAACAACTGAATTGTGATTTAAGGTAAGTCCCAAATTCATCAACTTTAGTTTTTCTGTACAATTTCTTGTCTTGTGTAACCCTCTTATCAAGCCTTTTTGGTACGAGTCCTACATCCATTATTACAGCCTTATGGTCTCCTATTCCTTCAATTACCTCAGTTTTATCAACAATTTTCCATGGTTTAACCAAGAATACATCTAGTAAGTTATTGAGACGAGTCGGTTCTTGTACCACTTGTGTAAATCCTCCCTCCCAAATTAACTTATTTGCCAGTTTCTGTTCATGGGCTTCACTTGCAGCTCCTTTCCATTCAACTTCAGGCAAATTTAGATCTCCCCCAATTATTACCATATCATTATTATTGTTTTTATGAGTATAATCTATTATTTTTTCAAAGATTTCCATGTCTCTTTCCTCTCTTCCAGGCCTGTATGTTCCTATAATTCCCACCTCCTTCATATTATCACAAACTAATTTTATCCCTAATATTTCATCCCTTTCATCGGTAAACCACTCATGTGAACAGTAAGTTTCCTTCACCAGAATAAACACCCCCCCTCCCTTTTTATCTCCTCGGTCTCTACGATAGACTGTGTACCCTTCTGGAAATACTTCTCTATTACCCACCCCTTCTTTCAACCACGATTCCACTCCTATCACCACATCAGTCTCATAAGATTCCATCAATGTACCGAATTTTAATTGTTTATTTACTACACTTTGACAGTTTACCAAGAGCAATCTCAGACCCCCTTCCTCCCTAAAACTTGACTGTTGCAATTGGGTAACTTGAAATTCCTTACTATCCTGAGTTTTTTTTTCTAGTTGACTGAGCCAGCTTGAAGTACAGCTAGATCTTTCTACTAGTTTTCCTGGTCAGTATTATAACTCAAGGGAGTTGCCTGTTTTACAGTACATATCAATCCTAATGGAGCTAATAGATTATAATAAAACATGGCTCGACTTTCGGGGGGGGGGGGAAGATGTCACAAGTGAACTATGTAGTGCAAGTGGAAAGTGTTTTTTTTAAGACTTTATTTGTGAAGTACAATACGATGTTTTATTTATTATGACCTAACCTGTACTGTTATTTGTAAAGCATGATATAACGTAATGACCTAACCTGTACTGTGTAAGATTGGTGACGTGCATTTGTAAATAGTAGAATTCTGTTCTATATTTCCTGGAAGGATCCAGAAAGTCACATGAATTATGGAACAGGGTGGGTTGTTTTGTGGGTAATGTATTCTAGAAAAT
Organism: Anabrus simplex; assembly: GCF_040414725.1. NCBI lineage: Eukaryota > Metazoa > Arthropoda > Insecta > Orthoptera > Tettigoniidae > Anabrus > Anabrus simplex. Next base: position 166,379,263 of record NC_090273.1, read on the forward strand.
ATTTCTGACTATTCTGGAAATACGACATTCGCGATCAGGCGTATTCTAGAATGTTGGTCAAAGTTCGCGACCGAAAGTAAGGTTGTGATTGGTGAGTCTAGGTGGCGATAGGGAACTCGTGCACGCTGATTGGCTGCTCCAAGGCCGGAATTTCCTATATATAGTGAGCGAGGCAATGTTAGAAAAAATTTGGTATTCTGAATTCTGTCGGTCGTGGTCTATCTGTCTGTGAGCAGCCTATCTGGTTGACGTCGCCCGGTTTTTGGGATGGCTCTCCTCGGGTAAGCACTCTTGAATTCCGCCCCTGCTAAAATTTCCGTAATGTTCCGATTCGCTTTTCACACAGGAGTTTGTCCTAACCTCGCCTAGATTCGCCAAATTAGTTACTTATGACGCCTTAGTTTTTCAGCTGGGCTTACCTGTTCGTTTCCGAGGCATTCCCATTCCCTGTTTCACTAAAATATGTAGATTGTAGTTTAATATTATTTCCCTTGGGGTTTGCCTCTGGTAGTTCTGTATCACGTAAGGTATGCTAGATTTTGGAGGAACTTTCACTTCACTGTATATTGCATTGTACAACTGCATTGGTAACTAGATGTATAGTTGATTTGAAATTTGAATTTACACTGCTACGAAAGTATTATCAAAGAACGTCTAAGCTATGTATATCACTGAACTTATAGCTCGTAACTTGGAATTGTATTTGGAAAGGATTTTTTAAAATTATTTTGTAATTAATATTTTTCAAATCTAAGGATCACGGCGATTTATTTCAGAATCCGCAATCTAAGCCATGTCCTTGTCTTTGGTAGGTTCCCAGCCTTTTTCATCTTCCCGGTTTGTTGTCCACTAGTTGGCCCTACTGATATTTACGTACATGTTTTGGTTGGAGATCCGCGTAATGCCAGCTACTGTTTTTCCGAGTGTGTAGTGATTTCTTATATTGTGTAGTTTGCTCTTACCTTCCCCTTTTAACTCTGTTTGTGCCTTGTTTTGTGTTACCACTGTAGTAGAGGTAACAGCAATAACAGACAGATAACATTACTTACATAATTTTTTTATGAAAGTAATCTATGTAAATAAAACAAATGTTTCACAATTTAACCTGCTTTTTCCTTAGAAAATTCAAGTGATCCATTAATTTTGCCAGTCAGTGCAGTACCACACCTCATAAAACTGCCTCTCTCTACTTCTCTTAGTTGGTTAAGAAATTGCTTTCAATATAATTAAGGAATATGTCCACTATTATTCCTGATAATGGTGAGCCCATGGTTAACCCTTCCTTTTGACAGATATTTGTCGGCGAATGCAAAACTGCTTCGGTTTAAGTTTGTTCTTATAACGTTATACATGATTTTCCATAAAAGTCGGGAAAGATACCAAACTCGCACAAAAACACACAAAATTGGTATGAAACAGCAATCTCTTTTTTAAACATTTTTGCAGATGTTTTCAAGCAGCGGCTTACTCATTAGCAGCTTATTTTCTAATTCCAATAATCTGAACACGTACATTCAGTTTAATTATTAAAAATTGTAATACAGCATCACTCCAGAGGCTTGTGACAAACACTTCCATTTTCTTATTTCAAACAGCATCACCTAACCTAGGTTTACCGTGTACATAAATAATGATAATCTTTTCACTATAAATTTACATGGGAACAGCTTTTCTGAAATTTAACAAGCGTACATAACCTAACCTCTGAAATTAGTTATGCACACCACTGTACCTTGAGAAGGAGAAGTATCATTTTATTTCAGCACAGTATTAAAATTAAGCAATTGTTTACTTCAGCCTTTATTTCTAAGGAGTTAACAACTGCTGTCTTTGCACTTATTGCAAAAACATGTTCTTCCGATGTTTGTTTACGAAACTCAGAGTCATGAGAACTTCTAGTTTTAAGTAGAGATGTGTTTTATCAAGTAATTTTAAGACCTTAATTAAACACACTATTTTAGACACACAATGCATTGTTGCACATAGTGACATATACACCAGTTCACGTTACGACATGCCCCATTTGGATGTGACCTAATGTTTATTATCGTATGGCATTCCTTTGACAATACAATCTTAATCATAGCTTCATCACATAGATATGTACGCATGCATGGTTCAGCTGAAGATGACCTTATGTAAAGGATCGAAACCGATCCTGTAGCATAATAAGTGCAATAAACAAGTACTGATAGGTGGAAATCCTTTTCTATTTCTAATTGTGTAATTCATCAATACGGAAATGAAGATTATGGATTACGATTATTGTTGTCTGTCAACCCATTCCATGTATTTGCTGATGTGCTCGTATAAGAGGTCTTTTCGCTCATTCATTTCGTTAAGATTCCGTTCCCCATTTTCCAATTTATCAAGAATAATGTAGATGTTTTCTAGGTTGTTCATTAGTGTTCCTTTATTGATCTTACTTATGATTTGAAGGTCCTGTTTGATATTAGTGAATTTGTGGTTCGCTTCTTTCATATGAGCTCCCATAGCAAATATTAGGCAAAGGGCCAAATCACAATTGGCATAGTTTCAACAACAGACAGGAGTTAATTCAAATTTTGGCAGAAACAGAAACAGCCACACAAACCCTTCCAGTCAACATTCAAAATGACATTCGACACGAAGCAAAGAAAAAAAATTTCCTCCGTAATTACAGGTTTTCTGACTACAGCGAAACCTCGATTCTCCGTTTTTCGAGGGACCATGAAAATAAAACGTACAACACGGGAAAACGGAAAATCCGGGAATGAATGAAAACCATCAACAATTTGGCTAAACATCACAAAAATGAAATATGTATAATTATATTCTTACAAAAACTCCTGAACTAAACCAAACCAAACTACAGCCCCAGTGGAACTTTGCTTGCCAAGCGACCGCTGCTCAGCCCGAAGGCCTGGAGATTACGAGGTGCGCTTGGTCAGTGCGACGAATCCTCTCGGCCGATAATCCCGGCTCTGTAGATCGCGGTCGCCATCTCACCATTAGATAGTTCCACAATTAAAGGTAATCGCGTAGGCTGAGTGGAGCTGGAACCAGACTTATATCCAGGTAAAATTGCCTGACCTGGTCGCAATTGAACCCGGGCCCTCTGGATGAGAGGCGGGCATGTTAGACCGCGAAACCGCATTAATTACCGGTACGCGAGTTCAAAATCTCGATACTTTATATTCAGTTTTACAGGGGAATCTTCGTCAGTTTCCCTTGAAAACTTATTTCAGTTCAGCAACTTTGATTAAGCTAGCCAAACTCTTCGAAAAATCTAATAACGCCAAGCCAAACGACAAACGACCACAAGTAGTTTTTAATTCTCTCATCTAAGAAAATAAAGCACATTAGATACAAAAGCACCCAAAATGATGGCGAAATCCTTTCATTTCTTAATCTTTCATTGTAATTTGGTCTCTGGTATACTGTTCGTAGTCAGTTTCTGGAAATCTCGTACCGCGCAAATTAGGCCTACATCGACTTTTAAAGGTTATGTTGAACTCGAAAACACAGTTTCGAATGTAAGTATCGATTCTTAAAAGTTCTCGAATGCATTATATTCAATTCTGCGCGTCACAAATCCAATCAAATTGGAAAGATAAAAGAAATATCAAAACTTCAGAAATTACTGTTATTCGTGACCTTGAGGTCATCTGGAAAGCGCGCTCGCTGCACGTCAGTACGAGTTTGAAATGATACCAACCATTTAAAACGTAACGTGCGCAAATAAAAAGACTGCGGTTTTTGGTATTTTAACACGAAAACGTAAAATTCCCAGTCTTTCATTAGGACCTAAACAGTAATAGGCAATCCCAAGACCTCCCATAGCTTTCTTTTTTTTAATGTAAGGTGCTACATCTATTTTGGTCTCGCTAACATAATCATGTACGATAATATCAAAAGGTACTGAATTTGTATTAAGAAGGAGCAGTTTCGATTCCTGCCTGAAAGCCCAGTTACTCTGCAGTGCCCTGAGCAAAGTGCCGAAAACCTCTTCGACAGTACGATCGAAAAAATGTAAAAATATAAACATCTAACCATGGACATAATATGGACGTTTTATAAGTGCGAACATTTGACGAAACTCGTTCCGTCTTCAAGCAGAGGTCGTAATCTATAATTTTCATTTCCGTATTGACAATTGCACAATTAAAAATAGGAGAGGATTTCCACCAATCAATACTTATTTATTGTATATATTAAATTACAGGACCGGTTTCGACCTCATATTCAAGGTCATCTTCAGCTGAACCATACATACATATTTATATAATGAAGCTTTGATTAAGATTGTGGTGTTGAAGGAATGCCATATGATGATGATGTACATTTAGATTTCGAAACTTAAAGATCAAACTAACGAATGCGATTAAGAGCATTGTTTTTCTGAAGGAATGTCTAAAAAATGACCTAACACCTAAATTCCTGAGAAAATATAACAATAAACACAGGCACACCAAACAAACTCATAATACGCAAAAAAGAACAAACAAAATCTGGCTGAAAGAAGAAATAAAGTTTTTATACCGTAAAAAACAACATCTTAACAACGAACTATACCGAATACATTTAAAGGCATCTAACGAGTTACCACAGAGCTATTGGGATAATTTTCAGCAGATCACGACAGAAAAAATCAGGAACTTAGCCACCAAAAAACAGAATACACTAAATAAGAAGTTAGAAGCACTTAAACAACCATCCAAACCAAACCCAAAAACCGAAACTCCGAACACGAACTCTCCTACCTTTCCCAATGAAATCACTGAACACAAATTCCACCCACCCGTAAAAAATCTCACAAATACGTCTTTTAACGAAATGGAAACTGTTATCTTGAGCAAGGGACCCAAGCACAATTGGGGTAACACATCAACTTTCCAGAACATTACAACTACTATCACCGAAATAGAAAACGCCATACAGAAAATCCCACATGAGCTACGAGACGAAGTCAGATATGATATTAAAAAAAGGCTCCCACAATATATTGACAAAATTCACAGTAACTCCCAAAATAATAAATCAACCAATAAAGTACACATAAACAAACTCAAAGACAAGATAAAACAGAATAATCTACTAATAACGAAAGCCGATAAGGGCAATACCACAGTTATTATCGACAAAGACCAATACATATTGAAAACCAAAGAATGTTTTCAAGATAATACTTTCCTCATCAAACGTAAAGACCCGACCAATAACATACAAAGGAACCTCAAAACCTTATTAAAAAATACACACTTTCTTTTAACAGAAGTAGAATCCTCTAAACTTATAGCAATGAATCCTCAAATACCTACTGCTAAAGCTTATCCCAAAATACACAAAGACCATATTCCAATGAGACCTATTATTAATTACAGAGCAAGCCCAACCTATAAACTTTCGCAATTTATTCAACGATTTCTCAAAAAGCACTACGTATTCTTAGCTAATAAAACAGTACGGAACTCAATAGAATTTTGTAATAGGACAAAAGGATTAAAGATTGAACCATATCACAAACTCGCATCATTTGACATAATAAACATGTACCCAAACATTCCCACAAAACGAACAATAGAAATCATTGAATCTAACCTAAAAAGTCATAGCAATCTAAGCACTTTGGAAATAGAAGAGTTCATTAAATTACTTAATTTTGCCATTAGTAACAACTACTTTAAATTCCATGATACTATCTATCAGCAACAGGGTTTACCAATGGGATCTCCCGCTTCTGGTATAATTGCCGAAATTTACATAGACTATTTAGAGCACACATTCATCAACAAAATAGACCATATATTTTTTTGGTGTAGATTTGTTGATGATATCTTTATTATCCTCGACAATAGGTCCACAAATGAAACTGATATATTAGATAAACTCAATACAATAGATTCCCATATAAAATTTACCATGGAATCCGAAAACAATCACAAACTGAACTACCTGGACATAACGACAACTAGACATGATGACCACCTTTCTTACAGAATATACAGAAAACCCACGCATACCTCAAATACAATTAAAATAGATTCCGTTCACCCCAACATACACAAAAGAGCAGCCTACTATAGCATGATACACAGAGCATTCAATATACCGTTAACAAAAGAAGATCTAAACAAAGAATTACAATTAATTCATGACATAGCTAAAAACAATGGATTCAAGAAAGACATGGTTAACAAAATCATTCATAAAATAAAATCCCAACCCAAAACCAAACTAACAAAAGCAAACGAACCCAAGAAAGACTATGCACTATTCACTTTCAATAATGTACACATATACCCCATAACTAATATTTTTAAAAAACATAACCTAAGAATAGCATTCAGAACTACACACAATAGTACCAACATCATACACAATGTCAGGACAATCAACAGCAACAACAAATACAACCACTCAGGGGTATACCGCATCAAATGTAATAACTGCGAGACCAGCTATATCGGACGTACCGGTAGAAACTTCCTAACCCGATATAACGAACACATAAACGCAGTGAAACACAATCATTTTTCCTCAATAGGACAACATGTCGCAGACTATAAACACAGTTTCACAAACATCGATAACGATATGCAAATCCTAAACATAAACCCCAAAGGCCCCCTGCTCAACATAACAGAAGAATTTTACATCACTTTAGATCAGTATACCAATCCAAATTACAACATAAATGAAATCACAGAAAAAACTAACATCATCTTCAATACAGTTATCCCCGCCCTAAAAAACCCTTACCTTAAGTTAATCGATAAACAGAACGCAACAAGCAACAGAAAAACACCAAACAACACACCCAGCTCCATCCCTACCCCCACAACAACAACTCTCCCTACCCCTCCTTCCCTTCCCCTCACAGCAGCTAGTATAAGCCCAAGAAGAACACGAAGTAGTACATTACAAGCTCGCACGTCAAACACAACTCAGCTACACCAACAACAGTAAGTACATATTCCAATTCACACACATAACCCTTAGACATTCCTCCACACAATATCACTTATAACTTAATCTTATCTTCCACAGATAAACATAACATCATTGCACAGCTACAAATGGGAAAGGAGCCACTACTTTGAAACCAATGTCATCCAAATTTACGGACGCCAAAAAGACAACATGAATTGGTTCTAATAAAAGGGCAACACACACAGTAGAGCTGAACATATTTTACTTGAATTTCATCCATACATTTGGCACCTATTTTAAATTGAAAGTGTTTTATCTCACATACGCACAGGAAGACAAAACTTTTATCCATGCAATTTTACAAACTCTACGAATAGCAGCTGAAGTGCACAACTGTGAATAAGACTTAAATACGGAAGTTAGTCGATGTATTGACCACCAAGCAAGAACGAATGTTCATATGCATGAAGTGTTTTTATATATTGTTTTTATCTTGTACGTATATATAAGTTAGTTTAGGAAAAGACGTGTTTTATACACTAGTTTTAAGACCTTCAACATTTTAGACATACAGTTGCAATATTGTACAGAATGACATATACGCCAGTTCACGCTAAGACGTGCCCCATTTGTATGTAACTAAATGTACATCATCATCATATGGCATTCCTTCAACACCACAATCTTAATCAAAGCTTCATTATATAAATATGTATGTATGGTTCAGCTGAAGATGACCTTGAATATGAGGTCGAAACCGGTCCTGTAATTTAATATATACAATAAATAAGTATTGATTGGTGGAAATCCTCTCCTATTTTTAATTCAAGCAGAGGTGTCGAAATCCGCCGTGTCTCCTTGCAATTGTCGTGACCACTCTCTGCTTTATGATTTTCCGAGATTCTCTGAACAATACCACCCGAATGCGACGCTAAGATCGTCCCTTATGCAAGTTCACCGCCGATCGCTTTTCCAGTACCGGTACAGTACTTCCTTTAATAACGCCAAGATCCATAAATATGCCACAGCCGTCCTTTCGTGAGATACAGTTTATTAAAGAACGATTGATCGAGGATTTAGCGTTGATGGGACTGGAATTTCTGGACGGTTGATCCGGGAAATCGTTTCTCCGAGGAACGGATAATGCAGGACTTTTACAATGTGATTTAATTACGATGCTCGCGGGACCACGTAATTTGAACGCATATTCCGGGAAAACGTATTTTCCGGGAACGGATAATCGAGGTTCCACTGTAATTCCATTAATAGTAAGATTGAGAAAAATCTTCAGCATAAAATTAAACATAATGTTGTAATTATAACTAAAGCCGATAAAGGTGGAACAGTGATACTTCTAAATAAAACCGATTACATTAAAAAAACGACTTTTTTTAGTTAACAACAAGTTTAAGGTAAATGAAAAAGACCCCACCCAAGAAATTCAAAGGAATTTGAAAGGAATATTGAAGCAAAGCTCCTTCCTTTTTAACGACGAAGAAATTCAAGAACTCATAAATATGAATCCAGGACTTCCTAAAACAAGAGCTATGCCTAAATTACATAAAAAGGACATATCAATCAATACTGATCTGCATTTAGGGCAGTCGCCCAGGTGGCAGATTCCCTATTTGTTGCTTTCCTAGCCTTTTCCGAAATGATTTCAAAGAAATTGGAAATTTATTGAATATCTCCCTTGGTAAGTTATTCCAATCCCTAACTCCCCTTCCTATAAATGAATATTTGCCCCAGTTTGTCCTCTTGAATTCCAACTTTATCTTCATATTGTGATCTTTCCTACTTTTATAAACGCCTTTCAAACTTATTCGTCTACTAATGTCATTCCACGCCATCTCTCCGCTGACAGCTCGGAACATACCACTTAGTCGAGCAGCTCTTCTTCTTTCTCTCAATTCTTCCCAACCCAAACATTGCAACATTTTTGTAACGCTACTCTTTTGTCGGAAATCACTCAGAACAAATCGAGCTGCTTTTCTTTGGATTTTTTCCAGTTCTTGAATCAGGTAATCCTGGCGAGGGTCCCATACACTGGAACCATACTCTAGTTGGGGTCTTACCAGAGACTTATATGCCCTCTCCTTCACATCCTTACTACAACCCCTAAACATCCTCATAACCATGTGCAGAGATCGGTACCCTTTATTTACAATCCCATGTATGTGATTACCCCAATGTAGATCTTTCCTTATATTAACACCTAGATACTTACAATGATCCCCAAAAGGAACTTTCACCCCATCAACGCAGTAATTAAAACTGAGAGGACTTTTCCTATTTGTGAAACTCACAACCTGACTTTTAACCCCGTTTATCAACATACCATTGCCTGCTGTCCATCTCACAACATTTTCGAGATCACGTTGCAGTTGCTCACAATCTTGTAACTTATTTATCACTCTATAGACAATAACATCATCCGCAAAAAGCCTTACCTCCGATTCCACTCCTTTACTCATATCATTTATATATATAAGAAAACAAAGGTCCGATAACACTGCCCTGAGGAACTCCCCTCTCAACTATTACAGGGTCAGACAAAACTTCACCTACTCTAACTCTGAGATCTATTTTCTACAAATATAGCAACCCATTCAGTCACTCTTTTGTCTAGTCCAATTGCACTCATTTTTGCCAGTAGTCTCCCATGATCCACCCTATCAAATGCTTAAGACAGGTCAATCGCGATACAGTCCATTTGACCTCCAGAATCCAAGATATCTGCTATATCTTGCTGGAATCCTACAAGTTGAGCTTCAGTGGAATAATCTTTCCTAAAACCGAATTGCCTTCTATCGAACCAGTTATTCATTTCACAAACATGTCTAATATAATCAGAAAGAATGCCTTCCCAAAGCTTACATACAATGCATGTCAAACTTACTGGCCTGTAATTTTCAGCTTTATGTCTATCACCCTTTCCTTTATACACAGGGGCTACTATAGCAACTCTCCATTCATCTGGTATAGCTCCTCCGACCAAACAATAATCAAGTAAGTACTTCAGATATGGTACTATATCCCAACCCATTGTCTTTAGTATATTCCCAGAAATCTGATCAATTCCAGCCGCTTTTCTAGTTTTCAACTTTTGTATCTTATTGTAAATGTCATTGTTATCACACGTAAATTTTATTACTTCTTTGGCCTTAGTCTCCTCCTCTATCTCGACATTATCCTTGAAACCAACAATCTTTACATACTGCTGACTGAATACTTCTGCCTTTTGAAGATCCTCACATACACACTCCCCTTGTTCATTAATTATTCCTGGAATGTCCTTCTTGGAACCTGTTTCTGCCTTAAAATACCTATACATACCCTTCCATTTTTCACTAAAATTTGTATGACTGCCAATTATGCTTGCCATCATACATCATACCTATGAGACCTGTAATTAATTTTTGGAAAAGTCCCAAATACAAAGTCTCCCAATTTATTCATAAGAACTACGTTTTTTTATACCGAAACCTTGGTAAAAAAATTCCAAGGAATTTTGCAATGCTGTTAAAGATTTCAAATTAATTTCTTCTCACGTAACATGTTCCTTCGACATTAAGGATATGTACACGAACATTCCTATTAAAGGCACTATTAAGATTATAAAAACAAATTTATTGGATAACAAACGTATCAGTAAACCCGAAATAGAAAACTTTTTAACTATCCTGGATTTCATATTGAACCATAATTTCTTTCCTTTTAATAATAAAATATATCAGCAGGATGGATTACCAATGGGAGCACCGGCTTCTGGAATTTTAGCTAACATATGCCTCGATTATTTGGAACACACTCAGATAGTAAGCCACATTGAAGGACTGGATCTATGGCTATGATATGTTGATACCTATGCCATAATAAATGGAGAAATCAATGACAGTCTAAGTATTCTAAGTGTTTTAAATGGTTTAGACCCTAACATTAAATTTACAGCCGAAGAAGATGGTATGCTCAATTTTCTAGATATTCAAACAATTCGGAAAAACAACATTTTCCAGTTTAAAATTTACAGAAAACCTACTTTTACACTGACCACAATAAAAAGCGATTCTTTACATCCCATATCACAAAAGAAATCTGCTTACTATAGTTTTGTCAACTGGGCCTTTGAAATACCGTTAACAGAAACTGACAGAAAGAAGGAACTATCTTACATTCGTCAACAAGCCCTACATAATGGTTTCAGTCTGAAATTCATCAACAAAATCATCTCTAAATGCAAACAACAACAGATTAAACTTAAACAGCAATCAGAAAAGACTAAGAGGTACATCAAATTCACTTTTAATAACCCGAGGATTCATGAAATCATGAATTTGTTTAAGAAATACAACGCCAAAGTAGCTTTTTCAACCAAAAACAATACAAAACATAGATTTTTTTAATCACAATAGAGTCAAACTTCAAGGTGACGAATTCACAGAATCTGGCATTTATAAGTTGACATGTACTCAGTGTAAGAAAACATGTGGGACAATCAGGAAGGAGTTTCATAATTAAATATCAAGAACACGTCAATGCAGAGAAATACAGAAGATTCTCTGCTATGGGAGCTCATATGAAAGAAGCGAACCACAAATTCACTAATATCAAACAGGACCTTCAAATCATAAGTAAGATCAATAAAGGAACACTAATGAACAACCTAGAAAACATCTACATTATTCTTGATAAACTGGAAAATGGGGAATTAAATTTAATTTGGGCAATAGCTAGACACAATGGTTTCAAAAATGTTTTCATTGAGAGAAACATCAACAAGTTTAAGTACCGTCCTAATACCACCCTTCTGAGAAGAAAACCCGAAGTTAATACATTTACGACTTTCACCTTTACAACTAAAATACACAGCGTCACCAATGTCTTCAAAAAGCAGAACAATAAGATTTCTTACAGAACTAATAATAGAAGTATTGACATCCTGCATAACTCCACTTCAATAAATAGAAATAATGTTTTTCATAGTTCTCGAGTGTACAGATTATGCTGTCATGACTGCAGCAGTTCTTATCTTGGACAAAACAGGACGTAACCTTATAATCAGATACGCTGAACATGTTAATGCCGTTAGATAAAATAGGTTTTCGGCAATAGGGCAGCATATGAAAGATTTTCGGCATAATTTTACTAACATTGATCATGATATCACGGTTTTACAGGTTCTTAATAAAGATACTTTGCTTGACATCACCGAGAGCTGTTTCATTCACCTGATCAATATTTTAATGCTGGTTTAAATCTCAATGATATTTCTGAGAAACTAAAAGTATTGTTTGATTTTTTGATGGCAGTTTTCAGACTCAATAAAGCTCCCAATAGCAAATCAGTCTTTCAAAGCATACAGAAAACTTTCTCACGCCATGCCTTCTCACCACATCGCCCTGCATAATTCCCCTCCCTCTTCCCTCCTTCCTTCATTGCCATCAGCACTAAGCCCCTCCTTCTCCTCCCCACTTTCCCTACCTATCCTGCTATCTCCCCTCAGTACCTCCCCTGATCTACTCCCCCCCCTTTCCCCTCCAACACAGGTACATTGGTCAAGGTGTTTTGCGGCTCTCAGTGTCTTCTCTAACGTCTGATTAGACACATCACACACGCTGCCAGAGGTGAGTCTCATATTCATGTTAATTCTTACGACAGGACCATATCTTTTTTCAAAAGCCTTTCTTAACATACTCCTCTTTCCCTTTATCTGCTTCAGGTCCCATTTTGAACCGAGAACATCGTTTAGTACCCTGGAAACACGGCGTCTGCCTCATTTTCATGTAAAAATAAAACTTTATATATAATACTTAGCAGACCGAATCCAGCCACAGTTTTTTAGGTTAGAGAAGACATGCATTTTATTACGGAAAATAGAGTTTGAAGTTCCTTCATGTTCTTTTTAGTTCTAGAAGTTGTTACGTCTTACGACTGGTTAAGCTATTTTAACGACAGACATTTTTAACAAATGGTAAAATAATTTCTTAATATTTGCACCTTTTATTTCAAGATTCAGTGGATGTTCAGCAAGAAAACTTTTATACAAATATTCTTGGACTTTTAAGATAGTGAGATATTAGTTTTTGTCCTCGACTCAATTTAATCTGCTCACATATCATCCAACATTTTTAGATTCAGAGGACTCTTGCCAACAGGACGTATAAACAAAGTTTTAAGACGATTGGTGCTATATTTTTATGTTTAGGTTATAAGTTAATGTTTACGGATCATGTTTTTTAATCAAGTCATGCCTAATTTGTAAAATTTGTGTACACTTTTAGGCATTGTTATTTGTAAACTTGTATTTTATGTTTTTTCTAATTTTATGGCCGATGATGATGCACACACAGCATCGAAACCGATCCTAAGAATAATAAAATGTTATACATTATTTTATAAGATTGTATGGTATTAAATAGGTGGACCTTTCTTGTTCCCATTAGATTCTCGGTTCAATACGGAATTAACATGAAGATTTTAAACTTTAACCACATAAGCCTTTGATACCAGATTACAGCGAGTTGCACCGACACACATAGGTCTTATGGCAACGATGGGATAGGAAATGCCAAGGAGTGTGAAGGAATCGGCTGTGGACTTAATTAAGGTACAGACCCACAATTCGCCCGGTGTAAAAATTGGAAATCAGGGAAAACCATCTTCGGGGCTGCCGACAGTGAGATGCAAGCTCACAGCCAACTCGCCCGGTATTGGGCGTCTTTACAAAGTCCCTGGAATACAGGTAATAGACAATAGAAGAGAACGTATTGAGACTAGTTGTGGAACACAACGGGAATAGATCGGATGAAGTATAATCTGATCATGATTATTCTATTTAAATGAGAAGTGCGAGATGATATGTCCGGTTTCTCTACCGGGTCGGGTATGAGGCGAGATGAATCTGTTGTGGCAGGTTTTTATAAATGGATACCCTTCCTGGTCAACCTCATCAGAGGAGTTAATGAATGACGTGATATATGTTAGTAACAAGGGAGAGCGTGAAACCCACATAGCCTACTCCTACTCTGCTCAAAGGGTTAAAGTCTCCATCCGATGGACGAATCACGAACAGCGTGATATGCCCTCCCACCACGAGCACTGCGGAGAGGTTTGGAAATCTTAACACCACCTGTCCTACCCTGCTGGCCAACATTCTGATGGTGACGGGACTCGAACCGGGTAAACATGGTGTCAAACCATTTAGACTTCATGGCCACCAGGTGGGCTTAAATGTGAGATGATACAGCAGCTGTTATTGCCGTTTCAGTTGTAAATTATTTCTGCAGTAAATGTGTCTAAACAATACAAAAAGCTATGGCAATTTACCCGAGGGTTTGGATCCTGTCCTAACATTTTCTCCCTCACGCTCCAACGCAGTCCCTGATGTGAACACTCTCCTGGAGCCTTCTGTTGCTTCCAAATCTCCTGGTACTTGTGGTACAGTGCCACAGGGTCACTGCGAGGCTGAGGCATTGGTTCTAGGAGTCGCCATGGCTTGATAACTGAAAATATACACACAAAGTTGTTAACATTTCCTTATACAGCAAAATATCATTTAAAACAATCCCCTAACAAATGAACAAAACTTACAGTTTAAGAAAATGACTTTAGTCCACTACATTTGTTTAATAAACCTTGTACAATGAAAATGTCAGTTTAGTGAAATATGATTATGATGAAAATGATTGTTGTTTAAAGGGGCCTAACAGCTAGGTCACGGACCCATAAAGGTACGAGGTGTAATGAAATGAAAATGAAACTTCAAAATGTATCCACTGATTAAATTCCAGAACGAATGATGAAGAAAATAATGATCATGAAACCAAAACAATCAGTGGATCAAATTCACACCTGGGATGATTAAGGGATCCAAAATCCAGGTCCCCAATCCCCCTGAATGGTACTAATCACAGGTACACAGTCTCATTGGATCCCGCACATACCGCTACTACTCTCTGGCCTCGCATAGTAGTACTAATCGCAGGCGATGCACAAACCGTGGGGTTCCTCACATAGCGGCACTAGTCACAGGGGCAACGTAGATCCATGGCGTTCCTCGTAATAATGGTGCTACTCTTAGGTAAAGCTGGCCCGTTCTGAACACTGTGGAACCAATCCATTGCAGTGCAGCGCTCTGCACCTACTGGCGTCTAGGGAACCGAGCGCCCGCTCCCCAGCCACGGTAGAATGCACGTGATGGTACTAATCACAAGAAGTTTTATGGCTCTAATTTCATCATCCCTTGGTCGCCTCTTACAACAGACAGGAGATACTGTGGCCGTAATCTTTGTTTGCTTTCCCCACCCACAAGGGGTGTTTAATGAACTAAAACCTTTATCTCATTCTTAAGTGGAAAAAACTGAGAATATTCACAAAAATCATATGCATCAATATAAAAACAAAGAACCTATTCTTCTGATTAATGATTAAAAACAGTCAAGCTAATTTGCAAGCCCCTGTCCAAACACCTGGCTAGGTATAACCATCTTGTCCACACATGCTTCAACAACTTCTTAGTTTCTTTTTCACACATACTTTGAGATTTTTGAAGACATTCTTTTCTATTGGTACTCTTCTCCAAGTAAAGAAAATACCAACAAGAATCTCATCAATTTTAACTGGTAAAGTTGCAGCAACTTTTTCAGCAGCTAAGTTATTAAGACGGCAACTGCAACCAATACCAAAAATATCCTGATGAGCTTCTTTCAAAACTGCTAGAACTCCATTTTTCCGTCCAATCGTAACATGAGCATTGTCATAACAGAATGCCAGACAGTTTTTAATTGGCACAGTTTTTAATTGGCACTTAAAGTCCAACTGCGACAATAGCAGCTTTCCTATGTTGCTCCCTGTCGAATCCCCTTTCAATGCTGATTCCAATAGAACAGTACTTACAATACTTTCTCGAACAGCACCATAAAAAGTCATCACTATATGATACAACTTTGAATCGGTATCATTGTTTCAGTCAGTCGACAAAGAAAATGGACTATTCTGTAGACAAGTAACAATGTCCTGTGTTGCAGTACATGCCACTTCGTTTAGGAGACACATTGTTTCTGTGCGACCACAACCATACTTTTTTGCTCCTGCATGATGAGCTGCACTCAATAGAATGTTGTGTTCCACAAAAAAAGGAAGTAAACAAACACTCTGCCTTTATTACACCATAAACAGTATCTCCAGCTTTGGCAAAAAAAAAAAAAAAAACTGTTCCCTACATTTCCAATTACCAAGGTCGCTTTTTGTCGCCATGTGCTGTGTTAATATCACAAGAGCACACAGTACAAAACGCTAATTTATCACCTTTTCTCGATTTCAGTATCCATGGGAAACTCAAAGAACACTAAACACTTGATTATAATGTTTTATCATAGATTTACCCATGATTACCGATAACTAACTTCCCCCCTGTGGGTGGGGGCGGTAAAAAAAAAAAACACCCATGGTATCCCCTGCCTGTCATAAGAGGCGACCGGAAGGGGCCAAGGGCACTGAACTTAGAGGAGTGTGGGTTGGCAAACACAGAGCCCTTAACTGAGTCCTGACATTACTTCCACTTACTTGTGCCGGGCTCCTCACTTTCATCTATCTCATCCGACCTCTCTTCGTCAACTCTTGTTCTTTTCTGACCAAAACTATTAGGTTTTCGAGGCCTAGGGAGTTCTTAGCACATTATGTAGATTACTTGAACCCCCCTTATTTCACTGAAGATGGCTCAAACGAGTCAAACATGTTTGAATTTTATTGCTCCATGGAATTGTGTTTTGCACTGAATTAAGAGACAACGAATGCATTCATGATTGGGTTCTCACAGTAACCGAAGGATAGTACACAGTTTATTAAGGTAATTTTCAAGGGACAGAATAAAACTGTTGTTACAACGGAGTTCTCGCTATTGCGGACTTCTGTTGTACTCTTCACTTCAGTTTTAATTACTTTACAAAGGAAGTGGTCACTAATGAAGGGAATGGATGACTTCCTGAAACATGTATGGTAAAATAGTTTTCTTTCATTATAAGGTGTACTGACAAGGCGGACTCAAATAAAACTATTTTAAATAGGTCTGTAATCGATTCAGACAAGTCAATAGGGATCAAACGACCATATTAACCTAGCATGGTTAGGTTTATCAACGGTGCATTAATTATTATAAGCAATTAAGCATGCGTTATAACTACATCAAGATTGTGACAGTAAATGTCCTGACACTGACGGGAAAGACAAGAACGGGTCGACTTCATGATAGAAAAAGATATAGCCATACTTAGACTGTGCGAGACCAAGAAGAGGGGTACGGAGGAGATTCCTCTGAGAGAAGGATACAGGCTGTATTACAGCGAAGGACCTGAGACAAGAATTGGAGTGGCCATCATACCTGGGAAAGATATCCCAGAATATGTGGAACATACAAAATGCGTCAGCGATAGGATGATTGTGATGAGTTCCCAGTTTGAAAATGGCAAGAAAGATCTATTTCACTTGTATGCCCCAAAAACGGGTTGCATAGATGAACATCTACAGAACTTCTTAGAGGAAGTGGATAGACAGAAGATAAGAAAGTGCTAATGATAGAAGATCTAAACGCACAGGTTGGAAGGGAAAGACAAGGAAAGGAAGATGATGTAGGGCCTTTTGGATGTGGAAACGTAAATCCAGAAGGCGAGTTGTTGGTGGATTTTTGCATGAGGAACCAAATGATTATTGGAAACACCTGGTTTAGGAAGAACAGTCAGAAAATTACAATGTATGGAGACAAACAAAGACCATGATTGATTATATAATCAAAGAGAAAGAACATCAGAAGAAACTTTTAGATGTTACAGCCATGCCTGAAGAAGCCTTTGGTGGAAATCATAGTGTGGTGACAGGAAGATTGATAGTGGGAAAGATTGAAAAACTCCATTAAGAAGAGAGAAAAGAATCAAAATATGGAAGTTGAAGGAGAAAAGCATACAAGAAGAATTTCAAAGGGAAATAATACCCTTGGTACCCAGGACGGAGGTGGGGAATGTTGAAGATGAAGGGAAAAGATTTAAGGATTTAAGGAAGCACTGGTTTCGATGTGCAGAAAAGGTATGTGTTAGAACATCAGAAAATGTGAAAGACAAAGAGACCCACTGGTGGAATGATAGGGTAAAGATTAAAGTGAAGGAAAAACAAATGGCGTGGAAAGCACGGAAAACATCTAAGAATGGGGAAAATAGAAGTAAATATGTGGAGGCAAAGAAGTTGGCCAAGAAAGTACTGGAGGAAGAAAAGAGGAAAAGCTGGGCCTTATTCACAGAAATTGAGAGATGATATGCAGGGCAGCAAGAAATTACTGTATTTTATCCTAAGAAACAAAAAGAGAGATCAAGTAAACACCAGATTTGAGAAGGATTAAGGCATCATCATCATCATCATCATCATCATTTCCCAACTCCAGTTTCCCGGGTGTGGTGTACAAGCACTCACCATCTCCTCCTGTCTTCATACATCTTCTGATCCAGTACATCCTCCCATTTGTATCCTCTCTCCTCCACATCTGATCTTACAGTCTTTATCCAACGTTTTCTTGGTCTTCCCTGTGGTCTTCTTCCTACGAGATTAACGTCGAAATATTTTCTGGCAGGTCTTTCCCTGTTCATTCTCATTACGTGCCCATACCACTGAAGTCTGAGTTCCTTTATGACACTGATAATAGGAACCTCAATACCAGCTACTTTCCTATTCACTTCATTTCTGATGTTGTCCTTTCTGGTAATTTGGTTCATGGTTCTAATGAATCTCATTTCAGTTGCTTGGATTCTACTGAAGTCTTTATTTAGTAGGGTACATGTCCCTAAAACGTACGTGAGGATTGGTATGAAGTAAGTGTGGTACATGACTGCTTTCGCTTTCTGTGGTATTTTGCAGTCCCAGAGGAGATTTCTGACTTGACTGTAGAAGTTTGATAGTTTCTGTGTCCTGCTGAGTATTTCCTGCCTAACAGTGTTGTCTTTCGATACTGTGCTTCCGAAGTACTTGAAGTGGGAAGCTGAATCGATCTTTGCTCCTTCCAGAAATATATTTGAGCTTGTTCCTTCCCTGTTGATGGTCATTTCCATTGTCTTTGTTTTGCTCATCTTCAGTCCAAAATTTTTGAGTGTGTTGTTCCATTCATTAAGTTTCTTCTGAACTTCAGCTTCTGTCTCTCCCCATAAAAGCACACCATCAGCAAATACCAGGGCGTTTGGTTCACTGCCTATTTTCGATAGATTTGATGAGCTTGTCCATTACTATTATGAACAGGAGTGGTGACAGAGCACTTCCTTGTTGGACACCTCTCTTTCTTTCAAACCATTTTGATCGTCCGTTGCCTATCTGGACACAACCGTAGCACTTCTGGTATAGCATCTTGACTTTGTCAATTAAGTGGCACCTTTAGGTCTTCCAGGCATTCCCATATCTTGTTTCGAGGAACACTATCATATGCTTTTTCAATGCCCTCAAATGCAATCACAAGAAATAAATGGAGAGAGAATTTTCAGAAGTTGCTGAACATAAGAACTGATGACAGTCATTCAATGGACGACTAGGAAAGGCAATTAGTTGATGAGAAATGGATAAAGAAATTACAATGAATGAAATTGAAATGGCAGCAAGAAAGATGAAGAATGGAAAAACTGCTGGAATAGATGAAATTTCAGTGCAGATGATAAAGGCAACTGGAGCTGTAGGCCTGCAGTGGACATATCGGATTCTCAAGAATGTCTGGGAGAATAAGAAGGTCCCTGAGGATTGGCAAAAAGGAATAATCATCCCAATTTTCAAGAAAGGCAATAAGAAAGTTTTGGAGAACCATAGGGGAATTATTCTAATATCCCATGTTGCTAAGATAATGGAAAGTAGATAGTAGATAGTGGAAAGTAGAGTAAGGTTGAGAATCAGATACAGGAAAATCAATTTGGTTTCAGAAGTGGAAGGTCAACAATAGAGCCCATCTTTATTAAGAGACAAATTATGGAAAAGCAATGGAAGTACAGGAATGATATGGTGACGACATTCATTGATACTGAAAAGGCATATGACAGTGTCCCTAGGACGAAAGTTTGGGACAGTCTGGTGCAAAAAGGAATTGGACAGAGATTAATAAAAATGATCATGGCAATGTACAAGAAATGTTGTAGCTGCGTGCAAACACAAGTTAGCAGGACAAGTTCGTTCAAAATAACTAGTGGGCTGAGACAGGGAAGTGTTCTATCACTAATCCTGTTTCCAATAGTAATGGATGACATCATGAGAACAGCAAAAACATATGGAGGAAGAGAAATGAATATGTTATTTGCAGATGCTATTGTGATTTGGGGAGAAGATGACGGGAAGGTTCAAGAACAGTTGGATGTGGTGAATGGGAAGATCGAAGAATGTTGACTGAGAATTATTGTAGAAAAGAGTACAACTCTTGTTATGACTAGAGGGGAGAAAGAAGGGAAAGGTCAGATTAGACCTGCAGACAAACCCCTGGAAGTAGTGGAAATGTTCGAATACCTGGGGAGTGAATTAATGGAGAATGCTCGACTGGATGCTGAGATTAGTAAGAGGATTCAAGTTGGATGTTGTTTCTATCATAGTGTAAGAAACATGTTATGGGACAAAGATGTGCCAATGGAAATGAAGGAAACTATGTACAAGATGTATTACGTACCCATAACAACTTACGGAGCAGAAACTTTGACAATGACAAAGAACGATGAGAGTCGAATACAGGCAGCCAAAATGAATTCTTGAGGAGTATGATACAGAAGAGTATAGAGACAAAATAAGGAATGAGAGAATCCTGGAAGGAATTGGAGTGGAAAAATGAATGACAGTATAGAGAAGAGCCGACTAAGATGGTTTGGGCACATAAAACGAATACGTGACGAAAGAATGCCAAAAAAAGGTGATGGAAATTGAAATGCAAATGCAAGGAAGGAGAGGCCATGGACAACCACGACTGAGACGGAAGGATACAATCCAATGCAGTATTATAGAAAGAAACCTTGACTGGGACACAGTGTTGGAAAGACCGAAGAAAGTGGAGAGGAACCATATTTGCCCCTACACGGCTACAGCTGGATAAAGGGAAATGATAATGATGATGATATAACTCCATTATCAATATTATTTTATGCACCCCAGAGATTATATTAAATGTGAATGATCATCTTCATCATAGTTCTCGCACCATGTACACTGGCAAGATCTCTCGACAATCAAACTCGAAGGTGATGTTGGAGTCAATTAGTAATGCTCGTCAACTGGTGTTCTGTACACACAATTCAAAATGAAAGAACATACTTCCGTAATAAATATGTAAATAACGTGGCCAAGAGCAGTAGTTAACTGATTAGAAATAAAGGCTGAATTAAAGTAATGCTTAATTTTCATGCTACTGTACGTATTGAAATTAAATGTATATATATATATGTATATATATATTTCGTATGGCATGAGGATACATTGTTACAATTTGGTTATTAACAAATATGTACAATTACACGAAAACATTTTCATCTATACACACAGAACAAGTACGTAATAAACGAACTATATTCATACATTTGAGCTCATCAATATCTGCATTGCTGCTAAAGCTGAATGTCCAGTTTTGTTAGCCAACTCACAGCTTCATCACTAGCCTTGTGGATATCCTTTATTGTCCCACTGAATCTTCGGAGTGGGCACTCTGTGACGATATGTTGAACGGTCTGAGGCACGTCAGAGCAGTCGCAATAAGGATCGCTGGTAATCTTCCACTTGTGTTTCCAGAAGTTGCATCTGCCATGTTGAGTCCTGATCCAATTAAATTATATACATACTCCTTGAATTAAGATCAGATAAAGATGTGCTGAGAAGTTTATGGATTTATTAAGAACTAATGCCTCAGTTGTGGTTTTAAGAGCTATCCGTGGTGTTTATATGTGATGTCCATGTGGTGGTGTTATCTTGTGAATACATTCTGTTACAAGCGATATTAAGTTCATATGTTTACTATATTTATGTGCCCTAAGTGTCAGACATCTTGTTTTCCTACAATCCATCCATAGTAAACACTAGTCAGAGGGGCAATTTATTGTTCTTTCCATATTTCTTTTTTTTTTTTTTTTTTTTTCTGTCAATCTTACTGCCCTAAATGTCGGCCATTTTACACAGCCATGGAAACCACGATGCAGATGGGAACTCTGCCCTACATTTTATGCGTTGCCTAGGCCACAGAGCTTAAAATGAAATTAAGTAAGAATGTGATACAACTCAAAATATGGCACAGAGTAGATGACTGGTTATAGAGCATAGTTCATTCAACATGCTGTTAAATGGTGATGGGGGCACCACCACCACCACCACCACCACCAATGATTGTAGTGTAGATGAAGCCAAAAACAACAAATACCCATTAACATGGCTTGAGGTAGAAATAGCACTAAAGAGCATGCGAAATGGGAAGTCCCCAGGCTTTGATAATCTCAGCTCAGACATGATAAAGGCAGCTGGAATACCAGGCTTGAATTGGCTATATAGAGCGTTATCAGTGATTTGGGAAAGTAACAAAATTCTAGAAGATTGGAGTAAAGGAGTCATCATTCCACTGTTCAAAAAGGGCAACCGACGGAAATGTGGAAATTCCAGAGGCATTACGCTGTTGTCACACTCCCTGAAGCTGCTGGAAAAGATCATAGAAACAAGACTTAGGAAGATAGTGGAACATTTCCTTGAGGAAGAACAACACAGGTTCAGGAAAGGTCGAAGTACTGTGGATCTTATTTTTGCAGTAAAGATGCTGACAGAAGTACTGGGAATACGGAAGGGGGTAGTGTGTTTATTTCCCTCAAGTCCGCCAGCAAACTTGTTAGGACCCCCCTATCCGCCACCTGCAACGCACCACGTGGGAATATCACCTCTCCCACTGCTACGCCAGCGTAGTAGGTTCGTGGTAGCTGAGTACGGAGCGGTACTTCGCTATAGATGTCTGAGCGAACTAGGGTACAAACGCCCCCAGTTGGCGCGCCATCCATAGCTACTCTATCTTTGGAATAAAGATGATATCCTCTCGTAGTCGTGTCGTGTCCAGGTCTAACGAGATTCCTATAGACAGACTATGGAGGCCGCATAGACGGATATAAATTGACATAACTCAGCTAGGCGATAGTGGTAACTACTGCAGTTCCACTGCAATAGTGCCATTGTGTGGATCGGTAAGGCTTCGAATTTAGAGCATTTTCTTGCCCTTTGTTAGCTCCATTACCTGCCAGGTTCTGCCGTCTTTGTCAGTGTCATTTTTGTCACAATCACCATCCATGACAATGAATGGTTCAGTCTCCATTGTCTCCTCAGAAGAAGGAGGCGCGGTGACTGGACCCTCCGGGGACGGTGTTCTCATTAATCGGTTACAGTAGGCCTTCTTCCTGGGAGAACTAGGTTCTCCAGAAAGTGATCGAACAAGAGGGCGTCAGGGCCTCTCGTTCTTGCCAACCGTTTCTCTCTTTTTTGGAGGAGAGCCGGCAGACGGCTTACCGGATTTCTTCAGGGATCCTGTGACCCCCGATTGAGTTGGAGAAGGCTTCTTCTCCAATTTCTTAAGGGAGCTCTGTGGCTCCCCTTTCTCCTCCTTTGTAATCTGGGCATTGGAGGGAGGGCTGGATTTTTCCAGCCCTATTTGGGGAAGTCTTTCCCCCCCGCCCTGTTGGGAGAGGACTTCCCAGCCAAGCGTTCCTGGGAAACAGCCCTCCCAGGCAACATCGGCAATAACGCACTTTTCGATTCTTGAGCTGTTAAAACTCCAGTTTCCTTAGCGATTATCTTTTGTTGCTGACTTTGACTTATCGATTCGTTTTCAATACTGCTGTTCTGTACAAAACTCTGGAGTGATCCGCACGTTTGCGACCTTTTCAGCAAAGGAGATGGAGATCTCCGGAGCAGCCATGGATTTGAACTTCCTCCAGGCGTCTGGATAAGATAGCTTATCCAGCGTTTTTATCTCCTAGATCTGCTTCTCCTGCTTGAATGTGGGGCACTCCTTAGAGATTGGAGCATGTGCACCCGGGCAGTTGACGCACACAGGTGGTGGTGTGCAGTCAACACAAGGATGCTCACACTTTCCACACATTTTGCAGGTCATCGTACCTGTACATCGCAGTTAGGTGTGGCCAAAGTTTTGACAGTTATAACACCTCATTGGTGCTGGAATATACGGACGAACAGTCAGACGATACATTGCCACTTTTATCCGTTCAGGTACGGTCTCGGCGTAGAAGGTAAGGATGAAAATACCCGTATCGAGTAGCTTATCACCCACACACCATTTCAACCTCTCCACGTCGGTTACACCCCGACGTGCTAGGTACTGGATCATAGTATCATCGGAAGACTTAATCAAATCCCTGTGGAATATAACTCCCTTGCAGGAGTTAAGGGTTTGGTGCTTCTCGATTTTCACCTCTACCTTTCCGAATAGCTTGGCTTTAAGTAGCCGTCTGGACTGCTCAGCCGTAGATGTCTTCATAAGTACGGATCCATCTCGGAGCTTGCGCATCTCATCCACTACCAGAAACAATTTCTTCGATTGAATTACTTATCATAAAAGGACATTCGTCAAGGAAACTTTTACCACTGACCCTGGAAGCAACCAGGAATCGAGGAAGACGTTCGTCACTTATATAGTCTACAGGAACTGGAGTATACCGCTTACGTTTCTTACTAATTTTAGACGCTGTTTTTTGAGGGGTGCCACCCTTTGAAAAAGAGAAAGAGGTTCCGTCTTTAGTCCCACGAGTACTCCGGAAATATGAAGTCGACCTCCGGCAGAGCCAAGGAGATGTACCGAGTGCAAGGCTATTTACTCCAGAGGGCGCCCGGTATCTGGAGGGGATCGCTTGGAACTACTCTCCCAGTAGCCATGCATCACCTTTCCATGACCCGAAACTTGTGATTGGGAGAGGATAAAACCTCCGTACTAACCTAATCTACCCGAGGCAGAGAGGGTGGCCAGACAGGAAGAGGAATGAAATTTAGATGGTGAGAATAGAAGGGTGGAAATGGAATTTAAGAATAAAGAGCACAGACACCTTTCAAACAACTCGGGGGACACCTTGTTAGTCTGGCCCTACACCGAGGCCAATCCAGCATGGGTAACCCTAAGCTAGCACAGCCCTTGGGATCAACAAGCACACACACCGACGTCAAGGTCATGGTGTCCCTAGAGGGGGTGGCTGAGAATAAGGATGAAAAATGTGCCACTTCATTAAGATAACGGTATTCTGAAACAGAATAAAAGAACATTCCTTTGCAAAGGTTAAATACCATAATGCTGTTAAGGTCAACAATACGGCTTTAGGCAGTAAAACTGGAGGTCATTAGTGTTATGACAGACTAATTTTCGTCCAGACATGGTTAAAGCACTATGCAGTGGTCATCAGAACACCAAGCAGAGAACAGTGGAGTGAGAGAGTGCACTTTGCACTTAATATGGTTCAGATATTTACAGGAAGAAGGTGGTAGCGATTGCTTCAATGGGATTATCAATGTCACTTGAGAGTTTCTCTTCCGCTTCAGCAGCACTGCCACAAAGCCCTGAATTACTGACTTTATCTTTTTTTTTTTTTTTTTTGCTAGTTGCTTTACATCGCACCGACACAGATAGGTCTTATGGCGACGATGGGACAAGGAAGGGCTAGGAGTGGGAAGGAAGCGGCCGTGGCTTTAATTAAGGTACAGCCCCAGCATTTGCCTGGTGTGAAAATGGGAAACCACGGAAAACCATCTTCAGGGCTGCCGATAGTGGGGTTCGAACCCACTATCTCCCGAATACTGGATACTGGCCGCACTTAAGCGACTGCAGCTATCGAGCTCGGTTCTGACTATCATCTTAACAGAAAGACTACAACATGCGCTGGTGACTGGCTACTTACAAGAGGACCTGGGTTTTGGAACTTCATGAAGGTTCTCAGCAGAGGCACATCTAATCTTCTGCTTCCCCTTGGGATAATATTTAAGGGGCACATCATACGTGCCGAGAGAACTTGAACTTGGTGAGGAACTCAGTGTGCCAGAGCTAGACGAGCTGTCATCTGAAAGAGCAAGCAACAACTGTGTTCATTGTAGTGGCTTAAAAACGTATTTAAAAAGTACGAAAAGGGACAATCAATATTAAATGGGAACCTTTCTTATAAAACAAGAACAAAGTCACTACTTTATCTTAAAGTTAATATTCAATCAGCCAGACACTACTACTAGAGCTGAGACGGGCAAAGCGTACCCAGCGGCATTCAAAGAGTTCGGCAAACGTTTGATCTCCCTGGCCACTCACTTGCCTAGCAGGGGGTGATTTATGACGGCAGTGGGCTTTAAAACGGAAGTTCGCATTCCGCTTCAGAAATCCTCACAACTCTGTTGCCAATGCACCTCTTGTTAAATAGACGTCAGTCTCTTTTTTCAGCTCAGACAATTCACACTTGCTTTGTTCGCTGTTTGAAAGTTTTGGATTATTTCTTTGCTTCGTTAATATTTGTGAAGTGTGTTGCTTTTCATTTCACTTCATGCCGTGATGTGGAGACCATGGGAATCACACCTGGAAATTATACAACTGGGGAGAATGACCAGTACCTCGCCCAGGCGGCCTCAACTGCTAAGCTGAACAGGGACCTTGGTGGGGGATTGGAAGATTGGGATAGGCAGGGAAGAGGGAAGGAAGCTGCCGTGGCCCTAAGTTAGGTACCATCCCGGCATTTGCCTGGAGGAGAAGGGGAAAACACGGAAAACCACTTCCAGGATGGCTGAGGTGGGAATCGAACCCACCTCTAATCAGTTGACCTCCCGAGGCTGAGGGGACCCCGTTCCAGCCCTCGTACCACTTTTCAAATTTCGTGGCAGAACTGGGAATCGAATGCGGGCCTGCGGGTGTGGCAGCTAATCACACTAACCACGACACTACAGAGGCGGACAATTAATATTATTATTATCCCAGTCCCTAGTTCGTGATTTTACTTTTCCTTTGTTGGGCGAGTTGGCCGTGTGGTTAGGGGCGCGCCGCTGTGAGCTTGCATCGGGGAGATAATGGGTTCAAGCCCCACTGTCGGCAGATCTGAAGATGGTTCTCCGTGGTTTCCCATTTTCACACCAGGAAAATGCTGGGGAAGTACCTTAATTAAGGCTACGGGCACTTCCTTCCCACTCCTAGGCCTTACCTAGCCCATCGTCGCCATAACACCTATCTGTGATGGTGCGACATAAAAAGGAATTGTTAATAATTGTTGTACTTTTCCTTTCTTTACTGAAAGCGAGACACTGATATTAGCAGCATGAAATTACATATAATATTTTAATAGGCCTACTTTGGTATCAATTTAAGTTTAGTCTTTGTCGAGTTTATTTGCCAATTCCTTCTTCCTGTTTTTTATTTCTTTCTTTCAACATCTGCGACCACCGCACGTGTTAACCACGAAACAAATTATTCTGCGATATCGGTGTGTGCTGTGGTTCATGATCAAGTTTTTATATTTATATTTTGACTTTAGAATAAATTAAATGTTAACATGTTTAAATAATCGACGCAAAATATGACAACCTTGCTTTTGACAGAACTCGCCTTTTAAACGACACGCGCCTCTTGTGTCCAGAGGAAAGAAACCGACTGACAACCCTCATTATCACTAGGGCGGGCAGAATGACAACCGTCACTATTACCAGGGTGGGCCAAGTTTTGAGATCAGAGGATACCGCGTGGGTATGCTTTGAGCGTCAGGACTATACTATGTGTTTTTCCCTATTTTAAGGGCCTCTTCAGTATATTGAATTCTTTAGGTCACGATTATAAATATAATTCAATGATAACACAACATATATTGCAGCTTATACCTCAATCACACACACAACATTGTACAATGAGAAGTTATTAAAATTAAAAACTTAAAATAAAAAAGATGAAATAGGACTATTGCATGCCAGTCAAAAACTGCATATACGTTAAACTAAAAGAGAAAACCAGAAGTCTGATTTTAAGTATTTGTAATACTTAAAAACTATTAAATGGTCACGGAGAGTGACACTCAAAATGTTACTCAAATGGATATCATTTACTGTACCGCGAATTACTGTGTGTGTGAGGGTTTCTTTTTTTTTTTTTTTTTACAACCACCACAAGCTCTGCCATAAGGCTAACAAATCAAATCCAAAATCTACATCAACATTACAATGTCCAACGAATACTACTAGTGATACAAATGTGGTCTCAAAACACAGGAAATGCCATTTATTCCTACTAAGCAGTGGTGGTAGGCTCTTGGGAGAATAATAGCAAATGAACACCCATTTCAAAGGCATATTCATGCATCCATGGATGCAATGTCATGGTTTATGCACCATACGCGAGGAGCACGCAAACTTATGTGCCTTTCCTACTACAATCAACCTCCAACCAGAAATAAAGACAATGACAGTATTAAAGTTGACCACAAGGTTCCACCACCTCTCATTACTGCTAGTTGCAGCCTCGTAGGAAGTACAACAGTATCTATTGCATTATACTGTCAAAAGATTTCACTAGTAATTTTGAACAGGTGTTTATACTTGCAGGAAAGTCAGGCGTGAATCATAAAATGACTGAGAAATCTCCACGTTTGAGGGACAGACTGATTGCATTCCTGTACAAATAATCATCATTTTCACAAGCTCCTAACCTAAACGATATCTAGGGTAGGGTTAGGTTAACCGATCATGGAGGTTAACTAAACCATTCCAAAATTTTATTGTTCCACCTTCTCAATACTTAAAATCATTTAAAGTTTATCAAAACATTACAATATAATAAAAACAACAGGTACTAGTTTCGGTCCATTTTTTGGACCATCATCAGCCTAGCCAAAATTACAAGCAAAAGACAATCTAAAAATGAAGTGATGTGGATGAACAAGGGGATGGGATGGTGATGGAATGACATACAAAAGTAAAAGCTAACCAAGCTAAAAGAAAAGCCTTCCAATATCTAGGCATTAAATTAAAAATAGCCAAATTAGGCAGACATAGATTTTCTCAAGAAGTGCATTCAGTTTGATCTAACACCAAATTTCTTAAGACACAACAAAAAGAAACATCGTAATTCGTTACAAACCTCTAAAACTCAAACCAAGACTAACAATCTGGTTGAAATATGACAAAGTTTTTGTATAAGAAAAAATCATTCCTCAACCATAAATTATACGAGTCTCACCTCGCGGTGACTAAAATGTTATCTAAAGCACATTGGACAATCTTTTTCCAATCAGTTGAAGACAAATTATTTTTTGACCTATCTAGAAAACAACATACTTTGGATAATAAAATGGAGAAATTAAAGAAATCTAAATTGCAGGACCATCGAATCAAACGCAATAATAGACCAGCAAATGACTGTAACCAATTCCATTCACCCGTTATCAATCTATGCAATACTCCCCTAAATGCAAATGAAGAAATAATTTTATCCAAGGGACCCAAACATAACTGGCCCGATTCGAACACAACCAACTCAATCATCACAATGATAACTGAATCGAAACTGGCCATTTCCAAAACACCTTCAGACACACAAGATGAACTAAGATACGAAATCAAAAAGAAGCTTAATAACATCCTCTCTTGTAAGAACTCACCTAATTTTTCCAATTCTAACAACAAGAACACACACAAACTGATCAGAAACTCCTACATGCCCTGAAAAAGAAAATTAAAGACAACGACCTAATTGTAACCAAGGCTGACAAAGGTAACACGACTGTCATCATAGATAAAAAAGATTATATCAGCAAAACATCTGATTTCTTTTAAGATAGTTCTTTCTCCATAGTTAAAAAAAGACCCCACACAAAAAATCCAGAGACTCATAAAACAAACCTTAAAAAATTCTTCCTTTCTGCTCACTGAACAAGAAAAAAAGCCAGCTTATTAGTATGAACCCCGGACTTCCTACGGCTAGAGCTCTTCCTAAAATTCATAAAGCCGGTGTGCCCATTCGCCCAATCATCAATTTTAGACCGAGTCCCCTGAATAAAACTACGCAATTTATCCAAAAGTTTCTAAGTAAAAATTACCTTTTATCATCTAAGAAATCTGTTAGAAACTCCTTCGAATTAATAGACAAACTTAATAATTTCAACATGTGACCTGACTATTCACTTCATTCCTTTGACATTGTTAATATGTACCCCAGTATACCAATTTCTAAACTAATTCCCATCAAAAATAATCTACAAACAAATGGTCACTTGAGTAAACTGGAAATCCAAGATTTTATTACATTGCTCAAATTGGTAGTTAACAACTTTTTTATGTTTAATGGTACTATTTACCAACAAAACGGTCTAGCAATGGGTTCACCGGCTTCCGGGATTCCCGCAGAAATCTATTTAGACTTTCTCGAGAACACAAAAATCAACAATAAATTTGATAACATCCTCTTTTGGGCTAGATACGTCAACGATGTCCTTGTAGTTATTAACGAGAACCTGCAAGATGCTAATAACACACTTCTAACATTAAATAACATCGATCCTCAACACTAAGTTCACTTTGGAGTCAGAAGTAGATCAAAAAATCAATTTTTTCGGTCTCACCATTACTAGACAAGAGGAATCCTTAACCTACAAGATATACAGAAAACCCATCCATTCGGCCGTCACAATCCGACAAGATTCATTTCATCCCTTCCCCCACAAAAAAACAACCTACGACAGTCTTATACATAGAGCATTCAACATACCCATGAATAAAAAAGATTTCCACACAGAATTGAATACTATCCGTCACATTGCTAGATTCAATGGCCTTAATAATCAATTCATAGAAAATATCATTAGTAAACACAAATTCCGACCTAAGACCACGCTTAAAAAAGAACCATCCAAACAAGATTCTTTCTCCACTTTTACCTATGTCAATGGAATTCACATGATTACTAATGTTTTAAAGAAGAAAGGCATGAAAATAGCCTTCAAAACCACAAACAACAACATGCACATCTTACATAACACCTCGCATATTAATAAAATAAACAGGTACTCAAAATCGGGTGTCTACAGAATTAGATGTAACACATGTTCAAATATTTCCTACATAGGGCAGACCGGTAGGAGCTTTAATATTGGATATTCTGAGCATTTCAACGCAGTCAAATACAACAAATTTTCAGCCATCGGCCAACATATGGTCGATTATAACCTTAGTCTTACGAACATTGAAACAGACATGGACATACTCAAAATACCTAAAAAGGGACCTCTATTCAACATAGAGTTTTTACATACATTTGGATTAATATTTTAATGCCAACTACAATCTTAATGAAGTTACCGAGAAACCCAATACTTTATTTGATTTTCTTATTTCCTATTATAGGAAAAATCAGCTGTTCATAACCCTTTCTTTAAATCAATTAAGAGTCCCCCACCACCACAAATACCATTTTCTTCCCTCTCTCCTAACCCGCCCTGAGCCATTCTCCCTGCCCTCCCTCCCGTCTCCTTCCACACCTATGTCACCCTTCCCCTCCGCATCCCCCTCTCCTCTTTTGCTGTTCTATTCTGCGTGACGCTCACTCTGCGCGTTGCACTCATTCCAGCAGCTTGTTCTACAAAAAGCGCAACGTGAGTACTCGTACACCTAGGCTGATAAAATAAGCCGATAAGTGGTGCGAACAAAGAGAGAGGTTGAGCCCGGAGGTGGTGGAGATCAGCCAGTCAGTACCATGACTATCTGAATCACACTTACAGCACAGATAAGCTGATTACGTAACATCGACTGTGTCTGTGCTATAATTTCGTAACTAGGAAAATCTCCTTCATCGACGATGTGCTAGTGGTTTCCGGATTAGTTCGTAATTTGGGCATTCCCTCCGATTGCTCCATAACTCCATCTAGTTCACTACCAGTCATTCACACTTTGAATTAGCAGTGAGACGGATCATAGTGCTCTTGTACGTTCAGTGTGTGCTGTTGTATATTGATATTCATTGAAGACATTAACGTTGTTACAATATGCCTGAAGTAGCCGGGTCAACCAGTTTAAAATTGAAAAGTTATGTATCAGAAATTAAAGAAGATGGTTTATCAACTAACAGTAAGATATTTTGTAATTTGTGCCATTGTACAGTGATATCTACTCAAAGGTTCCTTGCGCAACAGCACTTTTCAGCCAGTAAACACCAGCCCAACAAAAGAGATTCCAAGCAGACAGTTGTTTTTGACACAACCAGCAACTTCCAGTGTAACGTGCAAGTTCAACACCAATCTCTGCCGTGCTCTCAACTCTGCTGACATACCTCTGAGCCGCACCCCCTCCCTTACCAACAATCTACGTCACCATAAAACACACACATCGGGAGATTTGAGGCGTGGACCGGGACTAGGAAAGGCCAAAGACACAGCCCTGAACTGAAAACGACCCTCATTTCAATGCAGAACAGGAACAAGACTAGGGCCACTAACAATAAAATTCAAACTAAATTTAAATGAGGGTTTATTGATATAATAAAATTTTTAAAATAACAAGAAATGAAGCCAGCAATTAAAAGAAAGGATACGTACATGTGCAGAGTTCATCCAATTGGAATCTTAACATTAATGCCTGAGCACACCTTTTCAAACACCAAGCTTAAATTATACATACAACGGGCTCACCGTCTCAATTGCAATCTCGCTACACAATGTGGTAATGTGAATACAATCCACACGGATCAACTTTGTCATTCTTTCCGTGAGATTAATAAAATTCTTTACATACGCGTCTAACATCCACATCGTCTCAACAATTGCCACAGATCAAGGTTCCCACGCAGCAAAGAGAGGAAATAAAACCCCAGAGAAGGTAAAATAAAATGTGAAAGATCACAACAAAGCACAGAAAGAAACATCTCTGGACCAAAGAAACAATATTCAAACCCAAAGAGAAACCCAGGCATGTGCATAGCCTGAATATAAGAAAACAAACATGACAGAGACCAAGGCAAAATAAATATCACTATACCGGCAACAAGCATGAGGCTCAGAAACAAAGTCAAAAATATAAATTGAGCTGACCGATAAGTCATCCTTTCTCTCCTTCCACTCACCAACACACACCCAATCATTCAGACATTGCCGGTATCAGCAAACAATACGAGCAGTTGCTCCAGTTAATAAGTTGAACACCAACTCGTATAGTATGACTCTCATGGTCACAAACAAAGGTCTCACATGTCAGAGATAGCGTGCACGGCGCAGACAATTAGCAGTAGGATAATAGGGATCCAGTTGTCACGCATAAAACCATCAGCTTACGCACTTCGTACGACACGAATGGATCTCCGCGTCGACACGCAGAGAGCACATTCATTCGATGGCAAAATATTTTACATTGCAGTGCACGTAAATAAAATCAATCAAACCCCCAGCTATGAACACATCACAAACACATCAACAACAGACACACAACCAATTCTCTCTGTACAGCAGAAGGATGCATATCAATTGGCCATTACTAAAAGAGGCGAATGGCAAAACAGAACCGTAGAAATAATATTAATACAAGGATTACCATACCTGTAATATCAATAAGCAAAATAACAAGAAGGATGGTAGTATGGTAGTATGGCATACAAACACCACTCCAATCTGCGTGGGATCCATGTTTTATATTCCACACACATAACAATGCAAAGATTCGCTCCGAAGAGATAAAACAACAGTCTCGCCGAAAGAATTATCTTCCGTGCTCATGACAAGGGAGATGCCCTCTCTGGCACAATCATGGAAACACTAAACTCAATCAAGGTGAGACCGATACAAGCCCTTGGCAATACGGGAAACATCATTATGAACATGCCATTTTAGCATTGCTCATCATCTAACTGCCCCCTTTTTAAAAAGTGTCTTTTCTTGTTGATCAGACAAGGACACATTTTAAAGTGAGGTTCAAACTCTTAAACCTAAAGTGCTTACATTGCTAAATACTAAAGGACCTAAAATCTAACTAAAAGTAGGAATATACATATTAAACACATAATTACAAAAATGAGTTACAACAATGCACAATAAAATGCAGTCCACCTCGATCTGAGACCCTGTACTTTCTTAACCCCTCAGCGCCGACCTCTATACGTGGTATAGACCCTCCTTTCTTCCGTAGCCGCCGACCTCTATACGTGGTATAGACCCATACATGGTTTCGCATTTACGGCTATAGCGCGAAGAGTTTTGGTGTTACGGATATGCAAATTGCTTTGTTTCAAAGAAGACATTTTCGGGTTTATCAGTGTTCTGAATAAGAATTGAAAATCGTTAAAGTGTAGTTGCTTTTGCAAGGATAAGTATTTGTCAATTATGTCTGAGCACCAATCCCTGCTTTTTTAATAGTCCGTTTGCTTCATTCTTTCCCACGAAATAAAATAAGGAAATGATGATATCAGAAGTTTGTCTTTTCGTGTGATGTTCTTTGCTCTAATTTTGTATTAAGAGTGCGGTTTATTTATTATATTTGTCTTTATTTCTCAGCTTGTAGTCTTTTTGTAACTCTCCGCGAGTGCTCTGTGTAGGCATCAGTTAGTGCTGCTTTCTGTCATACGACACGAGAAGCAGTTGTGCAGGGTATATATATATCTCGTTTGAAAGGCGATGTATCGACCTTTTAATCTGAAATATGTATCGAGTTGGTTTGATTCGTCATAAATGTTATTCCCCTCATTCAGTTTCGTCCTGCCGCTTTCGGTCCCGCTGCAGCTTCATAAGCTTGTGTGACGCACCGCGCTCAATGGCTAGCTCCTGCTGAGAGTAACGTGCTTGAAATATTGAATAACTGAAATGAAAGTTTAGTAGGAAGTAGTAGTGGCAGTATTAGCAGTAGTGATAATGAAATAGATGATGTGGCTGTGGCCGATGCAGTGGTAAATGATGAGAGTGACGATGAGAAGATACCAGTACTTGTAAATTTCGTGTAGGAGACTATAGATACGCATACAGGTCAAAGGGAAGTTTTCAACAGTGAATTATGATTCCTAGATTCTCCAATAATACTTAGACAAGTCACAGGGACAAACATTGAGCAGTTATCAGTTTCAGCTGATGGAAGGTTTGTTTACATAGTACAAAATATGCTTCTCGGGCGGGAAACGAAATATTCAAGGCCGGCGCGCATCAGATAATACAGTTCCAAGGTTGCAGGAAATACGTTTTATCAGGAAATTAGCACCCTAGAGTGAAAAATCCAGATCTCAGAGACGTATCGCGTGTTCAAAACACGGTGAAAAGAAGACATCGGTGTACTGCTGCCAGGAGTGTGCCTTGGGTCTCTGTCTCGAAGAGTGCTTCGAACTCTATCACACGGAACTAAATTACTAAGGAAATACGAAACAATTATGTAATTATCTTCATGTACATAGTTCTACCATACGGAATTCCAAATTTTGTGAATATCGGGCTACTCTTATACTAGTAGTAACGCTTTAAGTGAATCAATGTATTTCAGTCGCGCGTAGTTGAAAACTCATCCGGCCGCGGGGTAGGAAGCTTTTTAAACGGCTGCGACGCTGAGGGGTTAAACAATACCAAGCTGAATCAGTCTATTTCAAGCAATTCATTCAATACTTCCATGAGTTGGTGTCAGGTAGCCAAAGGAAAGGTTTAATTAAACATAACATCCTCATGTCTCCAAGGGATTCGCAACTTATTTAGTCTCATCTTCAACCAATGACACCGATATTCCTTTCCATTCTCCTTTCTTATCTTCCATATCAGACATGCCAACTTTCAAAAGTGAAAAATCAGGAGAAATTTCGCAGCGAATCGCGGCATATTACGACACATCACTGATGGCAGTACATGTACAAATTCATTATAATTCAATACATTAACAATACTATTTGCCCATATATATTTTTTTCATCATTTACATGTGAATACTAAATACTGGACATACCTGAACTGTAGGAACATGTGACTTCTCATCCTTTAACATGCTGATCACATTATGACTAACTGCTGTTCAACACACCAGTAGCTGACTTAGCCCTCTTCAGAAAATCTGAACTAAATTTTTGCTCAAAGCACTTGCCTTGCTGAACTGATTTCAAGGTTAAAAGTTTCTCCAAAAATTTGTTCAGACAGCAAGGATCTGAACTGTGTTTTTGTCTTTGTGACTCTGCTAAAAATCCTTTCGCATTCTGCATTGGTATGTGGAATTGATAAAATAGCAAGCATCACCTTAGAGAGTCTGTCATATTTAAGTACACCATCAGCTGATTTCATCTGACCTACCAATGCCCATTGAACATCAATCCTTCCTTTTGCCAGGTCTGTTTCTTCGAGCTGAAGGTTACAGAACTGGGAGTGCAGAATATCAGTTTATTTATCTAAATGTTGTGTTTCACTAGTCAGAATGTTCGGAAAGTTGTTAATGAAAAATCTAAGGCTAGAAAATGATGCCTGACTTATAGCAGAAATATTTGCAACTTCTGCATTAATTAAAACATCTTTGAATGGAAATTTGTGTACCATGTAGTCACACGATGAAGAGAAACACTTTCTAACAGACTTAAAGAATATGCACTTTTCCTCAGACTTCAAGGTGTTCACTAAAACGCAGAGTTCCCTATCATCAGATCACAATCATCCTTTCGATTTGCTGGAGTGTGATAATCTACATCAAGGAGAGAGGAGGATCTTTTAATAACGTCTGGTTTCACAAACTTTGCCATCACATTCTTCAATAGTTCCTCCAAAACTGACCTCAATAAGTGGATGTGCAGCATACTTGACTGAAGAGCTACATTTGGATTCTCAAAGATATCCATAAAACTTTATGTAAATTTGATGAAAGGAACATGAAAAGTCGTTCCTCACGTGACAATGCATGACTCTTAGTGTCATCAGTAGTTTCTTTTTTTTTTTAGTGAAACTGATGACTGGGTTTTCCTTTTAACTGAGGAGTGAGGTGAAATGTTATGACAATCCTTAACGTTTTCATACAAACAAGACACATGTGCACTTAAACTGTGCTTAGGAATTTTGTAAGTCTTCAAAGTTCCCTTCTGAGAATCCTTACTCACAATTTCGCACCTGAGTAATGTAACCAAAGGGTCCCACTGCAGCAAAATCCTGTCTAAACACCTTCTTAGTGATAATCATCGCGTAGGCACATGCTTCAGAATTTTCCTGATCTCTGTGTTGTGTAAAGTCTGAAATTCTCTGAACTTTTCTTTCCTCTTTGCACACCTTTCCAGATAATAAAATATATCAATTATACTTTCATCTATATTTATGGGCACACACGCCGCACCCTTCTCGGCAGCAAGATTAATTAGGTGACAAGAGCAGCCTACGATGATTATGTTACTATTTTCCCGCTTCAAACATCCTGCCACACCATTCTTTAATCCTACCATTACTGGAGCATTATCAGCACCAAGAGCTAGGCAGTTTTTTAATGGAATGCAGAATTCCCGAAAAGTTGAGAGCAAAAGATTGGCAATGTTAGCTCCAGTAGCATCCCCTTCTAAATTAGGCACAGAGAGTAGAGAACTCTGAATTTCACCGAGTTCAGGCCTAAAAAATGTTACAACAATGGGATATACCTTCAAATTGCTTTTATTGCTACCATCAGTAGCAACAGAAAATGCACTCACCTGCAAATGTGATACAATTTTCGCCCTTTCTTCCATGCACATTTCTGTAATGATATCCGCTGTTTCTGTTCTAGCACACCCATATCGTTTAGCGATTTCCGAACCAGAAAACATTTTGCGAAACAAAGGTCCGGCGTGATCGGCACAATTTACAGGCAGGTTATGTTCCACTATAAACGACGTAAATAACGTCTCGGCATTCGTCACAGGATTTACATCTTGGTTTTTACATGAAAAGTTCAGTTTCTGGTTTCTTTCTACACACTGGACACTCCCCTTATGTTTTTTCGTTTGCATATCCTTGAGTATATCGCATTTCCCGCCATGTGCAACTGAAAAATCACACCTACCTATAGTACAGAATGTGAACGTTGGTCCCTTTCTGGATTCACTCAAACACTGAAACTCTTCCCTATAAGCACTTTTAAATACTGCATCATATTTCTTTTTTTGAAATTTTGGCCAAAACAAATATTAAGGCACAACACGAGCACTTCTACGGGTAAAAAAACTATGGTGTGCTACTTCTGAGGTTAGGTTACTCCAAAGAGAATGACTGTATTATAGACCAAAGAGCAGCACATGACAGGCCACCGTGCGCCATACTGCCATCTGGTATCATTATTAGAACTACTATCGACCTGCCATACTCAGCCATATATCGATAGAACGAGGAAATCCGCGGGAGTTTAAGATAATACAAAAATTACAGATATTGCTCTGAAAATCGGGAGATCGGGAGGATCGATGAAAAAACGAGAGTCTCCCGCTCAAATCGGAAGACTTGGCACGTCTGCTTTATATTATTTCCGTGAACGAAAAAGGACTTTAGAACACCTGTAATTACACAACAAGTAAAATAAACATGTGTTATTACTAAAATAAAATGGAAAATAGATAAAGCTTTACTGGCTCCGTTGATGATATGGCTTCAATAAAGACACGAGCCTTTGATAACTTCTTGCTTGACAGATCTTCCAATTCTACAGTTACAGGTCCCAGGAACCTTACAATTCTCTTGGGATAAGACCATTTATGGCAGAGTTTGGCTGAGATTTGGTTCGCTGCCGAGCTTATAGGGAAAATTTTTACCACAACTAGGTCTCCAACTTCCAGGGTGACCTTTTTCCTCCCCTGGTTGAATCTTTTAGCCACCCGGTTTCGGGCCCTCGCCAAGTGTGCAACGACTTCCATTTTGCCTCCATATTCATGTTTCTCGATGGCTCGGACAGATACCCAATGTCCCATTTCAACTGGAGCGGGTCAGCAAGGCTTCTCCCTAGAAGCCAATCTGCTGGGGTGCAGCAGTGAGATTCGTGCACAGCACTGTTGAAGGCTAAAACAAAAAATTCCAAATTATCATCACAGCTGCGTTGATCAGCGCTATGGAAACCACTCAGACAGGA
This sequence comes from Anabrus simplex, assembly GCF_040414725.1. NCBI lineage: Eukaryota > Metazoa > Arthropoda > Insecta > Orthoptera > Tettigoniidae > Anabrus > Anabrus simplex. The sequence continues at coordinate 166,418,206 of NC_090273.1, forward strand.
TTTCAAATTGCGGTAAAATCTTTCGACGTGAGAAGGTTTGGGGTAGTGTGGGCTCAGAAAAACATGTTTCACTCCCCACCCAAAACACAGGTGATGAAATTTACGACAGCTGAAGTTAGATGCGTTGTCCGAGACTAAAACCTTCGGGGCCCCATAAACTCCAAAAATATGTCGAGATAAAATGTAGACAGCGCTGCTCGAGTTTATTTTGCTGATCGGGAACAACCATACGAATTTTAAAAAGGCGTCAACGACGGACAGGATTTCAACATTGCCATTCTTGGATTTCGTGAGAGGGCAAAATAATCGACAAATAACTTTTCTATGATATAATAACAATTTGTTGGTTATTTTGATCCACCTTTTCAATACTGAAATGATTAGGTGTAGAAGTTTAATTAATAAGTCTGTTCGACTTTTGAATCCTTACATGATCTGAGTTCAGACCGGCGTAAGCCAGGTCGGTTTCTATCTTTATAATAAGTGAAATACTGAAAAGGTGAATCAAAATAACCAACAAATTGTTGAAAAGGTGGATCAAAATAACCAACAAATTGTTATTATATCATAGCATAGTTCAATACGGGCCTAATAATGAGATTAGTTACATGTAATAAAATAACTTTTCCCCGGGGAACGACGCGACGTCAGCGGAGTGGAGTCCAATTTGAGAAGATTGCGCAGGTTGACACCGTTGGCATATGTCACAGCTCCTCACATATTCTATTACGTCCTTTTTGAGATTAGGCCAAAAGAAATCACAAGAGATACAATGTAAGGTTTTGTATTGACCTAGATGAGCACCCAGGTAAGAATCATGATAATAGTGCAACATCATGGATCTTAATTTGAGAGGAACGTAAATTTTGTCATTACCATTTTTACGGTTACAACAAACCAACAACCCTAGTTTGATACCAAACGACTTGTCTCTACGAGACCCATCAGCAACTCCTTTCAGCAGATTTTGATACCCTGTGTCATCCTTTTGGTGCTCAGAAATGTCCGTGAAGGACCAAGGATAATTTTGCAAAAAATTGATACTTTCAACACTATCAGACTGACGACACTTTTCCTCGGACTCAACCTCACACTCATTTACCCCGTCAAACATAATATATAAGTAATAATAATAACATAAACGTTTCCACCTTTTCAATACTAAAATATATTCACAAAATTATAAATTACACGGTACTAGTTTCGACCCATCTAGGGGTCATCATCAGCCGTATTGGAGCAAAGATCACTTTTGGCGAAATCCTAAGAAAATGTTATTTTAAAGAATAACAAGTGAAATGAGATGTTATTATGGTAATAGTTAATAATACAAGGAATATACATACTAAGAGGTTTTTAACAAAGAATAAAGTATAAATGGGGTGTTGTAAAAATTATAATCATGGAAATCAGTAAATTCTTGTATTGAAATGAAATATGGCTTAGGAAGAGGGCTTAAGGTGGGGCTGAAGGGTGCGGGAGAAAGTGTAATTGTCTTGGAAAAGTACCTTTGATTAAATTTAGGATTGAGTTTAGGTTGGCTGCATTATTGTTTCTGAGGAAAGTGATAAATAGATCGAAGAGTATGTTGGGTTTCTCTGAGATTTCATTGAGATTGTGACTGGCATTAAAGTATTGGTCTAGGTGTATGTAGTAATTTTCCATTATGTTGAGTAAAGGGCCCTTGTTTGCTAATACGAGGATGTCCATGTCTTGTTCAATATTGGTGAAATTATGGTTATAATCTTGCATGTGTTGGCCGATGGCTGAAAACCTGTTGTATTTTATTGCGTTAGTGTGCTCGTGGTATCTGATAATGAAGTTTCTCCCGGTTTGCCCGATGTAGGTTTTTTTACAGGTGGTACATTTTTTTTTAATCAGAAATTATACGACACTCACCTCGCAGCGACTAAACTACTTTCAAACGCACAATGGACACTATTCTATCAAGAAGTAGAGAACAAATTATTTTACAAACTAGCCAAAAAACAGTCAAATTTGGAGAATAAACTCAACAGGCTAAAAAACTGCCAACTACATAACCAACAAACTAGAAACTCCAATAGTAACACGTTCGATCGTACGCAGTTTCATCCAGCTGTTGTAAATCTATCTAACACGCCCTTAAGTGAAAGTGTACATTTAACCTGGATCCGCCCAGCGTGCCATATATGGCACGGCAAACTACACCGTCTTCTTGGACTCTTATTATTGAAACTGCGCGCACTGTTTTGTTTACTACAGTATTGTCGTATTCAGAGAAGTCTCGCCGAACATCTTATGTAGTTTATTTTAGTATATCGTACTCATTGGTACGATAAAGCTATATAAAAAGGAAGTCTTGTTTTCACGAGTGCCAGTAATGGCTGCACCCTTTGAAGTAAGTAATTCCTGGTTCACTTCTATAGTTATGTATATGGACCCAGTTGTGCTATATTTTTCTCTAAGGTCCTTATATGTATGAGGATTAGCTAAGATATGTCTTGGTGATGATAGGTGTCCTTTCATTTGAAGTAGAAATTTGGTGGTACTTATCTGGCACGCTGGGCGGAAGTGCTGTCTTCCTGTCCGGCACAACTCAGCGTATAATTGTTATAGTGCTGATGTTCCTTTCCGTTCATTTAACTTTTCTTTATCAACCTAGCAAACGCACGATAGTGTAGGCTGTAAATCATATGATTTAATTTAACAATTTTTAATCACACAGAGTAAGTATTTCACATAAAATTGACACTACGTTGCGGTTTTCTTGTTGAAATGTATCTTTTATGCAGTTATTCATCCTGTCTTTTCATATGCTTCACATTTATGGGTTCATACATTTTTCTAAGAGAATTTCATTGCGAGACGTACTCGACTTGTTGGAAAATTATGAACTTTCCGACATAGAAAAGGTATTTATGGAGCCTCCAGACACTGCAGTTTTGTCGGATGATGACAGCGGAGATGAAACTGGAGGTGGCTTCGCCGACAATTTACCTAGTACCCAGCTTCAGCGAACTAATGCATAATGCATGGCAGCTGAAACACATGTCTCGAGAAGACATTTTTCACCTTGATTTTCGACGAGCAATTGTCCAGACTTATCTTACATGCTACGAAGCTGCTCCCTTGTTCAGCAGATCTAATTGTTTTGGACATAATGCAGTACAGGTACTTTGGTACGATGGAATGCATCATTGGTTTTCTATAATTCCAGGAGCGAAGAGAAAATTGCCTTGCTAGGCCTAGAACCCAGTGTACCAAGTCCAATGTAGGTTTATGTGTAGACTGTTTTACTTATTATCACTCGCACAAAAGTAATAAGTAGTCTGTACTTGCCTTTCAAATCATCACCGTTAGTGCAGTACTCACATAAACAAGTGACTTATCTCTGTACAAACCGCTGCTATAATTCCTCATACAGACTGATTGCGATGTAATAAGTGATTTAGGTAGCTTGTGATATTTTAGCATTATTATTTTAATTATAAATTCATTTCCTCATACAATTAACAGCTCAGGTCATTTACAACCCCTATAAAATCATCCCTAGCACCAAAAATCTAGGTATTTTTAATAGTTCTGGAACATTATTTTTGTAATATATGCAAATATTGAAGAAAAACTTGTATACTGATGATTTACAAGAGAAAGTGTTGGACAAAGGCATATCTGTAAGCAATATGCGGAATAACATCCAAATTCTCATCTGTGAAACGAAAGACAGCACTACTGCCCAGCGTGCCATATATGGCACGGGCCTTTTCTCGGAAGTTACATGTCGAATAAATAAAATTAAAGCTTTTCTGGGATCTTCATATGCACATTATCCAACGCTAAAAGTTGCAAGATGATTCTCAAAAAATAAAATCTTGGGCGGATCCAGGTTAACTTTATCCAAAGGACCGAAACACAACTGGCCAAACTTGAACAGCCTCAACATAGCCGCTACTATGATCACAGAATCAGAGCTAGCCATCAGCAAAATGCCGGAAGACACGCAAAATGAGGCTAGAACCGATGTTAAAAGGAAACTGACCGATATCCTCCCCAATTTAACCAACCCCGCAAATAACCTCAATAATAGAGAAAAAATTGCTGAACAAAAGCGCATATACGCCCTCAAGAAGAAAATTAAAGACAACGAACTCATCGTAACCAAAGCTGACAAAGGCAATGCAACAGTTATCATGGATAAAAAAGTATATATTGAAAAAACAAAAAACTTTTTCACAGACAGCTCATTTTCCATAATCAAAAAAGACCCCACCCAAAAAATTCAAAAACTACTTAAACAAACTCTTAAAAACACTTCATTTTTATTTACCGAACAGGAAAAATCCAAACTCATACATATGAACCCAGGACTCCCCACTGCTAAAGCTCTTCCCAAAATTCACAAAACCGGAATTCCCATCCGGCCAATTATCAACTATACACCGAGCCCGTTATACAAAATATCACAATTCATCCAATGTTTCTTAAGAAAAAATTATCAATTCTTATCCAAAAAGTCTATTAAAAACACATCTGAGCTAGTAGAAAAACTAAACAAGTTCAATTTGCAACTGGATCACTCCATCCACTCTTTCGATATTGTAAACATGTACCCAAGCATACAAGTATCAAAATTAATTCCGATAATTATAAACAATTTAAACAAAAACAGCCACTTAAGCAAACTAGAGATACAAGACTTTATCACAATATTAAAACTTATCATCGACAATAACTTGTTCACTTTTGACAATGCCATATATCAACAAAATGGTTTGGCAATGGGGTCACCGGCCTCAGGTATCTTACCAGAAATATACCTGGACTTCCTCGAATACACCAAAATTGACAACGAACTCGAAAACATTCTCTGTTGGGCCAGATATGTCGACGATGTCTTTGTAATCATGAATGAGAAATCAATTAACGCACCCACCACCCTCTTAAGACTCAACAATATTGATCCTCATATCAAATTCACACTAGAATCCGAATCAAATCAAAAAATCAACTTTCTAGATTTAACCATCACTAGAAACTCAAGATTCTTTCAGTTATAAAATTTTCAGAAAACCCACTCAAACAGCCTCCACCATTCGCCAAGATTCAGTGCACCCCCAGTCCCACAAACGAGCCACATACAACAGCCTAGTTCACCGAGCCTTCAGCATACCTATGTCCAATAAAGATCTAAAAAACGAACTCAACACAATCCGCGGAATCGCAAAATTCAACGGCTTCAGCAATCATTTTATAGAAAGGATAATCAATAAACACAAACATCACCCAAAAACTACCCTCAAAAAAGAAATAACCAAACCTCTAACATTTTCCAATTTCACGTTCAACAATGATATCTAAAAGTTAACCAACATCTTTAAGAAACAAGGCGTTAAAATAGCCTTCAAAACCAACAATAAGAACATGAACGTTTTATACAATACTTCACACATCAACAAGACCAGCAGTTTTTTTAAATCAGGAGTTTATAGGATCAAATGTACCACCTGTAAAAAAACCTACATCGGGCAAAACCGGGAGAAACTTCATTATCAGATACCACGAGCACACTAACGCAATAAAATACAACAGGTTTTCAGCCATCGGCCAACACATGCAAGATTATAACCATAATTTCACCAATATTGAACAAGACATGGACATCCTCGTATTAGCAAACAAGGGCCCTTTACTCAACATAATGGAAAATTACTACATACACCTAGACCAATACTTTAATGCCAGTCACAATCTCAATGAAATCTCAGAGAAACCCAACATACTCTTCGATCTATTTATCACTTTCCTCAGAAACAATAATGCAGCCAACCTAAACTCAATCCTAAATTTAATCAAAGGTACTTTTCCAAGACAATTACACTTTCTCCCGCACCCTTCAGCCCCACCTTAAGCCCTCTTCCTAAGCCATACCGTATATAATTTTATATATGTCATTTCAATACAAGAACTTACTGATTTCCATGATTATAATTTTTACAACACCCCATTTATACTTTATTCTTTGTTAAAAACCTCTTAGTATGTATATTCCTTGTATTATTAACTATTACCATAATAACATCTCATTTCACTTGTTATTCTTTAAAATAACATTTTCTTAGGATTTCGCCAAAAGTGATCTTTGCTCCAATACGGCTGATGATGACCCCTAGATGGGTCGAAACTAGTACCGTGTAATTTATAATTTTGTGAATATATTTTAGTATTGAAAAGGTGGAAACGTTTACGTTGTTATTATTATTACTTACATATTATTCTCAGTTCAATACGGACCAAAAACATGAAATTCATAACCGTCAAACATACGCGACAGACAGTCGGTCACAACATTCTCCTTCCCACGAACGTGCACAATTGTGATTTTGTAGGCTGACAACCTGAGGATCCACCTAGCTGTCCTGTCAAGTCGCTTGACATTGGCGCTCATCCACAATAGGGCTTGATTATCCGTATGGACGAAGAAATGACGGTGCTCCAAATAAGAACGGAATTTCTCAACACCTAAAACTACGGCCAGGCATTCCTTTTCATAAATAGAATATCGTAATTCAGCCCCATGCTACAACTTGCTGAAATACGCAATAGGGACTTGCTTCCCGTCCTCATCGGATTGGTTAAGTACAGCTGAAACGGCAAGTTCGCTGGAGTCACACTGCAGGGCAAAGTCACGGGAAAAATTTGGACTGTGGAAGACAGGTGCTTGGCATAGGGCATTCTTTAGTTGATCGAAGGCACGGGCTTTGTCTTCGTCCCAGACAAAACGGCAGTTTTTCCTTTTCAGAAGGTTTAAGGGGGCCGAAATTTGGGAAAAGTTTTTGATGAAATGGCTGTAAAAACCAACCATACCTAGGAATCTTCTCACACAGCAGACATTCTTGGGCCGAGGAAACTCTTTGATACATTTAACCCTGTCGGGGTTAACAGCGATTCCGGAATCTGATATGACATGTCCAAAGAAATTTAAGCGCTTAGAGTAACGCGACACCTTTTTCGGATTTATAGTGAAACCGTGCCTGCGCAAGCGACCAAGAAATTCACGTAGATGGGCTAGGTGCTCGTCAAAGCTTGGTGAAAAAATGAGAAGATCGTCCAGAAAATTGAAGACGTATGAAAATTTCAGATATCCAAAGATCGAATCCATCACTCGGCTGAGCGCTTGTCCACCAATAGAGATGCCCATCGGTACTTTATTAAATTTACATAGTCCAAAAGGAGTGGCAAAGGCAGTGCAAGGACGGCATTTGGGATCCAAAGGGATTTGGTAATACGCTGAATTAAAGTAAAAAACGCTGAAGAATTTAGCGCCATGAAAATGTTAAAAGGCACTTTCAATGGTGGGTAAGGGGAAGCTCTCGAACACAATATTCTTATTGACCTTCCGATAATACACAATAAATCTAAATTTACCATCCCTTTTGGGGACAAGGAAGGCGGGACTACTGAAAATAGACTTGGAGGGACTAATTACCTTCTTTTCCAAAAGGTCGTTAACACATTCGCTCATAGCAAACAGTTTTGGGGGCGAGCATCCGAATAGAAGGAATAAGAGAAATTTTTAGCACAACCCAAATCAGCAGTTAAAACATCAGAAAATTCTTTCAACAGACCGTTTAACAAGTTTTGGTTGTCAGTCAAATCACATGAGGCGTTGGGAAGTTGAGATTTCAAAAGGGCGCATATGGTAGCACGTTGGAAAGGGGCTTCAAAAGAGTAACTTACGCCTGATTTGAATTCCTAAAATAACCGCGACAGATATATCGGGAACAACATTAAATGCCCAATCCCACGAAAGATTATGAATTTTAATATGACATTTGATTCGACCAACGGGACATACCTGACGGCCATCAGCAGACATGAGCTCACACAGGCTTGGAGATATTTTTAATCCATTTCCTGACAACATCAAAAACAGGGTTAACATTAGCGTTACGATCACTAGCGGGTCTAGAATTGGGGAAAATGGGCTCCACACGATTCTCGTCGAGGGCACAATTTCTACTTGCAATAGCATTCATACCGTCAGGGCATCTACCACTATTGCTACCAGACACGAGTGATGCATTAACCTCGTCAATACCTTCCCTCTTTTCTCTCTCAAGGCTGAAGATTTCCCCGGTAAAAACTTCACTTTCGTTACTCATGCCTAAAGCTTTCTGACTTTCCATATTCTCAGCAAAGTTTCAGCGGTAACAAACACGACACACACATGCAAATGGTCACAAGAATACATAAATTATAAATAACACTCAGGATTAAGGTCAGAACATAATGGCTTCACAAGACTAAATCTAGGGAGAATTAGGACTCACTTAATATATCCAACATAAATCACCACTTCCAGTTCTACCTCATCTGATCCTTTTTCAGGGGAGATATCCAAGTCGATCTTGCATCTGCTACCATTTGAGCCGCACCCCCTCCCGTACCGATAATCTAAGTCACCATAAAACACACACGTCGGGAGATTTGAGGCGTGGACCGCGATAGAAAAGGCCAAAGGCACAGCCCCGAACTGAAAACTACCCTCATTTCAATGCAGAACAGGAACGAGCCTAGGGCTACTAGCAATAAAATTCTAACTAAATTTAAATGTGGGTTTATTGATATAATAAATTTTTTAAAGAAACAAGAAATGAAGCCAGCAATTAAAAGAAAGCATACGTACATGTGCAGAGTTCATCCAATTGGAATCCTAACATTAATGCCTGAGCACACCTTTTCAAACACCAAGCTTAAATTATTTATACGATGGGCTCACCGTCTCAATTGCAATCTTGCTACATAATGTGGTAATGTGAATACAATCCACACGGATCAACTCGGTCATTCTTTCCGCGAGATTAATAAAATTCTTTACATACGCGTCTAACATCCACATCATCGTCTCAACAATTACCACAGATCAAGGCTCCCACGCAGAAAGGAGAAGAAAAAAAAACCAGAGAAGGTAAAATAAAATGTGAAAGATTACAACATAGCACAGAGAGAAACATCTCTGGACCAAAGAAACAATATTCAAACCCAAAGAGAAACCCAGGCATGCGCATAGCCTGAATATAAGAAAACAAACATGACGGAGACCAAGGCAAAATAAATATCACTATACCGGCAACAAGCATGAGGCTCAGAAACAAAGTCAAAAATATAAATTGAGCTGACCGATAAGTCATCCTTTCTCTCCTTCCACTCACCAACACACACCCAATCATTCAGACATTGCCAGTATCGGCAAACAATACAAGCAGTTGCTCCAGTTAATAAGTTGAACACCAACTCATATAGTATGACTCTCATGGTCACAAACAAAGGTCTCACATGTCAGAGATAGCGTGCACGGCGCAGACAATTAGCAGTAGGATAATAGGGATCCAGTTGTCACGCATAAAACCATCAGCTTACGCACTTCGTACGACACGAATGGATCTCCGCGTCGACACGCAGAGCGCACATTCATTCGATGGCAAAATATTTTACATTGCAGTGCACGTAAATAAAATCAATCAGACCCCCAGCTATGAACACATCACAAACACATCAACAACAGACACACAACCAATTCTCTCTGTACAGCAGAAGGATGCATATCAATTGGCCATTACTAAAAGAGGCGAATGGCAAAACAGAACCGTAGAAATAATATTAATACAAGGATTACCATACCTGTAATATCAATAAGCAAAATAACAAGAAGGATGGTAGTATGGGTCAAGTTTCAATCTATTAAAAACCCATTTATGGCATACAAACACCACTCCAATCTGCGTGGGATCCATATTTTATATTCCACACACATAACAATGCAAAGATTCGCTCCGAAGAGATAAAACAACAGTCTCGCCGAAAGAATGATCTTCCGTGCTCATGACCAAGGGAGCTGCCCTCTCTGGTAAATCGTGGAAACACTTAACTCAATCGAGGTGAGGTTGATACAGCCCTTGACAATACGGGAAACATCATTTTTATGAACATGCCATTTTAGCATGGCTCACCTCTCTTCGAACTGAATAATCAGTGCTTCAGGGAATTACTCCAGAAATATACTCAACGATCCATCCCGGATGAGTCAACGTTCAGAAAAACGTACTTTTCAGCCATTTACGATGAAACTGTTCGGGAGATAAGGCAAGAGATTAAAGACTGTTTCCATTGACAAAACGAAGAAGCCAGGCTAATTGGCAACGTAATATTCGGTTTGTTAAGCGAAGATTATTGTACACGGATTCTCTTACACTGTGATGTTCTAGAAAAGTGCGATAACAAAACTATAGCAAAACTGTTTAATGAGGCTATGGGTATCCTCTGTCCACAAGTCGTTAAGTAGAATAAAGTGTTACTTTTTATTAGCGATGCCGCAATTTATATGATAAAAGCTAGAGAAGCATTGCGTGTTGTATATCCTAAGATGACCCATCATTTGGCAGAAGTGGTAAGAGGCAGTTATCCCAAAGTAGATTTATTGATTTCCTCAGTGAAAAAAGATTTTCTCAAAGCCCACAGAAGAGTTCATCTTTTGAAAGAAATGCACCCAGAGATTCCATTGCCACCTAAGCCAATTATAACTAGGTGGGGTATGTGGCTGCAAGCGGTTGAATATTATGTTGAATATATAGATTATATTAAGAACGTTCTGCATGCCATGGACTCGGAAGATGCAGCCTCAATTGAAGACGCGAAAACAGTTGCCTGTGATACAAGTGTGAGAAATGACTTATGTTACATTCAGCATAATTTTTCATGCATCACAAAAACACTGAAAAGGCTTCAAAACTTGCATTTCTCACTTTCACGAAAAGCAGAGAACAGTTAAATGAGCCAGACTGCATACACCGCCAGGCACAAAGTCACAACACAATCCAAATATGAAGATCTAAAGTCATGAAGAAGCCGAAGATGAGCAGCTCAACCGAAGTAACTTGCAAGCTCCAGAAGATCGGCGCGGTGTTTACATCAAGTGCCGCAGTTTCATACGCTGACGGAGATTGAAGGATACATTAATGATCAAGTATTTGCTTAGTTCACGAAAATGTACCTATATATATATATATATAAACTTATAATACGATTCAATATAATTGAATACGTAATTACATTAAGAAATACATCGTTATTTGAGAAATATGAAAACATACTTAAGTTGAAGCTGAGTTGGGAGATGATCAATTTGGCTTCAGAAGAAATGTAGGAACACGTGAAGCAATCCTGACTTTACGTCTGATCTTAGAGGATCGAATCAAGAAGGACAAGCCCACGTACATGGCATTTGTAGATCTAGAAAAGGCATTTGATAATGCTGATTGGACCAAGCTATTTATGATTCTGAAGATGATAGGGATCAGATACCGAGAACGAAGAATTATCTACAATCTGTATAAAAAACAGTCTGCAGTGATAAGAATCAAGGGCTTTGAAAAAAAAAAGCAGCAATCCAGAAAGGAGTGAGGCAAGGCTGCAGTTTGTCCCCTCTCCTTTTCAATGTTTACATAGAACAGGCAGTAAAGGAAATCAAAGAGAAATTTGGAAAGGGAATCGCAGTCCAAGGAGAGGAAATCCAAACCTTGAGATTTGCCGATGACGTTATTTTATCTGAGACTGCAGAAGATCGAGAAGTTGCTGAATGGTATGGATGAAGTCTTGGGTAAGGAGTACAAGATGAAAATAAATAAGTCCAAAACAGAAGTAATGAAGTGCAGTCGAACGAAGGCAGGTGATGTAGGAAATATTAGGTTAGGAAACGAAGTCTTAAAGGAAGTAGATGAATATTGTTACTTGGGTAGTAAAATAACTAACGATGGCAGAAGTAAGGAGGACATAAAATGCAGACTAGCACAAGCAAGGAAGAGCTTTCTTAAGAAAAGAAATTTGCTCACTTCAAACATTGATATCGGAATTAGAAAGATGTTTTTGAAGACTTTCGTGTGGAGCGTGGCATTGTATGGAAGTGAAACATGGACGATAACTAGCTCAGAAAGAAAGAGAATAGAAGCTTTTGAAATGTGGTGTTACAGAAGAATGCTGAAGGTGAGATGGATAGATCGAATCACGAATGAAGAGATACTGAATCGAATTGGTGAGAGGAGATCGATTTGGCTAAATTTACAAAAAACAATATAAATATGAGTCTCCACCTTATCAATACAAAATTAATTTACATTAAGCTGGTAAATATAGTCAAGACTAGTTTCGACCCCTAGGGGGTCATCTTCAGTTGACATGCATTAAAAATGTATTTTTTACAAAAACATCACATGTAGTGGTAAAAGCTTAAATTAATTTGAACCGAGCATAAATGTTGGTATGTCTGGTACATTTGGGCTATTGTATGTGTCAATTTTGAGTTTTTAGCACACAGTGTGAAGGTAGTTGATTAACTAGTGTGCATCATCCATGAAGTCACATGTTATTTTTTATGCTACTGCCATCCAATTTTTTTGGGTTATACAATGTGGAATATACATATATTTGTGAAATCAACAGTGGCAAGTTTAACAATATACATTTAAAGTTGGTTCATAAATTACACAAATTGGCTATTGATTAGTCATATGAAAATGTAGGACATTGGTTTGAACACTTTTGACTGAAATATCAATGTAACACCTTACTGGCATATATCTTAGATGCTAAAATCAGTTTATAAAGCCTGTTATTCTTGATTGAGTCTTGGAATAGGGTTAAAAAAATTTTAAATAAAAACTATTTGCTTTTTTTTTTTAACCAGGCATATATGGCATACATATACCACTGTTTTATTTATATGTCCATTTTAACAGCATTATTTAATGCCTATACTAAGCAAATAGTTTTTATTTAAAAAATTTTAACCCTATTCCAAGACTCAATCAAGAATAACAGGCTTTATAAACTGATTTTAGCATCTAAGATATATGCCAGTAAGGTGTTACATCGATATTTCAGTCAAAAGTGTTCAAACCAATGTCCTACATTTTCATATGACTAATCAATAGCCAATTTGTGTAATTTATGAACCAACTTTAAATGTATATTGTTAAACTTGCCACTGTTGATTGCACAAATGTATGTATATTCCGCATTGTATAACCCAAAAAAATTGGATGGTAGTAGCATAAAAAATAACATGTGACTTCATGGATGATGCACACTAGTTAATCAACTACCTTCACACTGTGTGCTAAAAACTCAAAATTGACACATACAATAGCCCAAATGTACCAGACATACCAACATTTATGCTCGGTTCAAATTAATTTAAGCTTTTACCACTACATGTGATGTTTTTGTAAAAAATACATTTTTAATGCATGTCAACTGAAGATGACCCCCTAGGGGTCGAAACTAGTCTTGACTATATTTACCAGCTTAATGTAAATTAATTTTGTATTGATAAGGTGGAGACTCATATTTATATTGTTTTTTGTAAAGTAATATCTATCAATACGGAAATGAAACTTATAAACAACAGTTGGCTAAATTTGACGAGAAGAAGAGATAGAATGATAGGACACATCTTAAAACACCCAGGACTTGTTCAGTTGGTTTTTGAAGGAAGTGTAGGTGGTAAGAACGGTAGGGGTAGACCAAGGTATGAATATGACAGGCAGATTAGAGCAGATGTAGGATGCAATAGTTACGTAGAAATGAAAAGTTTTGCACAGGATAGGGTGGCATGGAGAGCTGCATCAAACCAGTCTATGGACTGATGACTCAAACAACAACAACAACAACAACAACAACAACACATAAGGCTTGTAGACAGGACTGGTTTATGTCATACTCAATTGCTGGTTCCGTCTTTTGTTACTTTCTTCAGGTCCAGGGCTAGCACCGTGGAATGGGAGTGCTATGTCTGTAGATTCTCATTGGGACGTATGCATAAAGTCTAGCAAATGCTTTTGCTACCTCCTTTGTAAGCATATGCTGGAATAAGTATGAATAACAATCTAGCAGTTGCTTTACTTACTGGTATTTACTTGCTAGCAAGTATTTGCTTAATTTTCCAGCAAATGCTGAATTGTACATGAATAAAATCTAGCATGTGCTAGTACTATGCAACCATTAAGATTTACCAAGCCAGTCTCAGGTGGTTTGAAGTTTGTTCTGTGAGGACTTAGTGTTGCCTTCTGGTTGATTTAATGGCGCAAATTTTGAATATCCGACGCAGGAAACTGTATAATCCCAGACGGCGTAGTGATGAACGTGCATATAAACATTTGTATAGATTTAACGAAGAAAATGTTGAATTAATTTCAAGCTCTTTCTTGGGAGAAAGTGACGAGACGCGTGGTGGTGCGTTAACATCGAAGGAACAAATGCAGATATTTCTTCACTTTGTAGGCGATCCGGGTTTCCAAGTTGGGATAGGCGAAGATACGGGAGTGCATCAAAGTACTGTTAGCAGAAGCATTGATTTCGTCAGCGAGAAAATTTTTCAAAAAGCTCATCACTGGATAAAATTTCCGTCACGTCTACATGGAATCAATATAGCTAGAGACGAATGGCAGCAACGCTTTAACTTTTCTTCTATGATCGGTGCTCTTGACTGTACACATGTATCAATTTTAAAGCCACGACTACACGGCGATGAATATATTAACTGCAAAAATTTTGCTTCTATCAATGTACAAGCAACATGCAATTCAAGTGAACTTTTTACAAATGTTGATGCTAGCTGGCCTGGTTCTGTTCATGACAGTAGCATATTTAAGAATTCACGTGTGTATGAAGGATTGCTAGACCACACAGGAGCTGCAATACTGTTGGGTGATTCAGGTTACGGGCTTGTACCTTGGCTGCTAACTCCTTACCGAAACCCTCAAAATTCACAAGAAGAAAATTACAATCTCGTGCATGCTCAAAAAGAGTAATTACTGAAAGATGTTTCGGCCAGCTGAAGAGACATTTCCCTCTTCTAGCAAACAAAGTCAGAATCTCTCTACAGAAAATTTCACGCATTATCATCTGTTGCTTTGTGCTGCATAACGTCTCTAAGCAGTTATGAGATGGGGACAATTTTTATAATGTTTATACTGAAGAAAAAGATTATGATGACATGAGAAGACGTGGTGCACAGGGAAGAAATGAAATCGCTAATATTTTGCTTCAACAAGTTGCTGTAAATGAACTATGAAAGTAGTGAAGGCAGTGATCTGGAAATGACAACAAAATTTAACAGTTGTGTGGCTCATATTTTTCATTTAACTTATACTCTTACATCATTATAAATTTGTGATTCACTTATCTTGTACGCTACTGTATCATTTCGCTCACTTGAATACAAATACAAACCCTTATTTCTCTGATTTTATGTTTCACACATCATGCAAACTGTATGTAGGTTTGTTCACTGAAGTTTAAGTTTGAAGTTAATTTCCATTCTTCTACTTCCTGTTGTTGCATGCGAGCTAACACCAGTCTCTGAAGTTCCATGATCGAAAGTCTTTCCGTCTCCTCAGTCTCTGCAGCTAACTTTATTTTCTTGGTGGTGATGTCATCCTCTGTAGCGGTATGCTATCATCATTGATATCAGCTGCGTGTTCCTTACTTCCTCCTACAGCACATCCTCCTGAAATGTTGACGAAATCGAATTACTGACCTTAATCTACAGATTAATAAAATGAACTCAACTTTAATGATTTATAAAAGAAAGAAATACGTTAGGCCTAATTATTGTTTTTCTAATTACCACACAGCTTGCGGAGTGATACGGTATTTCATCAATGAGTCTAGTAAAGTTAAATACCGGACGAGTTGGCCGTACGGTTAGGTCCGCGCAGCTGTGAGGTTGCATCCGGGAGATAGTGGGCTCGAACCCCACTGTCGGCAGTCCTGAATATGGTTTTCCGTGGTTTCCTATTTCACACCAGACAAATTCTGGGGCTGTACCTTAATTAAGGGTATGGCCACTTCGTTCCCACTCCTAGGCCTTTCCTATCGCATCGTCACCATAACACCTACCTGTGTCGGTGCGACGTAAAGGAAATTGTTTTTAAACAAATAATTAATAGACATACCTAGTACACGAGTGAATGTTGGATTTTTTTGTCCTTCATTAAATTTAGAAGTTCCTCCTCCCATTTCTTCAACTTTATCTTCCTGTTTCCTGTAGTGTTACAGTCACTCTTCTTTTCCACTTCGGTCTTCATGTTATGGCTCTTTTTTTTTTTTTCACCTGATCTGCTGTGAATTGCCGCCCGAGATTCTTCTCACAACTCTCGCGTAACTGTTCAACAGCTTGTAATTTGGCTGTTTTCGTCAAAGGAGTTTGCGATTTACCTAATAACACTGGTAACTGTTTGATCATTGAAATGAAGTGAGAATTTACGTCAATTTCTACGTCTGTTTCTGATATCTCTGACATCGTAGAACACTGAATATGCACTGCAGAGAATGGAAACGAGCTGTGAACACCAGTAACACCGAATGCAAAACTCGTATGGTTACGGCGGTCAACACGTGTTTCTATACTAACTTAACCTCTTATGGGCAACCAGCATGCTTTGCACGATAGAATATGCTAGTTAGAATATTCTCAGAAGTCAGCATATGCTGGAAAAACTTGCAGCACTTTCTAGACAGCACAAGCAAAAGATTATTCATATCAATTTAAGCAAATGCTTTTACTTACCAGTATTTGCTGAAAGCATTTGCTTTTACTTATTGTTTGTGCTTGTATAGTACGCGCACCTTTTCTTGAGCCCGGATCTCCATAGTAACGAATGGGAACCAGGGCTCAAGAAAAGGTGCGCGTACTATAGAATGTTCTACATTTTTATGCATATGTCCCATTATCTTTGCCCATATGACTAGAGCGGCCAGTTCAGACAGCAAAATGGAGGTCAAGAGAAAAATAGCATGATCCCTGAACCAATAAATCACTAGTCCACTGAATTTTTCTTATGTACATTGGCCATACCATTTTGTCGCCTATTAAATATTGCATATCGCGATACAATTCATGAAATAATGTCATTGACAAGTGAAGCAATGAAACTAAAACAAAGAACTTTAGTGAACACAGATATCACACACAAAATTGTTGAAAGTGTAAGACAAAAGACATACTGTGAGCACAACACCAAATGTACTTGTAAAGTGGTAAAGTACGTATACATAATATTGTCCAAAAATCAAATATTTCTTAATTTGCTGCAGATTTTTTACTTGATATGTGTAAAAGCAATTATTATGTTCCATTTGTGATAAATTTTATAGTGATATTTGGGTGATACCAATGCGCACTATACCTCTCTTAACAAAAGTGTAATCAACAATGTTAAATTTCAGAATAAGTCAAAGCTTTTAGGAATGAGGCATAATACAAAATGCAAACATAGGATTCTAATGTAGCTGAGGATGACCTTGTAAGAGGTCGAAACCGGTCCTATTATACATGTGATATTCCATCATACATGTGATAATAAATAAGTACTGATTAGGTGGAACCTTTATTTCTTTTTATGATATTTGGTGGCTATCAATACAGAACAAAAATGAAATTTATAAATCAAGATGACCCAAGAATAGACGAGATATCATAGTTTCAGCCATTTAGGCCACTAAATCCGGCGTCTTATGGTATAATCCTTTGTTGATATGACGTATGTTTAGCAGCAGTTAATCTGTAAATGAAGGTCTGGAATATTGTAAACACGCATATACTTTCGTATGTCAATCTATATATTCACTGATGTCGATTTGTAGTGATTGAGAAATAGTGTCTGCTATTGTAATCAGTATTCCCCAACCGACTGACTGGTAGTAGGAATGAGGCCCTTCTGCAACTCCTGTGTAACTGGCATTAGTACGGAAGGCCTACCATTGTAATGATTAGTTCACTTATCGATTTGACTTGAAGGCAAGGATGCATGCAATTTTGTTTAAAACTCCCCTATCCGACTGTGTTTAGCAATAGGCAAGGGTGCCCGCCATTATAAACAAATATCCTCATCTAAAATGTGACTGGCATTAGGCATAGTGGCCTGCTATTTTGATAGAAACTCAGCTACTTGGTGTGACTGGCAGTAAGGTGGTTGGCAGTAGGAAAAGGGGCCTCACATTATAATGATAACTGCACAACTCAATTTCGACTGATAGTAGGGTACTTGCCTGCCATTATAATAAAAACTCAACTGTTATCTGTCTGGAAGTAGGAAAGGGGGGCTGCCGTTGTAATGAAAACTCCCCAAATCGATTGTGAGCACGCAGTAGGAAATGGGGCCTGCAATTATAATGTAAACTTCCCAACTCGAATGTGAATGGCAGTAGGCAAATGAGCCTGCCGTTATATCACAAATTCGTAACAAACACTTTACAGTGGAAACAGCATATGGGGACCTCCCCATGCTGTTTCTCGGTAACGCTAAGAGACATGCAATTTTAAAACAATCTTATTCACTGCATGTAAAGTATTTACTTCGATATTCGAATACAATGTAGAATACCGTAGCGAAGCACGGGTACATTTGCTAGTTATAAATAATGTGGGAATTCTTACCAGATTCATCTCGCCAAGGAGAAAAGAATGCCGATTTTGGTCGGGTCTGTTTCTGAGGAACACTTATTTCATCACATACATTTCGAAGTCTTCCACCGACTTTTGACTGATAACTAGCAGATTCGGAAGCCGAGTGAGAACGTATAACCTCCGAAGGCACTTCAGCATACAATACTCCATTACCCTTGTTCTCTCGAGGACAACTGCAGTGAAGTTGATCATATTTCATCAATTTTTTCAAATCTGTAACAAAATAAAGCCTTTCATGAATAATTATCACTACGCGTATGGTACTGTATAAAACGGCTGATACACAAATTGCAATTACATAATTTACAAAATAATACACAGATGTAACACACACAGTTACTACAGATATCATTAACATAACTATATTACAAATAAGTACCTCTTGTAAAATCTCGGAGTTGTTCGGTCGTTATGTGACGATATCCCATTTTATTTAAATGAGAAAGCACTTCTCTAGGATCCAATTTTGACTCCATAATACAAAAATGGTTTTCAATATGAAACTGAAAGCTGAAAATAGCAGTTTCCACGGACTTTCCAAAATGAATAATACCCCGTAGTGACAAACTGGTTGCGTAATGTATACACAATACGACTCACGATCAATAGTCGTTCTAATTAATATAACTATTAGTCAAATTATATGGGACTGAACCAGCCCGAACCAGACTACGTCCTTTAAACCTGGATCCGCCTGGATCTAAATCAAATTTAAATCGTTAAACCGCAAGCGCCTCGATATTTTTTCTCATAGCAGTGACATCTGGTAGTAAAATGGAGAACGTGATAAACACATGATAAGAGTGCTGCTATCTCTTGGACGAAGTGCAAAGTAGCAGAGAGAGCAGCTGATTTTGTTATGGAACAAA
The DNA here is from genome assembly GCF_040414725.1 of Anabrus simplex. Taxonomy (NCBI): domain Eukaryota; kingdom Metazoa; phylum Arthropoda; class Insecta; order Orthoptera; family Tettigoniidae; genus Anabrus; species Anabrus simplex. The sequence continues at coordinate 166,437,580 of NC_090273.1, forward strand.
TTGACAGCTCGAGAGGTAGGTTGCCGTAGCCGTAAGTCACCTTACAGTATTTACATATTTACACAACGAGGTTCGCCACTTAGGGAAAAAAAAAAAAAAAAAAGAAAGCTAGTTCGTATAAATACAGTTACGTGGAGAATATTACCACTATAACGTTCTTTACTTTAAAAATTGTTTATTATGCTTAATTTTAGGTCAGTTGGCGAAAAATCATTTTAATATAGGAAGTATCAACAAGGTCACTGGTGCTATTCTCTTTGTCATTTGTAGCGTAACCCTTTTGCCCAGCTGGTGATAAATATCGGAAAGGAAGAAGAAAATTACGATCATCATGAGGAATTTTGCAGTTTGTATGATTGTTGCAGTTGGCTGTTCCACATTTGGATGGTATGTGAAGTACAATTAAATTCTGTCTGTTGTAACAAGGAAGTGTGAGCACTTCACATCTGTTTCTGTTATCATAATAAAGTTAAGCTTCTTGTGTAAAGGGGCCTAACATCCAGGTCATTGGCTCAACAAAGTTATCACAAGGAGTCAGAAGCATTGTTCTGGTGTCCGGATGTTTTAAAGTTATCCAGTAAACTCTTATATTCGAGAACTTATTAGAATGTTATAAAATTGTATTGTCTTGCAAACGAGTTAAGGATTTCCATCCAAACAACAAATAGCTTAAGCAGGAGCTGACACAAAATGCAAGGATGAATTTTGTTTGGTGAAACCAACCTCATACTTTGCAAAACACATTTAAACAGCCTGCCTCAACACATCTTCTTTCATTAGATGGAAAGTAACTCTTCCTTACTTGCATAGAAATGCAGTTGTATGACACTATGTACAGCCTTTCTTACAATAAGCCAAGTTTACTGGACACATGGATGTAACAAAGTACAGCTTCCACCCTGAAATGATGCTATGCATCTTTTCAATATTATTATTATTATTAGCGATTATATTCTATGAAGAGATACATTACCTGAAATATTGATCATTGTTGTGGAGATTGAGAGCCAGTGAACTGGACAACCATCTTCTAGTAAGCAGAAATGAAAAAAGGAAGAGTTGTGACCATCGAATAATGAAGATAGTGATAAAAGAAAGGGAAGGGTAGGAGAAGAACAAGAGTGAGGATGTGAGCAGCTATGTCAGAGTCAGCTAGGGATCCCATGGTCGCCAACCCATGCCCTTGGTCTCTTAACATACTACTCTCTCAGTTCCATCTCCATACAGTAGCTGCAGCTGTCTTTAAATTACAAGGAAAAATTACCACAAAGTTGAGGTCAATATGGATTATCGTAGCTAAGAACACATATTTGATATCTATCGCACAGTTTTCCACAAGAGTAGGATGTTGTCACTGTCCATAGCTCGAAATGCAAACCATATTACGCGTTATAATTCTCATGTTAGGTCTGTATTGAAATGTACGTAAATACAAAGTATGTTACAAGTGTTGTTATTATTTTTTAAATATTGTATTGAATATTGAATAGGTGGATATTAAAAAATAATAACACTTGTAACATACTTTGTATTTATGCAAATCATATACGGAGTATTGTTACCAGGGTGTGGTACGTGATATATAGAGTGGAAGTGCTGAACGATCCATGTACCAAAAAGCAGTTTTTTAAGAAAAGGTTAAAACCGTATACTAGTGAAGAAAAATACATTTATTTATTTAGCAGTGATAACACTGCAAAACATGTGCATCAATATTACTGTTTCAATACAGTAAACAAAAGAGGAAAAGGAATTATAAAAATGAAAAGTGGAAATGATCAAACTCCGTCCAAATATTTCCTGTTAATTGAACTTGTGCTGAACATTAAACACTCAAAATATCATTGTGAAATTCCCCATTTTCCTTAAAGTTGAGTGTAGTGGTTATCACGGTCACCCTCAAGTTGAAAGATAAGAGGTTCGAATGCAGTTGGCTTCTACTGTAAAGAAAAAAAATAATTTCAATGTTTTATTTGCGTAGGACTGAACACGTACAGAGACCTTATTCTCACATAACTCCTATATGTGTTACGTATTTCCGTCTTCAGAGTCTGGGGAGATCGACCGTATCAAAGAAGTGAACAAAATAATCAACCAATACTCCTATCCTTTAGCTTTTCTTTTCCAAAACCTTTATAAATCATGCACATTGTTAAGTTTTGGCTGAAGAGTCAGGATGGGGCCCCAGGTAATCTTCCTGTGGCTTGAAGGCTACATACACCACAGAAAGAAGCATAGCATTGGCATGTGGCCATTCAAAGTGAGAGAGACATGATGAAAGGCTCATTTGCTGGTTTGTGGAGGTATTCCATAATTTAACATTTTATTCTTAATTATTTTGATTGTTCAATTATTTTAACAACATACAGTATATCCAATGAGTGGAGATGCATTTTTTCAACTGTAGGAAAGGTGAGTACGCAGTTCCTGGGCTTGCCACTCCATACTGCTGTTCGCACTCCACTCACTGAACTGAACCATCCCCTCCATCACAATTATCCTGGGATTGAACGCAGCATTTCCAGTGATTTTTCCCAGCACTCATAAGTAAGCTGAATCTACTCGGATCTCTTCAATGGAGTTTCGTATACGGGAAAGTAAGGGGGTGTTTATATTGTCCCTCACAGTAAGTGAAGTGAGTTCAGACACACTATCACGATGTTTTGTCTTCATGTGTACTTTTGCCATCATTTCCAGAATTGTGCCCAATTCCACAGGTTCCCGCCCTTAAACCACTGACATGTTCTTGCTTTAGAATTCAGTCACAGTTTTATTGAGCCTGAAGCAAAATTTAATGTAGGTCCTTAACATCAACCGTTTAGGAATTCCCTAGAATGTGGTGTAAAGAAAACCACCAAAATTCGCAAACATGCGCACTTGCGAGGACGTTAAGCACCGCTCGGCAGACAAATAGTTGAAACACACGCAGCGTCAGAATTTGGTACCGCTGCTCGTTCATGCTGGATATTCAAATTCTAAGAAATTCTGGGCATACATCTGGTATGCCCCCAACAGAACACCAATACAGGCATACTTCAATTTCACGGAACAGGACAGCAAACTGAATTGAATATCCAAAATAACTTACATACAGATAACGTGAGTACTTGAATATGGTGTCGTGTGGCTTAATGAAAATACTGTACAACTGTAAAGTGGTGCTGGATAGTGCTGCACAAGATCTTCAGAATGGTTCTCGTAGTAACATAGGGATGTGAAAGCACTATGGTGCAGTATATCTTATTTTGGGCATAATATGAAGGAGTCTGAATCCTAGGCCGTCATGTTTGGAATGGTGAAAGGAACTTGCCTCTCCGTACTGATAGGCGATGTCTTGTGGAGACAGAATGAACTTCAAGTTTATTAACACATGTCACTAGTTTGGTTTGGGGACTTGGAATTATCATTCTTTAGTGGACCTGTTGGGGGTTGCTATAAGATAGTGCAAGTCTTCTGTTTCTAACTTGTCACTACCGTGATTTCAAATTAAATGAACGAATCATCACTCAGCTCGTCCCTATAAATAGGAGCAATCTTGGACCTTATGAATCTATCTACCTTCATTATTCCTCACAGAAGGCTACAGGTGAGTTGGGGCAACTTCTAAGGCAGACGGCTAAATTTTATTCTGTCATGTGAACTGACCTGTGTGTGGCAGCAGGAAGATACCAGATATTCTTGTAGGGTCAAGCTGCATTGACCATATTTTAATGTAGGTTTTCCATAATGTAACTTAATTTTGTAAAATATAGGTTCCTTTTTTTTTTTTTTTCCGCTATTTTGTTTTACGTTGCTTCGACACAAGATAGGAAATCATTATTTATAAGTTTCATTTCCGTATTGATTGGATGCACGTATATTACTATAGTTTAGTTCTTATGAGTTTCGACTTGAAGTTTGAACGCTGCTCTTTGGCGGAGGGTAAGTGAATTAATCAACAGCCGATCGCTCCGATAGAGTACGTTGAACTCCAGTTCCAGTTAGCAGCATTGTCGATCTGTTGTTTACTATAACCACGTGCTATCAGCTGTGTGTTGTATTGTGCTCAATACTTTCGGCGGGCTTTGCGCTAGGTTGTTCGTTTATATTTCATAGTGTAGAATTTATAATTTTTTTTTAGTAGTATTGCACATTATATTGTAGTGAATAGTGTGTAACAGGATACAATAGTGATCTAGTTTATAAAGTAGTTTAGTTTAATATTTCGTTCGGTAGTTACATAGTCGTCCTCTGCGAAGCATGTGACTTTGCCGTGGTGGGGAGGCTTGCGTGTCCCAATGATGCAGATAGCCGAGCCGCAGGTGCAACCGTATCGGATGGGTATCTGTTGAGAAACCAGACTAACGAATGGTTCATCGAAAGGGGGGTAACAGCCTTTCGGTAGTTGCCAGGGCGGCAGTCTAGATGATTGACTGATACGGCCTTGTAATAATACTCAACATGGCTTAGCTGTGTTGATACTGCTACACGGCTGAAAGCAAGGGGAAACTACAGCCGTAACTACCTCCCGAGGCCATGCAGCTCTCTTTGTATGAATGATGTACTGATGATGGCTTCCTCCCGGGTAAAATATTCCGGAGGTAAACTAGTCCCCCATTCGGATCTCCGGGAGGGGACTACACGAGAGGGGGCGATCATCAGGAAGATGGATACTGACATTCTGCGAGTTGTAGAGTGGAATGTTAGAAGTTTGAATCGATGTGGTCGGTTAGAGGATCTGAAAAGGGAGATGGATAGGCTAAAGTTAGGTGTAGTTGATATAAGTGAAGTTCGTTGGCAGGAAGAACAAGATTTTTGGTCAGGCGACTACCGAATTATCAACACGAAATCAAACAGGGGAAATGCAGGAGTTGGTTTAATAATGAATAAGAAAATAAGGCAGCGGGTAAGCTACTACGACCAGCATAGTGAAAGAATTATTGTCAAGATAGACACCAAACCAATGCCCACCATAATAGTGCAGGTCTATATGCCTACTAATTCAGCGGATGATGAAGAAATCGAAAGAATATATGAGGAGATAGAAGATTTAATACATTATGTAAAAGGTGACGAGAATCTAATTGTGATGGGAGACTGGAATGCAGTGGTAGGCCAAGGAAGAAAAGGTAGTACATTAGGAGAATTCGGATTGGGACAAAGGAACAAAAGAGGAAGTCGGCTGGTTGAATTCTGCACTGATCATAATTTAGCCCTTGCCAATACTTGGTTCAAACACCATAAACAACGGCTGTATACGTGGAAGAGACCTGGAGACACTGGAAGGTATCAAATAGAGTTCATTATGATTAGGCAGAGATTCAGAAACCAGGTGTTGGATTGCAAAACTTTCCCAGGAGCAGACATGGACTCTGACCACAACTTGTTGGTCATGAAATGCCATCTGATGCTGAAGAAATTGAAGAAAGGGAAGAATGCAAAAAGATGGGATCTAGACAAGTTGAAAGAAAAGTGTGTGAGGGATTGTTTTGAGGAACATGTTGCACGAGGACTAAATGAAAAGGCTGAAGGAAACACTATAGAGGAAGAGTGGTGAGTCATGAAAAATGAAGTGAGTAGGGCTGCTGAAGAAATGTTAGGAAGGAAGAAGAGATCAACTAAGAATCAGTGGATAACTCAGGAGATACTAGATCTGATTGATGAACAACAAAAATACAAGAATGCTAGAAACAAAGAGGGCAGAAAAGAATACAGGCGATTAAAGAATCAAGTGGATAGAAAGTGCAAGGTAGCTAAGGAAGAATGGCTGAAGGAGAAGTGCAAGGATGTCGAAGGTTGTATGGTCCTGGGAAAGGTAGATACTGCATACAGGAAAATCAAGGAAACCTTTGGAGAAAGGAAATCTAGGTGTATGAATATTAAGAGCTCAGATGGAAAGCCATTTCTAGGGAAAGAAGACAAAGCAGAAAGATGGTAGGAGCATATCCAACAGTTGTATCAAGGTAAAGATGTAGATAATTTGGTTCTGGAACATGAAGAGGCTGTTGATGCTGATGAAATGTGAGACCCAATTTTGAGGTCAGATTTTGACAGAGCTGTGAGTGACCTAAATAAGAACAAGGCGCCTGGAATTGATGACATTCCCTCTGAATTACTGACTGCCTTAGGAGAAACTAGCATGGCAAGGTTATTTCATTTAGTGTGCAAGATGTATGACAGGTGTGAAAACTACCGCACCATTAGTTTAGTATCTCGTGTCTGCAAAATTTTAACACGTATTATTTACAGAAAAGTTGAAGCTGAGTTGGGTGAAGATCAATTTGGCTTCAGAAGAAATGTAGGAACACGTGAAGCAATCCTGACTTTACATCTGATCTTAGAGGATCGAATCAAGAAGGATAAGCCCTCATACATGGAATTCGTAGATCTAGAAAAGGCATTCGATAATGTTGATTGGACCAAGCTATTTATGATTCTGAAGATGATAGGGATCAGATACCAAGAACGAAGAATTATCTACAATCTGTGTAAAAATCAGTCTGCAGTGATAACAAACGAGGGCTTTGAAAAAGAAGCAGCAATCCAGAAAGGAGTGAGGCAAGGCTGCAGTTTGTCCCCTCTCCTTTTCAATGTTTACATAGAACAGGCAGTAAAGGAAATCAAAGAGAAATTTGGAAAGGGAATCACAGTCCAAGGAAAGGAAATCAAAACCTTGAGATTTGCCGATGATATTGTTATTTTATCTGAGACTGCAGAAGATCTCGAAGTTGCTGAATGGTATGGATGAAGTTTTGGGTAAGGAGTACAAGATGAAAATAAATAAGTCCAAAACAAAAGTAATGGAGTGCAGTCGAACGAAGGCAGGTGATGCAGGAAATATTAGATTAGGAAATGAAGTCATAAATGAAATAGATGAATATTGTTACTTGGGTAGTAAAATAACTAATGAAGGCAGAAGTAAGGAGGACATAAAGTGCAGGCTAGCACAAGCAAGGAAGAGCTTTCTTAAGAAAAGAAATTTGCTCACTTCAAACATTGATATCGGAATAAGAAAAATGTTTTTGAAGACTTTCGTCTGGAGCGTGGCGTTGTATGGAAGTGAAACATGGACGATAACTAGCTCAGAAAGAAAGAGAATAGAAGCTTTTGAAATGTGGTGTTACAGAAGAATGCTGAAGGTGAGATGGATAGATCGAATCACGAATGAAGAGATACTGAATCGAATTGGTGAGAAGAGATCGATTTGGCTAAATTTGATGAGAAGAAGAGATAGAATGATAGGACACATCTTAAGACACCCAGGACTTGTTCAGTTGGTTTTTGAAGGAAGTGTAGTTGGAATGAACGGTAGGGGTAGACCAAGGTATGAATATGACAAGCAGATTAGAGCAGATGTAGGATGCAATAGTTACGTAAAAATAAAAAGGTTAGCACAGGATGGGGTGGCATGGAGAGGTGCATCAAACCAGTCTATGGACTGATGACTCAAACAACAACAACAACAGTTACATAGTAGGTTAATTTTAGACCCGTGTGTGAATTTGATATTCTATCATGACGACGCCTACGTCTAAGGACGAAGTTCCCAAGAGAAGAAAGCCCTTCGGACGCGGTACTCGACTAAGGTGCGATGCCTGGAACATTGTATGTAATGTTAGGGAGTCATTCTTGACAAAGCATCAACAATTGCGGCTAGAAAGAATGATTTGATTGAGCACAATATTACGGTTCGCGATGACATGAGGAAGGGGGACTTCATGCATTTTGTGAAACGAAACAGGCCCAAATGTCCAGTTTTTTGGTGGCTGAAATAGCTAGAAGGCATGGGCATAATGTATTTCGCCTTCCACCATACCATTGCCGTTTTAACGCCATAGAACTGATTTGGGCCCAAGTGAAGGATTATGTACGGTATCTAAGAATAACCGCCTCTTCACAGTTCTGGAAGTTGAAAGACTTATTTTTCGAAGTCATAGGCCATATAAGTGCGGAAGACTGGAGCAGCGTTGTCAGACACACGAAATCCGAGATGATTAAAGCTTGGGAGAAAGAGTCTCACAGACGATTATGGTGAAGACTTTATTATCTCTTTAGGGTCAGGCTAGAGTGAAACCTCAAAAGACGATGACAATGCCGATAGTAACTCAGAAATGAGTGGTCTGCTCGCTTTGTAGGATTATTTCCTTTCTTACGGGAAACTGAATCTAACAACAACGCGAGGTATTCTACATGGTGAGTAGAAATTTTCCTTTGAATTCCTCAAGGCAGTATTATTGGACCTTTATGTTTTCTTATATATATCAATGATATGTGTAAAGAAGTGGAATCAGAGATAAGGCTGTTTGCAGATGATATTCTGTACAAAGTAATAATAAGTTACAAGATTTTGAGCGGCTGCAGGGTGACCTCGATGGTGTTGAGATGGACGGTGGGCATTGGTATGATGATAAACGAAGTTAAAAGTCAGGTTGTGAGTTTCACAAATAGGAAAAGTCCTCTCAGTTTTAATTACTGCATTGATGGGGTGAAAGTTCCTTTTGGGGATCATTGTAAATACCTAGGTATTAATATAAGAAAAGATCTTCATTGGGGTAATCACATAAATATGATTGTTAATCAAGGGTACACATCTCTGCACATGGTTATGAGGGTATTTAGGGGTTGTAGTAAGGATGTAAAGGAGAGAGCATATTTGTCTCTGGTGAGACCCCAACTAGAGTACGGTTCCAGTGTATGGGACTCTCACCAGGATTACTTAATTCAAGAACTGGAAAAAATCCAAAGAAAAGCAGCTTGATTTGTTCTGGGTGATTTCCGACAAAAGAGTAGCGTTACCAAAATGTTGCAAAGTTTGGGCTGGGAAGACTTGCATACCTGCCAACTTTACCGATTTAGGCGGAAGACTCCTGATTTTCAACAGTTTTCCCCGCCTCTCGATTATTCTATTATTTCTCCCGATTTTAGCTTATTTTTTGCTGAACTTCTAACATTTGTTTTCAAGTCCCGCCATTTCGGCTGTTTTACGCCAGTAGCTAGACGTCCTTCGCTCATTGGCCACTTTCAAACGAAATATCAGCGTTTATTAATGCGAGAAATATGCCCGAATGTTCATGAAACCTGTATATCGCGATGCATACAGCGATTGTTATTCTCGCGTGCTATGTTCGTCTTTGTTCACACACAGTCTAATAGCGTGTCTGTACATTGCTCGGAATTTAAATGATATTTCTGTACCGGTCTTAACCACAGTAACAAGAAGTGATGTTTTAATTTTCCGTGATGTATGTATGTCTGTCTGTATGTACGCTCATCACGAGAAAACTGTTGAAGAGAATTTCATGAAAATCGGTATATTAAGCCGGGGAATAAGTCGTTACAATCTAGACCAGTGGTTCCCAACCTGGGCGCAATCGCCCCCAAGGTGGACGATTTGGGTTATCAGGGGGGCAAAAAATAAGTGGGGGGGGGGGGGGGAATGACTATTCAAAGGGGGGAAAATTAAAATAGTACTGTACAGAAGTTGCCAGATAGCACGAGTCACTGGCTATTCTCAGCCGGCGAGTTCACTGCACTCACCCCTCTCCACAGTCTCCAACTTTTGTTGCTCAGCGTGACAGACAGGTGACTCAACCTCCACCCCTCCTACCATCACCAAAGTCTTTGACCATTACAACACAGTTGCCATTGACTTACATTCCTCTTCAATCCTAACTAGCCTTTGGTGCCTCACCATCAATTCTTGTGGATGTCTTTTCTGTTTTTGTGCATTTGTTTTGAAGTGTAGAAGTTCATCCACAATGGATTTAAAAAAAGAAGAAATGTCATAAATACTCAGCTCAGTATTTAAAATTCGGTTTTATCATGTCACCGCAAAATGTGCAGTTTCCACATTGTATTTTGTGTGATAATTCATTTACTAGTAATGAAGACTTTGTGAATGAAAGATCATTTATCCAGACTACACAGTGATAAAGTGAGTAAAGAACTTAGGCCTCAAAGGTAAAGCTGATAAACGACCTAATGTGAGTGAATTATTTAAAGAACGAGCAACCGATCCTGATAAAGGTCTTCTTGTGTGGAATACCGTGAGTCTTCACTACTTTTGATTAGTACCACAACATGACAGATACCATGGTTCTACTTTCCTAGCGATAAGTACCATTATGAGGGGCCGATGACATGAATTTTGGACCCCTTTTGGTCTACAACCATCATCGATTCAGGATTGTGCTCTAGAAGCAGTCCCTTAGTCAGTAATACTATTCTTTAACGCTAGTTTGTAGGAATGCGGATCCACTGATTGTTTTAACCTGCCATCGGTATCGTTGTTAGGTACCTCCTAACAAAAACATTCCTTATTAAGCAAAGTTTTTTGGTTTAAGACTCAAACTTTTCAAACTGCAGGTGTTCTCAAATGAGTACATGAGTCGCATGTTTTGCTTCGTTATACGACGATTGACACACACGTGTCACAGTGTGAGAAATGCGTTCTGTCTAGCGTGTTAGGCCACGCCTTGCTACGATACTGGTCGCGTCGTAGGCAGTGTTAGGGGCATTCTAGCCTCGATACCTTTGGCGTCACAGTTTTTTTGCATTCCGTGCTTGTGTAATGTTTTAGTGAAAAGGGTCACAGTGAAATTATAATGGCTAATAGGCCTAGTGAATGTTCTTTTGAGCTGGACTGAAGAAGAGGATGACGTATTTATTGATGTTGACGACCAAGGCTTTGCTTCTGACTGTCTAAGCGATGCTCATACTGAACATTCTATGCATCAAACTCATACGGAGAAATCCAACAATTCGGAAAGTGATATTGATACAGAACTGACACCCAAATTCTTCATCCTATACCCTCCACATCTTTCAACGCAGTCACCTGGGATTTTTGCACCTGAAAGAACCACAGTGCAGCCCTCAAGACAACGGAAAAACTCAAAACGTCCATGCGCTACAACCATAACGCAGCCTTCTGGACTTCAGTACATTGGAAAGAATAAATATGCCAAATGGTACATACACAAACAAACAAATAAGAAAGGAAAAACTATAAGCCAAATATAGTTAGTAAATTACCAGGTGTCAAATGTAACGCAAACAATTGTAAAACAGCTATAGATTGTTTATTCCTAGTGAAACAATCAGTGACATTGTTTTGAAATGGTCACTTCTTATAAAAGCATACCTGCCAACTTTACAAAACCAAAAATCAGGAGATTTTGATTTTTAAATCAGGAAAAATCAGGAGAAATCAGGAGATACAATTGGTCAAAATTGCTTATTCTACATGTCTTGCGCAACACAGTACTACGATATATTTATAACACTTATTGTCTCAAAGCCCGACTGTTGCTATACGAGGCTACAAGGCTAAAAATTACACATCTCTATTCCCTCACAGGAAGTGCGTGAGTGGGATGATCGGTCTCTGATAAGCCTACCGAAAATAGTATGAACTCATGCTCCAGATGTGTGAATCAGTCATGCACTTAGATGCCATTACTTAGCAAATGTTTGTTGTTGTTGTTGTTGTTTGTCCAACCCTTGTCCCGTTTCCCTACGGGGTCGGGTATGAGGTGAGATGAATTTGTCGTGGCGGATTTTATGACCGGATGCCCTTCCTGACGTCAACCTCATCAGAGGAGTTAATGAGAGATGAAATGAATGACGTGATATATGATAGTAGGGAGAGGGTGAAACCCAGTGCCGGCACATAGTCTACTCCTGTCGAATAGCACCAAGGGGTCTGCTCAAGGCTTAACGTCCCCATCCGACGGACGAATCACCATCAACAGCGTCATATGCCCTCACTCCATATGAGCACTGCGGAGAGGTTTGGAATTTAATCCAGGCTTTTGGCACGCAATCTAGTGATTAGAAATTGTATACCACCACCTCCCCTACCCTGCCGGCCAACATTCCGATGGTGAAAATTTTTTCGACCAACGGGACTCGAACCGGCTAACCTCGGTGTTAGACCGTTTTTAGACTTCAGCGCCTTAACGATCATGGCCACCAGGCGGGCCATTACTTAGCAAATGCATAGATTAATATATTGCATCAAGCACCCGCGCAATTATGCGAAGCGCAATGCTATTTGGATCAAATAACTAGCTGATGTACCCGTGCTTCACTACGGAATTCTCAGGAAGACTGTTCTTATAGTTTTCCCAACTGAAGTCAACATCTCATTACAACGACGCCAGTATGAATGTCGTGATTAAAAGCTATGATTTCATACGAAATATTCGATAAAATGAAAACAGTACATTTTCTCAATTTTTGCGAAAGGTACTACAGTGTCAATCTAACAGTTCAAAGTTTCAGAGCTAGAATGACCAGGCTGCAGACAGCCGCAAACACTCTTGTGTAATTATTCTGTTTAAGTGTGCACACTGCTCATTCAAATCACTACCTCCGAGTAGGGATCGAATAGCTGGAATACTATGATGATCCAGTGTGTAACGTACCAGTAGTATCAGAAAATTTATGAACCAGAAGAATGGCATGCTAAAGAAGAGAGATCTAACTCCCCACTCCCCAGCTTCTTCCCGCCAGTATTCAGGCAGGGCTGTTATACTTGAAACCCAGCAGTAATCCCGTCTATCGTAGATAAATGGCAGCAGAATACACAAAGCACATCACAACAAACAATGGTCAATGTAATGCTATTGTTGATCAATTTTATGAACTTTCTATATTGGAGGCCTTCACATTTAGTTTTCTTCTGAATCTGTGATATTAGAGCATCTAATGTAAAGTGAGTCGTCCTTTCTTTCATGACTCCCTCTTGTGGTATTATTCAAGCGATCGTTCCTTCATGACTTTCTTCATTATTATAATCTTCAAAATTTAATCACCATCACCACCAATATTATTGTAGTCAGAACAGTAAAACTGAATAAGCAAATTATCACAAAAATAATTTATTCTATTATTACCACCTATTCAATACAAGCCACGTGCTTCGTGGATGAAATCTACATACTATATACACTTCTCAGGGACATGTTTCGCCCCTTGTTAACGGCATCATCAGCCTGTAGGTAACCTTAAGGTCAAATGTCTGAAACATTATCTATTCATATATGGATTACAATGAAAAGTATGTTACACATTAATCCATGTATGAATAGATAATGTTTCAGACATATGAACTTAAGGTTACCTAAAGGTTGATGATGCCCTTAACAAGGGGCAAAAAATGTACCTGAGAAGTGTAAGTTATATGAATCAATCATGAGAAGTGTCTCTTGCAAAACTGAATAAGACAAATAATCGGAAATTGCATTCTCTGTAACTTTTGTTATGTAGTATTTTTCAATATGACCACTAAGATAGGTAATTTTTTAAAAAAATTTGGCACCTTCCCCTAAACTACCACTTCGAACAGAGTGAATAAAATTATTTATAGCATAGACTGTAGTTCCTTATTCCCTGACTTTACATACAATTCTGTTCACCCATTTTCTCGTACATCGGCGCTGATATGGACTTAGCAAAATAATAATAATAATAATAATAATAAAATAAAAAATCTAAATTCATGAATATCTCTGTCATTACAGCCGGTACGGTAAAAATGTATAAGACATAAATGATAGGAAATTGAATAATATATAACTTTAGTTATGTAGTATTTATCATTAGGGCCAATAATAACATAAATATTTGAGAATTAAATTTTAGGCCTTCCCCTAAACTACCATTTCACTCAGCGCGAATAACATTATTTATGGCCTAGATTGTAGCAACTTATTCCCCGACGTTATATACCGATTTTCATTAAATTCTCTTCAGCCGTTTTCTCGTGATGAGCCTGCGCACGTACAGACAGACAGACAGAAATTACGGAAAATTAAAACTTATTTCTCCTCGTTAATATGGCCACGACCGGTACGGAAATAACATTCTTTTTAAATTCTGAGCAATGTACAGACAAAACATTTTATTTATATTGAGATAAATTAAAATTAGTCAGAATTGTCTCCAAATGGCTTCTAAAATCTCTAGAAGTCACCCGTCGTTATCATTGAAATTATGTCACTATATTACTAAGAAAGCGACTAGTCTCTAGAATCGACCAAAGAGGATGGAATCGACTAGACTGACGTGAACGAACACGAACATAGCACGCGAGAACGAGAGATTGACAATCGATATGCGCGTCGCGATATACAGGTTTCAATAAACATCGCACATTCGCGCACATTTCTCGCATTAATAAACTTCGATATTTCGTTTGAAAGTGGCCATTGAGCGAAGGACTTCCGGCCACTGACGTAAAAAAGCTGAAATGGAGGGATTTGAAAACAAATGTTTGAAGTTCACCAAAAAATCGGGAGAAAAGATAGAATATTCGGGAGGCGGGAAAAACTGTCGAAAATCGGGAGTCTCCCGCCTGAATCGGGAAAGTTGGCAGGTATGTAAAAGTGATGAACTCTTAGCCCTTTTTGGTGTTGGGTGTGAAGGAAGGAAACTAATGGTACAGCTCCCGAGTTTTTCAGAGGAGTCATGAGCAAAAGGAGATTTCACCAGTTGTACACGGCTATTCGGTTTGATGACAAACGTACTCGAAATTCTCGTACGATAATACTGACAACCTGGCCCCTATTAGACAAATTTTTGATAGTTTCGTTGGCAGTTGTATTTCAAGCTATACACCTGAGGAATACGTAACTGTTGATGATATGCTTGAAGGTTTCCGAGGAAGATGTAAATTCCAGAAGTATATTAGTAACAAACAAGACAAATACGGAATTAAAATCTATGCTTAGGTTAATACCAGACCATTTTTACTGTAAATATGGAAATTTATCGCGGTAAACCATCAACTAGAAGCCCTTACGCTACAGACAATTCTGCATCCGCTGTTGTGAAGAGACTAATTCAACCAATTGACAAGTCAGGAAGGAACAACACTATGGGCAATTTCTATACATCTAAACCACTCGCCATAGAATGACAACAGTCAGCACAGTAAGAACAAGCAAACCTCAATCGCCGCCACAAAGAACAGAACCGTTGGAAGTAGCATGTTTGGATTCGGCAAAGAACCTAATAATATGCTATTAGTTTCGTTTGTTCCCAAGAAAAAGAAAAATGTTCTTATGCTGTCCATTTTACATCATGATGACGCCATCGAACCACCGACTGGAGTTGTCAGCAAGCCAGAGGTCATTACATTTTACAACTTTGCGAAAGGCAGAGTTGATGTTGACAGGAAGAAAAGACTACAGCGTGAAAAGGGTAAACAATAGTTGGTCTCTAGCAGGCTTCTGTGGTCTTTTGGATCTGGCTACCATCAATGCCCATATTATTTATTTCTTTAATACAGGAGATTCGATTCCACAAAGAAAACACATCACAAACCTTGCCTTGGAAATCGTAAAGCCACATCTGTTGAGACGTGCTTCAATGGATGTTCTGTCAATTGGTCTCAGAAATTCCATCAAAAATATCCTTGGCCAAGGACTTCCCCCAGGTAATTAGTGCTAAAAGTTATCACTTATCCGTTTTTATAAAAACTCTATTGATCACTTTGTAAAAATTGTTTAAGTTATAATCATTGCAAACAAACTAGGGTATTTATATTTTTTCAGACGTTCCAGGGCAGCAACCAAGAAAGAAAAAAGAAAAAAAAGAAGAAAAAAACGATTTATGTCAGCTCACTGTGATGCATACAGACGTTCAGTATGCAAAGAGCACAATGGACTAACAATAGGAGTATGCAGTGAATGTTTCTTGCAAGAAGTTGAAAGAAATGAGTGAACAGGACAATGATAGAAAACAATAAAGTTTACAGATCATGATCAAATTTGTTTTGTACTGTAATATGTATTTGTAATGCCAAGGTTTTTTGTTCCTTTTCACAATATTTATTAATACTTACGTAGATTTATTATAAAGGGCTAACATAAAACCAGTCTGATAAAACCAAATTATAATTTCATTCTAAAAGAACGAAAAAATTGTACGAGTCAAAATTGTAGTAGCAAATATTTAGGTAATAAACAATTATGGATATATACAAATATGTAAGTATATATATGCAAAAATATACACTAAATAACCAAAGACTAGTATAATTTATTCAAACTACCAAGAAGAGCCCGTATATACCAAGCTGATGTTAGGGAGCGCCTATACACACTACCTCTCGCGTAAGTGAGGACAACGCTACCGATGGCGGGTTAAATTCATATCCATCCACTCAGTCTTCATGATCATGTTTTGAATTCTGGTCAGTGGATAATTTTGGACTTTTAAATTGTCATTTGTCATTGCATTTCGTGGCCTAGATGTTAGGCCTCTTTAAAGAACAAATGACACAGGAGTGTTCACGGCTGTCTGCAGCCTGGTCATTCTAGCTCTGGAACTTTGAACTGTTAGATCAACACCATAGTACTTTTCTTTAAAAGTGAGGATATGTGCTGTTTTTCATTCTATCGATTATTTCATATGACAACATTACTTTTAATCGTGACATTCGTCCTGACGTCGTTGTAATGATCTATGCGGACTTCAATTGGAAAACTACAAGGACAGTCTTTCTGAGAATTCCGTAGCAAAGCACGGGTAAAACAGCTAGTTATTTGATACAAATAGCATTGCGCTTTGCATTATCGCGCTGGCACTTGATGAATTTGATGGTATTTTCGGAAGGCTTATCCAGAGACCGATCATCTCAGTTACATACTTCCTGTGAGGCAATAGAGATGTTATACAGTAAGTGTTATACATATATCATAGTACTGTATTGCGCAAGACATGTAGAATAAGCAGTTTTGACCAATTGTATCTCCAGATTTTTCTGATTTTCATATCAAGATCTCCAGGTTTTTTTTTTTTTTTAGTTGGCAGGTATGGACTTGGGAAAAAGGACGAGCTGCTCGATTAAGTGGTATGTTCTGAGCTGTCAGTGGAGAGATGGCGTGGGAGGACATCAGTAGACGAATAAGTGTGAGTGGTGTCTTTAAAAGTAGGAATGATCACAATATGAAGATAAAGTTGGAATTCAAGAGGACAAACTGGGGCAAATATTGGTTTATAGGAAGGGGAGTTAGGGATTGGAATAACTTACCGAGGGAGATGTTCAATGAATTTCCAATTTCTTTGAGATCATTTAAGAAAAGGCTAGGAAAACAGCAGATAGGGAATCTGCCACCTGGGCAACTGCTCTAAATGCATATCAGTAGTGATTGATTGATAGTGATTGATATAGAGACAAGAAAGATGTTCCACCTATCAATACTATTTACACGGGTGGCCCAGATTGGTTGCGCAGTAGATGTTACTTTTCCCTCGTCCTGCTCGTGACGTCATCACAGGAGCACCGTGACTGTGTAGCACACAACCGCACGTGTATCTCATTTCGTTGTTTATATATGTCTGTCTTATAAAGAAAGGATTTCCACGTAATAACTATACGTAATTTATTTCCGTATATTGCTGTTGGTTTATCTAGTGGCCTACTGTATTTTGCGTAGCGTGTGTGTCGTAGTTCGTGTCTGTGAGATCTCTGTTAAGTTGCTGTGTTTCGTGCAGTGAGGTGTACTTATTTTCTTTTCGTTAGTTGCGTGAACAGTGTAATAGTAGCCGGAGTGAAATTTATGTGTTCATTGTACAGTATCATTGCGATAGAAAACTGTGCCGTTAATGATTCACCGACCGAGCTCGATAGCTGCAGTCGCTTAAGTGCGGCCAGTATCCGGTATTCTGGAGATAGTAGGTTCGAACCCCACTGTCGGCAGCCCTGAAGATGGTTTTCCGTGGTTTCCCATTTTCACACCAGGCAAATGCTGGGGCTGTACCTTAATTAAGGCCACGGGCGCCTCCTTCCCATTCCTAGGCCTTTCCTGTCCCATCGTCGCCATAAAACCTATCTGTGTCGGTGCGACGTAAAGCAAATAGCAAATAATAATAATAATACAAATAAAAATATTCACCGCAATCTACAGCGACACCTGATAGTTCAGCAGAGGGATTTCGGTACCTCGCCGGCTACATCACGGACCGTGAAAGAAAATATGACAGTTCAGTGTGAAGTCCCACTGGCGAAATGTTTTCCATTTCTTCTGGTACAGCCCCTGTGGGATGGATAGAAATGTTATCTCGGGGAGGTCTACTCGTTCCATCGTTACAATGGTAAACCAAATAAAGGAATTTGAGTAAATTTTCAGGGACACTCAGGGACGTCGAGAATATTTATACGCATACGACAAATGAACATTCGGGCAAGAACTGAAAAATCCATAGCAGCTCATCGGCGAAAGGTACGAAAGTGGATTTCATCTTCAAAAGTAACCACTTCATGACATCTAATCTCACAGGTAGGACTGTGTTCTAATGAAGTGTTTTTCCTGTTCTTTCTTATTGTTTAATTTTTAAAAAGTAGACTATCTATACGGAGCCTCCGTGGCTCAGACGGCAGCGCGTTGGCTTCTCACCACTAGATACCGTGGTTCAAATCCCGGTCACTCCATGTGAGATTTGTGCTGGTCAAAGTGGAGGCGGGGCAGGTTTTTCTCCGTGTACTCCGGTTTTCCCTGTCATCTTTCATTCCAGCAATTCTCTCCATTATCATTTCATAGCATTTATCAGTCATTAATAAATCACTTTGGGAGTGACGACCCCGTTGTAATAATAGCCTATATATGATTCATTCATTACATCTCTGACCCAGTCAAAGACTTGGAAAACAGGTTGTAGGTTTTCCAGGACTATCCCTGCGTGGTTTCGTATATGAACTTACTTCTGCTGCTGTTATAATATGTACTATAAACTTTAAACTCGATACCGGTACCTGCGGAAGTGAGTCAGTATATCGTATGTTAACATACGGTAATTCCATCACGGAATTTCTGCTGTAAAAATTTAATATGACAAAGATTTCATATCTCTAAATATTTATGTTTACAGATTTGAAAGCGCGTAACCTTGATCAAACTAAGTAGAGGAACTTGGAAATGTTAATAAATTTCAAGCATTGGTCAATGTGCCGTCACGTTACATTTACGCCTTATTCGTAATGGAAATAATTAAAAGTTACTACGCTGTACTCTTTTTCAATCTTATAACAGCAGTAATCTTTATGTCTGGTCTGCAATTCGTTCTGAGAAACTGTAATGTTTGCTGATATGAGATTCCTACTGATTTGCGCGCTCTGGGCTCGGCTGCTTTGCTCCTACTGTGACGTCATTTCGTTAACCAATAGCAGCTCGGCTCGCGTTGGGCCCAACCTTTAGTAGTGTTTAAGAACCTTGTACTATTTATTATGAACAGATTCACATCAGTACCGGTTTTGACTATTTATAGTCATCATCAGCTGATATATTACAATTTTACAACCATTAGACATTGGTATGTGTCACAAAGATGTTATTGTTTGTTACAGCATCTGGACGTCTAATGGGGTTGTGATTATGTGGGGTTAAAACTGTGGCTAAAACCAATATAGCGGAGAAAAGCTTAAATAAACTAAAAACAATTTGTACGTATACATTACATGAAACTTGCTGAGTTTGAACACATTAAGGTAATTAAGGAAAACCATCTTCAGGGCTGCTGACAGTGGGATTCAAACCCACTATCTCCCAGATGCAAGCTCACAGCTGCGCGCCCCTAACTGCACGGCCAACTCGCCTGGTCTCATACTCTCTCTTAGTCTTCACTATGTCACTGTTACAGTGAAATCGTAACGGTTATGGTAGGCATCTTGCTGAGCTGCGCCAGCTAATTAGTGAGTATTCAACGAGTATAGTCTGCATTCAAGAAACTAATCTCAGACCTGGTTATCATACGGTCTTGAGAAATTTCAGACTATACTCGACAGAACGACACTGTGCTAACTGGTCTTCCGGTGGCGTTGGCATTTTTGTCCGTTCTGATACCTACAGCAAAGAGATTCACTAAGAACCCGCTGGAGACTGTAGCAGTTCGCGTTCCGCTGCCTGTCATAGCAACAGTGTGTAATGTTTATTTTCCACCAGGCCAGCCTCTAAATATAAATGATGTAACTGATCCTATAGATCAGTTTCCACCTCCCTTCCTCCTGCCTGTCATAGCAACAGTGTGTAATGTTTATTTTCCACCAGGCCAGCCTCTAAATATAAATGATGTAACCGATCCTATAGATCAGTTTCCACCTCCCTTCCTCCTATTGGGGGAATTTAATGGCCATCACCCTATATGGGGCTCTGAAATGCCTTGCCCCAGGGGAAGGAATTTGGAAACATTAGTAAGAAAGCCGGATTTATGTATTTTGAGTACAGGCAAACCAATTCATTTCAGTGTACGTTACGGCACATACTCTCGCATAGACGTCAGTCTATGGAGCCGAACACTAGTTCCCCAATTTCGGTGGAATATACACGATGATCTCTGTGACAGTGACCATTTTCCCATTGGTCTTACTTTGTTGAAACAGAAATCCATCGAAGGCTCCTCCTCGATTCTTAAACATGCTGACTGACCAAAGTTCTCATCACTAGCTGTCTTTAACGACATGACCAGGTGGATCATAGACGGCGATATCAATTACGTAAAACAAGTTATTCTTGTTGCTGCTCAGGAGTTCAATCCCTCCTTCTCAGGGAATCCTCACCGAAAACTCATTCCACAGTGGAACGAAGAAATTGCAGCAGCTAGCAAAGAACGCCGTTGCGCTCAAAATGCTATTGTAGGCATCCTACTATGGCTAATATGGTAACATTTAAGAAACTCCATGTTAAGGCACAAGTTCTTATTTGACACATTAAGAAAGCTTCGTCGGAGAGATATGTCTCAATAAGGTTACAAAAGGACTATTTTATTACACCACCTATTCAATACAATTCATTCCACATTTATGTGGTTAAGTTAACATAGAAATAACTTTTTTTGCTAGTGGCTTTACGTCGCACCAACACAGATAGGTCTTATGGCGACGATGGGATAGGAAAGGTCTAGGAGTTGGAAGGAAGCAGTTGTGGCATTAATTAAGGTACAGCCCCAGCATTTGCCTGGTGTGAAAATGGGAAACCACGGAAAACCATCTTCAGGGCTGGCGGCAGTGGGATTCAAAACCACTATCTCCCGGGTGCAAGCTCACAGCCGTGCGCCTCTAGAAATTACTAGACTTAAAGGGACATGTTTCATCCTTCATTCATTGGGCATCATCAGCCTTATTTATTCTTAAAACAATCTTTGGCCTGAAGACATTATCACTTATAAAAACTGAACTGACAAAATTCTTAATAGTAATGTCTCCGCGGATTGAAAATTACATTACATAAATATTAAGACAAAACAAATACAACCTATGCTAAAATCACTTTATATGTTTGTCTAAAAAGAAAAGTACTTTTGTGTCATATTACTTCTGAAAATAACATATGTCTGTTGCTGAGATGGATCCTCTTTGTAAAAAGCTTGAACAATAAACATCGCTTGGGGATCAGATCATCAAACCCAAGGCCTCAATAGATAAGCATAGTATGATAAAATGCAAATATTGAGGCAGAATTCTGCTTTATAAGAAAAACATAGGGGCTAAAAATTCGTGGCCAGAAAGAAGGCGAGCGGGTTAAAATTTGTCTCACTGTGTTGACTTACTTTTGTTTACTTATTTCCTGTACCTCCTAAGTGGAGCGTAGGGCATCAACGAACTTCCGCCACCGGACTCTGTTCTGCGCCATCGTCCTGATCTCTGTCCAGGTCTTCCCTCCTTTCTCCATCCCTTCTGCTATTACACTCCTCCTCCATGTGTTTCTTGGTCTGCCTCTTCTCCTGCTACCTTGTGGGTTCCATTCCAGGGCTTGTCTTGCTATGTTGTCTTTATGCCCGATCCACTTCCATTTCCTACGACGCATCTCAATATCAATGGGTGTTTGATGGTTTTTTTTCCACAGTTCTTCATTGGAGATTACTTGTGGCCACCAGATCCTCTTTTCTGTTCACAAATGTTTGAAGTCTGCTAATCAGTTGTTTGTTAGTCTTTCATGTTTCACACAAGCAGTACTGACTTGACATTTGTATTGGTATAGGTGTTAAGTTCCCTTGATTCCCAGATTGGTCTCAGCATTGCAAATGCTCCTTTAGCCTTTAGCTGACTTGTTCGATCTTTTGGTTTCCTAAAAATAATAGTGCCTTGCTTCGGTTATTATAGCGCATCTCCTTGGTTTTCTTTCCATTTATCTTCAATCCCACCTCTGATGCTTCGGTTTTTAAATCATTCAGCTTTGCTTCCGTATCCTTAAAACTGTTGGCTAGCAAATACAAGTCATCCGCAAAGTCCAAGTCCTCCAACCTGCCTGTCAGTCCCCATTGAATTCCTCTTCGACGATTCATTGCCTTCTTCATCATAAGATCCAGCAACATCAGAAATAGTATAGGTGACAGCAAACATCCTTGCTTAACTCCTGTGTTTACTGGGATGGGCTCAGACAACATCCCCTAATGTAAAACTTGGCATGTGGGCGTTTCTCTTGATAAAAATGAAGCAACCGAGCTGTCCATGTAATCGTCCGATTTAATTTCCATAGAACCGGCATGGACTGATATAACTAAAACAAGCATTACCCCTCTTGAAGTGACGAAATAACAACTAAATTGTTATTTTATTATTTACAATAAAACCGCGTTTATCCGGACCCTTTTAATCTGGATATCGCTTAATCCGGACAGGCTAAAAAATAAATTCAATAAATAAATAAATTTTTTAAACATACTATTCTACAACGAATTACCGCGAAGCGATGTCTTAGTTTTACAATATGGAGTTCTTATGTCTGGAATGTAGGCTACTGACTACTGTAGAATGAAATGACGAAGATGTCTCATACCAAATCAGTCAAGATGGGCTTTATTTATAGATCAGTTATTTGCCCGTTTCAGCCCCAATTAGTCCAGTTTTACTGTATTTTCAAACTCAGTTCCTACCTCGATGCATATTAAAATGAATTTCCTCTCTTCTTCTTTGTCTTGCAACTTCTTTCGCAACTTACTCTTTACAACACCACCTGTACTTTTATTAGGTTCCATTGCAAGGAACAAAAAGCACAAACAAGCAACTCAAACACACACTCACAGGACACGAAATAGAAACAACCTCTTCCGCGTCTACAGACTGACTGACGTTTTATTGCACCATATGGCAATATACCCCTCACACGTGGCAATAATACTGAAGCCGCCTCAATATACTGACGGGCGTTCAATAAAAATCGGACAGATTTTATTTTCTTCAATATTATTGCCATCAATATTATTGTTTCAATATACTCCTTATATGGTCAATATATTGATCAATATAGATACTGACTCAATAATGTTGACCATGTAAGGTAGCCTTTAGACCTTAAAATAAAATCAGGCACCTGATTGACTTATGAACTAATGTTAAAAATAAGACTATACTAAAAAGAATCTTAAAAAGTCACAAATAAAAATTAACATGTGATAAAACTATTGAATGGATAGTTTAATAAGGTCTGTAAGTATGGGTCAAGTGAACAGTTAAATATAAACTTGTGTGATGATACACTAGCAAGTGGTTGATAACAGAAAAACATTCTGAATAATGAAGCCAAATGTCATCGTGTTAAAATGTGGTCGTACACATTTACAATGATAGTCTTAAACAATCAGTTGTATGTATAAGCTAAACGTCATTAGTATATGCTGTAAAAACTTGTAACTCTTACTTGATGTTCAAGTTAGATTTGGACTCCTTTGGACCATCTCATTTGACATGATATATTGGCATTACTACGAATTGTACGTTTGTTGACATGCTGGTCAAAAGAGGCGATGTTGAAGTTGTGTGTAGAAAAGCATATTGATTGTTGATTTTAAGGTGAAGTCTGTAATTGAAAACCAGAAGCCTGGTGTTAAACGATATATAAAAGGCTCGCTATGAAAATTACATGGAGAACATACAAACTTACCTCTTGGCTTTCAGTCAGAATGACTTACTGTGTTATGACCTAAGGGCTGCTGGCAACTGTCGAGTTCTTACTGCGCGTGTTATAGCGGTGGGATCTTGTTGGATGGGGTTGCGCTTGCGAAGGCGTGGCTAAGGGCCTGCTTGTTGTGCTTGAAGGGCAACTGCTAGCGACAGGGGGGGAGAGTGTATTATGTATAGGAATGGTGGGAATGCTTACTGATTTAAGGTCGAAAAATTTGAAAAATTTGCTTGTGAGGGGAATTGATTTTTGTAAAAGTATTGCAATCTGTTCGTACAAAGAAATTTTTTAATCATGTCACAGGTGAACAATGTAGTGGAAGTGGAAAATGTTTATTGAAGACTTTATTTGTAAAGTGTGGTAGTATGTTTTATTTGTAACGACCTAACCTGTACTGTGTAATATTTGTAACATATGGTATGTGTAAATAGTAGATTTCAGTTCCGTACTTAATGGAAATATCTAGAAAATTGTTACATGAATTTTCGAACAGGGTGTGTTGCCTTTTGTTGGTTATGTGTTCTAGAAGGCATTTTCTAACTATTCTAGAAATGGAAGATTCGGGAATGTGCGTATTCGAGAAGCTTAGTTAAAGTTCGCGACTGTGGTAGGAATTGTGACTGGTGAACCTAGGAGGGCATAGGCGGACTCATGCATTCTGATTGGCTACTCCAAGGCAAGGGTTTTCCTGTATATAGAGAGCGAGGCAGCTTTCATGATAATTCGGTCTGACTTGTCTTGTCTAGGCCTGGTCTGCCTTAGTCTGTGTTGGTCTGTCTGATGTTTGTCATAAAAGGAAAAGAAAGTTCCACCTGATCAATACTTTATATTTACATGTAATGCAGATTATCACATGTCTAGAACCGGTTTCGACCTCTTAACAAGGTCATCCTCAGCTACATTAGAATCTTATTTGCATTTTCACCTTATGCCTCATAAAGATCTTTATGACATACGGTACTCTATTGTTTAACAATATTATTTAAAATATTTTTTATACTCTTGCTAAAAAAATTAAAACATTACATCATAACTGGAATTGTGACAAAACAAGCTTGTATCTTAATATACACATGCAATTGTAGCGGAATGTAGCTTATTGAGTGTAAATGTTTACCATATTCAGTTGAAATAAGCCCCATTTTACAAATGTATAGTCTTATTTGAGGGGGGCTTTGTTTATATTCGTGAATGTTATAGCAATGAGCTACCAGTAAAATATACTAATTAACTAAAGTTGCATGTTGATAAAATGTTATATTACATGTTCACATTAAAATATTTTAAGTATGATAATGTACTTAGTAGACTAAATTGCGTGTTGACTTCAACACGCAACTTTACTTAATTAGTATATTTTACTGGTAGCTCATTGCTATAACATTCACGAATATAAACAAAGCCCCCCTCAAATAAGACTATACATTTGTAAAATGGGGCTTATTTCAACTGAATATGGTAAACATTTACACTCAATAAGCTACATTCCGCTACAATTGCATGTGTATATTAAGATACAAGCTTGTTTTGGCATAATTCCAGTTATGATGTAATGTTTTAAAATGTTTTAGCAAGAGTATAAAAAATATTTTAAATAATATTGTTAAACAATAGAGTACCGTATGTCATAAAGGTCTTTATGAGGCATAAGGTGAAAATGCAAATAAGATTCTAATGTAGCTGAGGATGACCTTGTTGAGGTCGAAACCGGTCCTAGACATGTGATAATCTGCATTACATGTAAATGCAAAGTATTGATCAGGTGGAACTTTCTTTTCCTTTTATGACAATTGGTAACTATCAATACGGAAAAATGAAATTTATAAATCATAACTGTCTGATGTTTTATGCCGTGTGCGACGCCTCGCTAATGGGATGGTCCACCTTTCGGGTAAGCACTCTTGAATTCCGTTCCGGCTAAAATTTCCGTAATGCTCGGTTGCTATTTCGTATAGATTCGCCAAATTAATTATTTATGACGCCTTAGCTTTTCAGCTGGGCTTGCCTGTTTGTTTCGAGGCATTCCCATTTCTTGTTTCACTAAATATGTAGATTGTAATTTAATATATTTACCTTGGGGTTTGCCTCTGGTAGTTCAGTGTCACTTGATGTATGCTAGAGTTTTGGAGAGTACGTTTACTTCACTGTAAATTGCATTGTACTACTGGATTTGTAACTCGATGTATAGTTGGTTTGAAATTTTCAACTTGCAGAAAAGCATTATCAAAGAACCTCTAAGTTATGTGTATCACAGAGCTTATAGTTCGTAAGTTGCAAGTTGGTGGATTTTGTTTCGGAATGTATTTGTAAAATTTCACTTGTGATTAATATTTTTCAAATTTAAGGATCACGGCGAATTATTTTGGAAGCCGCAACCTAAGCCATGTCCATGCCCTCAGTAGGTCGTAGTTCCTTCCACCTTCCTGGTTTATTGTCCACTAGTTGGCCCTACAGATATTTACGTATTATGTTGTTGGCGGAGATCCGCGTAGTACAGCTGATGTTTCGCTGATTGTGTAGTGTTTCTGATATTGTGTAGTTGCTCTTACTTCCCCCCTTATTGTGTTTAGTGCTTTGTTTTGTGTAACCACTGTAGTAGCGGTTACAAATCAATGACGTCATTTAAGTTCCTATCTTTGTTGAACTTCTGGTCAAGAAATATGAATATATTTTCGTACTTGTCATGAGTTTACCTTTTTCAATTCTTTTTAAGATATACATATAAATCCTGTTCTATGGTAGAAAATTTATGCCCTGTTTCCCTCATATGATTGGCCATTGCAGAAAATTTATTGTGTTTCAGCTTAGTGTAAAATGTTCAGCATATCTGGTTGAAAAACTGCGGCCAATCTCGCTAACATAAGAAAAATTACATTTAAAGCATTTTAATCTGTATATACCTGATGAAGAATAATGGTTATCTGTAGTATTAATTGAGTTATGATTACAAAATAAATTACGATTGGTGTTTTTTGTTGTATATATTATTTTTACATCGTGGGTTTTTTTTTTTTTTTTTTTAATAGAGAATTGGTAATCGGATGAATGCTATGGTTGGTAAATGTGAACTTAGCATGTTTAGGTTTATTGGGTTTTAATGGGGTTAAAGTTTTGGCTAGTTCCAATTTCACTTTATTGATGATTTTATTAATCATATCCGCTTCAAATCCGTTGAATTTGGCTATTTCTTTTATGAATTGTAATTTTTGTTTTCGATTATTAGATGACATAGGTATTTTTAATGCCCAATATACCAGACTATAGTAAGAGGCTCTTTTAAGTGATCGAAGTTGAACTTCTTTAGAACACACGGAAATTTAAAGACTTACTGCTCTCGTCTTCTTTAGTGAATTTTATGTGGTTATCTAAACTATTAAGGAACAATAATATGTTGCCACTGTTGTTGATTTGTTTGTCAATGATTGCTGTAGTATCATCGACATAGTGATGCCATCGGCTAAGCCCTTCGACGTTATTAGTTATCTTTCTGTGTTCAAGATCATTCATATAGATATTGGCTAAAATGCCGGATAACAGGTCGCCCATTGCCAAACCTTTTTGTTTGTAAATTTTACTATTGAAGTAATTATTGTTTAAAACAGAACTGAGTAATTTTAAGCATTCATCAATTCCAATTTGACTTAATGTGCTATGTTTGGACAGATTATTTTCTATGATGTTGATGGTGTCATTAACAGGGATATTTGTGTACATATTAGTAATGTTGAAGGAACATAGAACGTGGTTTGGTTGTAGACTAAATTTGTATAAGGAATTGCAAAGTTCGATTGAGTTTTTTATGGGGTTTGTATTGTGGAATTTGAAATGTTTAAGAATTTATGAAGGAACTGAGAGGTTTTATAGGTTGGACTATTCCTACTATTGATTATTGGTCAAATGGGGACCTCCTTCTTATGAATTTTTGGTAATGATCTTACTGTGGGTAATTTTGGGTTCATTGTGGTCATTTTCTGATATTCCTGATCGCTTAAAATGAAAGTTGAATTTTTGAGGAGGGTCTTCAAATTGCATTACTTTTTTTTTTTATTGGATCTTTATTAATTATTGAGTAGGTTTTATCTCAAAAATGTTTTCTGTTTTCTCTGTGTAATCTTGCTTGTTCATTATTGCTATGGTATTGCGCTTATCTGCTTTTGTTACCAGAAGATTGCCTTTACAGATTTTTTATTTCAATTTTTGAATTTGTTTCGAAGAGCTACAGTTGCTATTAGTTGTTATTTTTTTATCTAGTGTTGGAAGTTTCTTTTTTACTTCATATTGTACATCGTTTTGTTGGTCAATTGGAATTTGTTTGTCAGTATTGGTCTCTGTTTCAGCGATGGTGGTGATTATGTCTTCTACCTTTTCATGATTGGGCCGATTATGTTTAATGCCCTTTTCTAAAAGATTCATTTCTCGATTAGGCCACGGCCGCTTCCTTCCAACTCCTAGGCCTTTCCTATCCATTTGTCGCCATAAGACCTCTCTGTCGGTGCGACGTAAAGCCAACAGAAAAAAAATAGTAAAGATTTTTTCTTATATAATAGTTTGATTTCAATTTTTAGCCAGATGCTGCTTGCTTTGTTATGAGTGACATTAGATTTTAAATTAGGAATGCCTATCCTTTGTAAAGATTTGAGAAATTTGGGTAGGTACTAGTTCTAGTCTCAAGCAATCTTTAAAGAATTTGATAGCTCTTGAAATCTTGCCTATTTTAATTCTAAGGTACAAATATTTATTAGGTTTTATCTTTGCCTGGTTGGCATTGTTATTGTTCCAAGGTATCTGTGGAACAGCAGAGGTGAAAGAAGGTGCGGGCTGGAATGGGTCTAACTAAAAGTCCGAAAGATGAATTAAAATTTTCATAAAGGTTATATTTTCAGAACTTAACAATTTTCATATAGACTTTCAAAACTCAACAAGTAACAAGTCAACAACAAGCCAAAATCAGGTACAAAGAAATCAGAAGTGTTAGGGGATTATTACAGGATCTGGGCTTCGAGCCCCAAGTATAATTTCTGAGCTCTCAGCTCACAACCACAAATTACCAAAGGGGCAGAAAAGCCCTAATTGCATGGAGCACTTGCTCCCAACTTTTAACCTCAAGCCTCCCAGAGGCACCTTTCACACACAAGAAAGAGCTGACCCGCTCTCAATTTTTCAAGCCTATTTAAGAGGCCATAAACTGACTTTACACTAACTGCCCTCAAGGCACACTAATAATGGCACAGGGGTACCTCGTACCCAATCTACTGGACCTTCTCAGGAAGGAAAACAAAACGGGTTAAATAAATGGCCCAAAATACAAAATTGAATGGAGACGAGTACTTGCCCTCCTACACTAAAGTTTTTTAAAACCTATGTGACGCTAGGCCGATAATACAGGGGCTAATCCCAAGCTAGGGAGGTGACTCGTATGAGAAAACTTTAATACATTAAGGAAGAGAAGAAACGGTTATGAAAACGTAGTCACCTCAATTTCAAATGAAGGGGAGCTCGAGAGGGTAAAGCACTCTCTATCCCTGAATTAAAGTTTTAAAAAACCTGAAGTTTACCAGGAAAACGGTTTACTTGTTTAATAGTTTACATATTAAAGGTTTCGAACCCTCCCCGAGAGTTAAACTGCTGAGCTAGCAAGAAATAAAGATGTTAAAAGGCCATTACCTTGTTGGAGATCTGTTGCCCGAAGAAAGAGGCGCTTCCCGCCCCCTGCTACATATCCACACACTAAGCAAGATGTTACTGAAGTGGCCCGGAGACCAGAAAATCAGCAGTTTTCATACCCTCGTGGAAAATTTGAGACCTTTCAGGAATGAGTAGACACACCCACTCAATTTTTATTGGTTGACTAAGAATTACACAAGGAAATTTGAAGAAGAAAGCTGTGATTGGAGGTAAATTAATTACAGAAATTACTGATTGGCTAAATTCAAAACAGGCAGAAAGAAAGGATTAATGTTGCCAACCCACAAACCACAGAACAAAATTTAGTAAAGACAAAACTTATGGATACAACATTTCTTGTGATACAGATGTTGATTCCCATAGGGAATCTGAAATATTTGTCCTGAATGAGCAAATTTATAATACCAATATAAATGGTCCGTTATTGGACATTATAAATTTTCCAGCTAACTCATTCTTGGTTGCCAGCGTTTCGCCCTCGTGTGCTAGGGTGGGCTCATCAGTTGGTACCTAGCACACCTACCAATACGCTGGCTAGTGCATACCTTGGAGGCCACTGCGTAGGCTAACCGGAGCCACCGGCAGTGCCAATGCACTAAGAGACTTTGTCTCATCACTAAAAATTGATCCCTGCTTGGCCATCAGATGATATAGATGTTGATTCCCATAGGGAATCTGAAATATTTGTCCTGAATGAGCAAATTTATAATACCAATATAAATGATCCGTTATTGGACATTATAAATTTTCCAGCTAACTCATTCTTGGTTGCCAGCGTTTCGCCCTCGTGTGCTAGGGTGGGCTCATCAGTTGGTACCTAGCACACCTACCAATACGCTGGCTAGTGCATACCGTGGAGGCCACTGCGTAGGCTAACTGGAGCCACCGGCAGTGCCAATGCACTAAGAGACTTTGTCTCATCACTGGCACTGCCGGTGGCTCCAGTTAGCCTACGCAGTGGCCTCCACGGTATGCACTAGCCAGCGTATTGGTAGGTGTGCTAGGTACCAACTGATGAGCCCACCCTAGCACACGAGGGCGAAACGCTGGCAACCAAGAATGAGTTAGCTGGAAAATTTATAATGTCCAATAACGGACCATTTATATTGGTATTATAAATTTTCTCATTCAGGACAAATATTTCAGATTCCCTATGGGAATCAACATCTATATCATCTGATGGCCAAGCAGGGATCAATTTTTAGTGATGAGACAGTCTCTTAGTGCATTGGCACTGCCGGTGGCTCCAGTTAGCCTACGCAGTGGCCTCCACGGTATGCACTAGCCAGCGTATTGGTAGGTGTGCTAGGTACCAACTGATGAGCCCACCCTAGCACACGAGGGTGAAACGCTGGCAACCAAGAATGAGTTAGCTGGAAAATTTATAATGTCCAATAACGGACCATTTATATTGGTATTACAACATTTCTCCAAAAAGGTTCATTCCTTTACACCAGAGTGCATTATCATAGTTTTTGGTAGAGACATCTGTTAGAGAATGTCCACACTTCTTGATCAATGAAAAACAAAAGCAAATCAAAAACACTCAGTGACATCTTCTGATAAACCGTAGAGTTAGTTCAGTTGTTAAAGTTCCGGGTTTCTCCAGTAGAGAAGTTTCAATTAGCGCAAGATTTGAACTTGTGTCATAGAGGTGTACCGCGCGGTAGTTTTTACATGTGATATAAATAATTTTGGATCCGTATTGATGATGTTTGACTTTATATAATAACAATAAGATATTTTATTATTTTATCCACCTAATCAATATATTAGTCTGTGATTTATATTACATGTAATACCGAAAAGCTCTCGATTGTGCATGTCTTTCAAAACTTGCTGACCTACGTATCATCACTCACCTCTACTGGAACCAAACCAAAACCAAACCCCATGGCACTACAGCCCCTGAAGGGCCTTGGCCTACCAACCGACCGCTGCTCAGCCTGAAGGCCTGCAGATTACGAGATGTCGTGTGGTCAGCACGACGAATCCTCTCGGCCGTAATTCTTGGCTTTCTAGACCATGGCCGCTATCTCACCGTCAGGTAGCTCCTCAATTCTAATCATGTAGGCTGAGTCCTCAGGTCCAGGTGAAAATCCCTGACCTGGTCGGGATCAAACCTGGGGCCTCCAGGTAAGAGGCAGGCACGCTACCCCTACACCATTGGAACCAAACAGCAGAGGTAAAAAATATGGAAGGAGACACAACTGAGAACATAGAGGTGTGTGACTTTCCCCTCTTCTTTTTTAATATCTACTCTGAGGCTGTGTTCAGAGAAGTCGTTGAGGATGTTAACCTAAGGATTAGGATAAATGGCAACATCATTTATATCGTCCACTTTGCTGATGGTCCCACTGTGTTAGCCAGTAACCTTGCTCATCCTCAGATTATTATTAAAATTGTAAGGATCAGTGCAAGATTTGGTCTGTTCATGATTATTGGCAAGACCAAGCTGATTGCATTTTCAAAAACTCGCTGCACACACAGTTGTTCAACAAGTGTCATCCTTCAGATATCTGGGGACTACAGTGACTGAGGATTGGCCAAGCCAAAACGTTGTTCACCAGTACAGCTCCGAGTTCGCATGTTGTGATGTTATGTTTTCCCAGTCTTTCTGTATGATTTTGATCCTTTTCTGGAAAGACGTATCAAAGCTTTTGAAATATACTTGTACAGAAGAACGCTTGTGGGCAGTAACATGAGCTAATGAACTATACAGATAAGGAATACCAACTCCATGATCGACACACGGTTCACCACCAACCACAAGAGTTTTAATGTGTCATTTTAGTCTCAATTTTAAATGTCTACTTTGACTTCATCTATGTTTTAGACTTAGATTTTAAATTAAGACATACCGAATTGTATTCTTTATTGTTGATTGCATGTTTCCAATTAGATCATGGCTGCAGATCACTTGTAGGGTCAAAACTAGTACCAATTATATAGGAGACTATATTAAACTAATGGTATTGAATACTTCAAACTTTCTCTACCCTTTGATAGTGATCAATTGAGAATACAGACGAGTTTGCTGCAGAGTGGTTGTCTCATAATGTGGAGCCTTGTTTCCCATCTTAGTGATAAATATACTACGGGTTATCCTCTTCCCCGTTAGGTTTTATTGCTGTCATGTCACGGGTTTGCTTGAGTGGGTTCAGCATCCCAGTGTATGTTGCTTTTCGGCCTTTCATTAAGTGCAGTTTCAGTTACTGCTCCTGTTTATATGTTACCTTGTTGCATCCCACTGAATTAAGGGCTGCTGATAAGCTTTTAAGTGTACTGGAACCGGGCGAGTTGGCCGTGCAGTTAGGGGCGCGCAGCTGTGAGCTTGCACCCAAGAGATAGTGGGTTCGAACCACACTGTCGGTAGCCCTGAATATGGTTTTCCATGGTTTCCCATTTTCACCCCAGGCAAATGCTGAGGCTGTACCTTAATTAAGACCACGGCCACTTCCTTCCAACTCCTAGGCTTTTCCTGTCCCATCGTCGCCATCAACTCCTAGGCTTTTCCTGTCCCATCGTCGCCATAAGACCTATCTGTGTCGGTGCAACGTGAAGTGTACTGAAAAGGTGCCTTGAGGGAGTTCTAGGCGTGTTCAGACATTGAAGGCTCCTACTCCCCTAAGCTCGTTCTTATATTGCCGTTATTGTTATGTTGTTGTTGCCGTTGAAAAAAGAAAAGAAAAGAACAAAACATTTATTTGTGCAAAGGTGTTCTTATTAACTTTATTAATAAACACTATTAACCAACAATGTTAATGAGCATTTTTGACTGTTAATAAACAAAATAGCATGTTTGTTAACTTTTCGAGCATGCAGGTAAAGAAAATATCTTTACCTTTTGTGAGTGAAACTTTTCATGAACTTTCCATCTTTCTGTTAACATTTCGGTTGACAGATGCACAAGAACATAATTAGAGCATGAAAATTCGTAGTGCAGAATACAATGCTTTCTTATTTCTTCTAAAAGCTGGCTATAAAATTACAACTGAAATTTTTAATTACAGTATTTTTGGTTTAGTTATGTTCTAATATGGTTCATGGTGTGAGTTACTGTAGTCACATCCTAGTTCGTGAACCATGGGCAATGGCTGAGTGGCCTAGTAAGTGGACCTGAAAGTTGGGATACCAGTATGGAATGGGAGTGGGCATCTCAGACATATTCTGAGTCGTGGCCCTCCTTGTGCTCAGGCGGCTAGGACTATATAATTCACCGGTGGTCCATAACCCGTTAGAGGAAAGATCCTCACTTGGACTATGTGTAAGTAGGGTAGCATCCTGCTTCATGAATTTACCGAGCTCAGAACATTTTAAGCAAGTCTCGGACCTATGGGAGTAACGGAGTCCCACTCCCATTTGACAGGCGAGGGACTCCTTGGAAACAACTTGCCAAACGAAATGGAATTCGATGGGGAGCTATCAATATTAATGGGTTTTATGGAATAAAGAAAGTAGAACTGGCTGAGTCAGCAAAGAGGATGCATCTGGATGTGCTAGGAGTAAGCGATATTTGGGTAAGGGGAGATAACAAGGAAGAGATAGGAGATTATAAAGTGTATTTGACGGGTGATAAGAATAGAAGGGGAGAGTATGGGATAGAACAGTTTATCAGGAAAACTATTGCATGCAGCATAGTTTCTGTTAGGCACGTAAATGAGCGAATGATGTGAGTAGATTTGGCAGTTGGAGGAATTAGGGCGAGAATTGTCTCAGTGTATTCACCATGTGGGGGTGCAGATGAGGATGAAGTTGACAAGTTTTATGAAGCATTGAGTGACATCGTAGTCAGGGTCAACAGCAAGGATAGAATAGTGCCAATGGGCGATTTCAATGCGAGAGTTGGAAATAGAACTGAAGGATACAAAAGGGTGATTGGTAAATGTCATAAGATATGGAAGCTAATGGGAATGGGAAGCATTTGCTGGATTTCTGTGCTAGTATGGGTTTGGCTGTTACAAATACATTCTTCAAGCATAAGGCTATTCACCGCTACACATGGGAGGCTAGGGGGACCAGATCCATAATAGACTATATCTTAACCAACTTCGAATCCAGGAAGTCTGTTAGGAATGTACGAGATTTTTGGGTTTTTTCGTTGATGCAGACCACTATCTGATCTGTAGTGAACTAAGTATCTCTAGGCCTAGGGTAGAGAAAGTGAAATCTGTCTGCAAATTAATAAGGGTAGAAAATCTCCAGGACGAGAAAATTAAACAGAAGTACATGGATATGATTAGTGAGAAGGTTCGAACAGTAGACAGTAAGCAGGTTCAGGATATAGAAAGTGAATGGGTGGCATACAGGGATGCTGTAGTAGAAACAGCAACGGAATGCCTAGGAACAACTGTGTGTAGTGATGGGTAAAGGCGAACGTCTTGGTGGCATGATGAAGTGAGAGCAGCCTGTAAACGTAAAAAGAAGGCTTATCAGAAATAGCTCCAAACAAGGGCGGAGGCAGACAGGGATTTGTATGTAGATGAAAGAAACAGAGCGAAACAAATAGTTGTTGAATCCAAAAAGAAGTGGTGGGAAGATTTTGGTAATAACCTGGAAATGCTAGGTCAAGCAGCAGGGTAACCTTTCTGAACTGTAATAAAGAATCTTAGGAAAGGAAGGAAAAATGAAATGAACAGTGTTTTGAGTAATTCAGGTGAAGTCATACTAGATCCAAGGGAATCACTGGAGAGGTGGAGGGAATATTTTGAACATCTTCTCAATGTAAAAGGAAATCATCCTGGTGGTGTTGCAAATAGCTTGAGGCAGTGGAAAGGATGGTAAATAAAACTCCATTGTCATAAGGCAGCAGGAATAGATGAAATTACACCAGAAAATTGTAAAGTGTAGCAGGAAGGCAGGGATGATAGACTAGTAAGATTAGCATGGGGTGTTCGTAAGGTACCTTCAGGTTGGACAAAAGCAGTAATTGCACCTATCTAAAAACAAAGGGGAAAAATATATATATATTGCAAGAATTATCGAGGTAGCTCATTGATTAGTATACCAGGCAAAGTATTCACTGGGATCTTGGAAGGGAGGGTGCGATCAGTCGTTGAGAGGAAGTTGGATGAAAAACAGTGTGGTTTCAGACCACAGAGGGGCTGTTAGGATCAGATTTTCAGTATGCAACAGGTAAATGAAAAATGCTACGAGAGGAATAGGCAGTTATGTTTATGTTTCGTAGATCTAGAGAAAGCATATGACAGGGTACCGAGGGAAGAGATGTTCACCATCCTGGGGGACTATGGAATTAAGGTTCCGTTCCAGCAAACCAGGTGTGGGTGTTTACGAGCCTCTTGCTGTCCATCCACAGCTGATGTTCTACATTTTGCTGCCAATTTACATCACGTTTGGTGAGGTCTTTGAAAATTTGCTTTTCCCAACTATCACGACGCCTCCCTCTAGGCCTCTTACCAACAACATTCCTTTCTTAGTATACTCGTGGGGTCCTAATTGGAGCCATCCTTCTCATATGTCCATACCATCGTAATCTGCTTAATCTGAGGTTTCCAACAGGCTCCTGTCCAATCCCAGTTCTTAACGAATACTTTCATTCCTTATTTTGTCTCTCCTTGTCTTTTGAAGACAGACCGAAGGAACTTCATTTCAGTGGACTGTAGGCAACTTTGTGCAGATCTAGTCAATGTTGCTGCTTCCAGTCCTGATGTTAGAATTGGTACAAGATATGTTTTGTACAGCGTGAGCCTGCAAGCTTGCGGAAATGAGTCATCGCAGAGTAATTGACGAACGGAGTGGTAGAATTTTGATTTCTTGGTTATGGTATTGTCAGAACAAAGAAAGCTCCTTATTGATAATATCTACTTCTTCATTTTGCACTCATAGGTGGACTCTGCTTCAGGATTTCGACTCATCACTAAACCAACGGTTTTCGCTTTCAAATTATTTTTACCAAAGATCTAGTTAAGCTTGAACTTTTGCTTCTGTCTCACCCCATAGCATAACATCATCAGTTTGTTGTCTGATCCTTCTTTTTCACTGCTTTTATAACCTCATCCATTATAGTAATGATGAGAAGTGTTGATAGAAAACTTCCTTGTTGGACTGCACTCTTGGTTTCAATACAGTTTGACCTGCCTCCTTGAATCTGCACACAGCTCTTTGTCTCCCGATATAGTTGTTTCATGATAAAGATGATGATTCCCATAGGGAATCTGATGGCCAGGCAGGCATCAATTTTTGAAAAAGAGAGGAAAGTCTCTCATTATGCATTGACAGTGTCGGTGGCTCCAAGTAGCCTACACAGTGGCCTCCACGATATGCACTAGCCATGCGTCTTGCTGGGTGTACTATTTACCAATTGATGAGCCCAACTTACCACACAGGGGCAAAACACTGGCAACCAGGAATGAGTTAGCTGGAAAATTTATAATGTCCAATAACGGACCATTTATATTGGTATTAAGAGCGTTCCTGTTGAAAATTTTATTTCTAGCATTGATCTGTTTGCTCTAAATCTGTGTTGTTCTTCAAGTTTAGGTTCAACAAATTTTCTGATTTTTCTCTCTAGGGTGGTCTCAATATTTTTAACTCATGTGATAGAAGGGTTACGCCTCTATAGTTTCGTCATTAATGCTTACACGGCCCATACTTAAAGACATGATACTGTATAGGCTTTTGGGCTTATGCCATGTCAAGAAAATAAGATGAAATTCTAAACGTTTTGCAGGGAACTGTGCTCCGCATCCTCAGAAGAAATCTATACTGTCCACGATAAAGGCTTCTTAAACAATGACACTTTTAATTTGGACGTTATAATAGAAGTGGAAAATGGTACGTTCATTCGCCACCAGATGGCCCCTCAGCAATATGATCTGGTAAAGGCTTTAAAGAAGCCTCAACACCACAGATGATCTCCTCCGTCAAAAGCTTAAGAGGTGTACACCTTCATCCATCGAGTTCATTCCTAATGTAGCCTTTATCTCCTCAGTCTGAGTACCCTCCTGCCATTGTTTCCACCTGTTTGTACCAGCAATCATTCTCGCTACTTTCATGTCTGTTACTTCTAACTTATGAGTAAAATATCCTGAGTCCATCCGGCTTTCGCTCCTGTAGAGCAAATTTGGTCTGAAAACAGACCGATGTAAAGATTTTCTTTATTTCATAACTTTACCAATTCCCTGAAATTGTTGTATAAAGCTTCAAACACCAAGTCACAAGTAGAGCAGGCTTTCCGATAATCTGTATAATTTCTTGCAATTCAGGCCCAATTACTATCAACAAAAACTGAAAGTCAAATGGGGGCATTCTCAGGAATATTTTTAAAGCTTACTGCATCATGAATGAAAAGTTGTGACATAAGTGTTCTCTCCAAACTTTCCAACACACATGGCGTCTGCTGTGGACAAAATGTTTATCAACTATGTTGAGAAATGTTTTCATTAACTTTGTTTTGTTAACATTGTCATGTGGACTAGCCATGATACATGTGTGCTGGCTCTCTACTGCCCATAATGAATATGTCCCTACAAGATTTGAAATGCATTGGAGAAACTTCATCCACAGAGTCGCCAGCAGCTGTTGGTTAGTAAGAGTTGAGATGTCTCAGGGGCAAGTGTTTATGGAGACGTGTACACCAGGGCCAACAACTTGTACATTTCGAAGAACCTATAACTTGACCATATTAACGGTCCGTCTTGACTACTTACTGCACTGAATAAACTAAATGGAGATAGAGAATCTGCTTTTTCAATACTATAAATTTGAAACAATTAACTTTATTGAAGTAGTCAACCTATTCAATACAATACATTCGTGAGAATGTTTATAACTTAAACATGACACTTAAATTGGGACACGTTTTGCCCTTGTTGTGGGCATCGTCAGCCTATCTCCCAACCTCAAAATCAATTGTCACCCAGATCCTGACACATTCATTTTAAACCATCATGTACCTAAAATAGTAGTATGAGTTAAAAATACAATGTGACGGTCCTTTACTGAAAGGTAAACAAGACTTAGTGGAGTTCATGAAAAAGTCTTTGAAATAATTCATAAGATATCTGGTGTTGGCACCTATTAAAATAATTATCATGTGGTTAGGCACACTCAGTCTTATGAACAATGTTTAACATTTAAAGAATATATTAACACTTGATACAAAATAAACACCATGTTAAGACACTATGTGCAATACATTAACACTTGATACAAAATAAAACACTACATTAAGACACTATGTGCAATACATTAACTCTTGAAACAAAATAAAACACTACATTAAGACACTATGTGCAATACATTAACTCTTGATACAAAATAAAACACTACATTAAAACACTATGTGCAATACATTAACACTTGATACAAAATAAAACACTACATTAAGACACTATGTGCAATACATTAACACTTGATACTTAATAAAACACTACATTAAGACACTATGTACAATACATTAACACTTGATACAAAATAAAACACTACATTAAAACACTATGTACAATACATTAACACTTGATACAAAATAAAACACTACATTAAGACACTATGTACAATACATTAACACTTGATATAAAATAAAACACTATGTACAATACATTAACACTTGACACAAAATAAAACACTACATTAAGACACTATGTGCAATACATTAACACTTGATACAAAATAAAACACTACATTAAGAGACTATGTGCAATACATTAACACTTGATACAAAATAAAACAGTACATTAAGACACTATGTGCAATACATTAACACTTGATACAAAATAAAACACTACATTAAGAGACTATGTACAATACATTAACACTTGATACAAAATAAAACACTACATTAAGACACTATGTACAATACATTAACACTTGATATAAATGTATTGTACATAGTCTCTTGATGTAGTGTTTTATTTTGTATCAAGTGTTAATGTATTGCACATAGTGTCTTAACATGGTGTTTATTTTGTATCAAGTGTTAATATATTCTTTAAATGTTAAACATTGTTCATAAGACTGAGTGTGCCTAACCACATGATAATTATTTTAATAGGTGCCAACACCAGATATCTTATGAATTATTTCAAAGACTTTTTCATGAACTCCACTAAGTCTTGTTTACCTTTCAGTGAAGGACCGTCACATTGTATTTTTAACTCATACTACTATTTTAGGTACATGATGGTTTAAAATGAATGTGTCAGGATCCGGATGACAATTGATTTTAAGGTTGGGAGATAGGCTGACGATGCCCACAACAGGGGCAAAACGTGTCCCAATTTAAGTGTCATGTTTAAGTTATAAACATTCTCACGAATGTATTGTATTGAATAGGTTGACCACTTCAATAAACATAATTGTTTCATACAATTTTCAATAGGACGAACCATGAAGTTTTTTTACATGCAATTGTCAATGACAATTACTCGTACATGTTTCAAGAAGTATTTCACAAGTGATTGTGAAGTGCAGCACCACAAGCCTGCCGCTGAGTGACACACACTACTGAACAGTGATAAGCTTGTAATGTAAAGTCGTGTAAGAGAAGGTCCCTGTATGGCTGGATGTGGTCCTGTATGAAGATATAGATGAATCAAGTGTCAAAGTACAAGATCACAACCACAAGCTTCTGGGACAAGGTGTATGTGTCAGCCTGAATTCTGGAGACATTGGGATTGAAACCCAATTAAGATACTTTTCCATGGTTTCCCATTTTACACCAGGTACTGACAGTTAAAGCACTAGTAGCTATGGAACAGTACGTGGCCCTCCTCGAACTCAGCTGGCAAGGACTATACAATCTGGCAGTGCTCCCTAATGTACCAGTCAAAACACTTACTTGGAATATATGGAAAATTGCCAGAAATTTACCAACCTCACAATGTTTTAAGGGACTGTGTTCCACAGGTGCTTTCAGACTGTACGTTGTCTTTAATGAAGATAAACATATGTTCTTACCATTCCTGTTTTGTACTTGGCTGTATTTTGGAATCAAGTTTTCAGTTGCTGTTTTAACTGCTTTCAGCACACCTACTCTAGCAGGTCCAGACCATTCGTGGGACATTCTCATCTTCACTCAGCACTGGCCCAATACTGTCTGCATGGAGTGGAAAGAGAAACTCAAACAACACACGTGTATCCTTCCCAGGATCAAGAATTCATGGACTGTTCATGGGATATGGTGAGTAACCCGCACGAGTGCACGTTATCAATATGTTATGTGTCACGCAAAGCAACAGTACACTCAGGAGACAAATGGTCAAGTAACAGGAGAAACAAGACCAATACAGCAGAACCTCGATAATTCGAAATCGGTTAATTCAAATTCTTGTCTAATTCGAAGCAGCATGATATTTAAATCATTTAATTCGAAATATGGGTAATTCGTAATTCAAAGAACAATGTCGGTCTCGTTACCAAAATTCAGACTTTTAATCCAAAACTGCCTTTACATTTTGAAAAAAAATAGTATTTTACAGAGTAATTTAAATTCAATGTTTCTCCGCATCACGAAAGAACGCGTCTTTCAGAACATGAGGGAGTAACTTTGCGCACTTTCACCTACTTTGGCGTGTCTACAGTGTGCTTCGTATCTGCTATGTTCAAGTGGAATCATGATTATTTTGTATTCGGCGTTTTTAGGAACGCCACAATATCACGTACCGGTCGCAGGCACTGTGCGGAGAGGCAGAATCTGCAAACACTGGCGATGCCGACAGTTGGCGAAAAAGCGTGGCTTATAGCCTATAATCAATTCGTACGCGCCAAACAATACTGTCAATGCCGATGAAACTGCATTGTTTGTTTTATTTTTTTAAATGCTGAGGTCAAACGGACTTAGGGTTTTAAAGGAGAGAATTGCCAGCCGGCAAATGTACTGTGTTGCTCTGCAGTGCACACTGCACATGGAAGCGAGAAACTTCCTTCCCCTGTCATAGGAAAGTTTGAAAAGCCACAATGTTGTAAGGGCATCGGGCACTCTCCATGCCAGTACAAGGCATCTAAAAATGTAGACAGTACAGTAATCCAAAAGATAAAGCATTTGCACAGCGGAGTTAGAATAATTTTTCCTCGTCTTTGTTGTGTTTGTCGTGAGGTTATGTTTGTCATTGTTTTATACAAGAACATTATTTGAATAATGTAAATGCACCTTGTTGGATAA
This sequence comes from Anabrus simplex, assembly GCF_040414725.1. Taxonomy (NCBI): domain Eukaryota; kingdom Metazoa; phylum Arthropoda; class Insecta; order Orthoptera; family Tettigoniidae; genus Anabrus; species Anabrus simplex. Next base: position 166,479,268 of record NC_090273.1, read on the forward strand.
ATTTCTGAAACAGTGTTTTTCATGGCATTTGAAAAGTTTAAACTGAGAATCAAGGTGATTGCATGCATTAATGGGTCTTAGAAGTCCCATGGCGGGAAATCGTACAAGTATAGTCACTGTACTGTTGTTGTCAGTGGACAAAAGCGAGAACTTTCCCCTCGTCATAGGAAAGTTCGATGAGGCGCGATGTCTTAAGGGCATTGGGTACTTTCTGTGCAAGCACAAGGCATCTAAAATGCATACCGTCTTACTAATAAACGGTGTATAACTTTTATACAAGGTTTATACACCGTTTACACGAAATTCGTTACTAATAAACCGTGTATAAGCCTCCTGTGTATACATCTGTTATAGTTATTCACTGAATTGCTTATACAGTCCAGGACCCTAGTATAAGCGTTGTATAGCAGCGTGTAGCGGAAAAAAAGAAACGAGTGAGCAGTTTATTTTCGTGGTATTTATTGTCGACAGTAATATAATCGTTGTGAAATATTCGACTTATCCATTTAACATTGAACACACGTTGAAAGAATGACGATAACGTTGATGATCTTCACGATATTTTAAACATAGAAGACATACGGTACCGTACACCATTCAGAGGTTATGGAAGCTAGACATCTTCGTAAAGTAGAACACTTTAAAGAGACGGAATGACAATGAATAACTATAAAAGAAATGATGTTGGGCGTATTTTTGTGTAAATATATGTTACAGCTTAATAGACTTTTGATACTGCGAGTTTATTATACACTATCTGCCCCTACAAGGATCTTTCTTAATTGAGTACCTACCGTATACAAGGGGACATATTCCTCGAGATAAAAAGTGGCATAACTTGAAAACCATACGTAATATGATTTCCATACTTTGTAGTTGAATACGTAGAAATGTGATGTATAAATGCCTAATAGAAACTTTTTTGATCTAACCTTTCGTTTAGCTACAAAACAGGTTTTCCTTTCTCCTGAAAAGTAAGGATTTTGGAATGTGTACCCTTTTCAACTCGCCGATTCAATTGCAATTGCTTACGTTTTCCGAACTACCCCAGTTAGGAGCTTTTGATATTTTCTTAAGCTTTTCCATTTCTTTTTTTAGCGTCCATTACACAAGCAAGCTGAAGAAATGTTGATATCAATATAAGTAGTCAATTTCCAGCTGCCTCACGGAATGACAATGAATAACTATAAAAGAAATTATGGTTGGGCGTATGTTTGTGTAATAAGGTGTTACTGCTTAATAGACTTTAAATTGCGAGTTTATTATACATTATCTGCCTCTACAAAGATCTCAGATCTTTCTCAAATTTGAGTATAAAAAGGGACATATTACTTGACATAAAAAATGGTATAACTTGAAAACCGTACGTAATATGATTTCCATATTTTGTAGTTGAATACGTAGAAATGTGATGTATAAATGCCTAATAAACTTTTTTGATCTAACCTTTCGTTTAGCTACAAAACAGGTTTTCCTTTCTCCTGAAAAGGAAGGATTTTGGAATGTGTACCCTTTTCAACCCGCCGATTGAATTACAATTGCTTACGTTTTCCGTACTATCCCAGTTAAGAGTTATTGATCTTTTCTTAAGCCATTCCATTTCTTTTTTTGGCGATCATTACACAAGCAAGCTGAAGAAATGTTTATATCTTCTTCTTCTTCTTCTTCTTCTTCTTCTTCTTCTTCTTGAAAGGTGTGGTTGGACTCATGTGTTATCGTCCAGTCACGAAAACATTAATTACTTAAACACTGACACATGTATCACTCGTATTGTACTTTAAAATGTAATTGATAGAAAAAAACATACCATAGGAGTCACACAAGAAACGATGATAACATATAGACAGAGGGTAAAGAGATTTATATCCTACCAAAATCATGATAAACATTTTGCAATGGAAGAGAGCATAAAGAGACTGTCAGAGGATTATAATATGATATGTGCATCATCAAGAAACTGATTTATGCTGTTCACAAGAGTAGGAGTTAGAGAGGATAATAAACACGAAATACTTGTGGGGAAGGGGATGCCCATGTTAAGTAAAGAGGATAGGAAGCGCTGGCGGGGAACATCAAAAGCAGGACATTGTAACAGAAGGTGATTACTGTCAGTATCAGACAAGCCACAAGCACAGGAAGTTGGGGGAGGAAGATGAAAACGATTTTTATATTGGAGAGTAAGGGCATGATTAAAACGTAGACGTATAATAGATGTGATATGGCGCCGAGAGTACGTACCATAATAAAACCACGGTTTAAGAGGAATAACAGGTTGTAATTGATGATAAAAACATCCCTTTTCTCGTGACGTTTCATTCCAATCGGACTGCCAATGACGATATGCTATATCCCGCACTTCATGAATGAGATCAGAAGGGGGAATCGCAAGAAAAAGAGGGGGGATTGCTGTGATGCTCGTTTAGCTGCCTGATCAGCAGTCTCATTCCCCATGATACCAGAGTGACTGGGAACCCAAACTAGAGTTATATAAACACCAGAACGAGTAAGGATATATAAGAGATACTTAACGCTATATAAGTACCAATTAGGGGAAGAGAGAGGCGAGCATAAGGCATGCAGAACATTTTGTGCATCCGTGAAAAACGTAACCTTATCATAAGCATGTGACCTGATGGTAATGAGGGCTTGTCTAATAGCAAACAATTCGGCGGTAAAAACAGAAAAGGCAGAAGGGAGGGAAAACTCAGAGAGAGTATACGGTTGGGGGATATAAAAGGCTGCTCCAACGCCGTGTGCTGATTTTGATCCGTCAGTAAAAATGCTTACTTCCCTTATGTAGAGGGAAAGTCGAATACGTTTAGTTGCAAGAGGGGAAAGAGGAGTAGAATGTGTTAGACAAGAAAATGATTCAGAAGAAGATATAATTACTTGAGGACAAAAGGACTGACTGTCTTAAGGGATAGAGTATAAAGGCAACGTGGGTAAACGGAGGAGCTCAAATTCTCTTGGTATAAGAGAACGAAATGCGGTATATAAAGCAGGGACACGGTTTCCACGGGGAGATTTGGAAGAATAATAAGAATGTAAAAGTCGTAGCTTGGGGATAAGCTGAGACCGGGTGACAGTAAAATGTTTGAGGACATACTTAGCGGCTATGGTCTGTCGCCGAATCTTTAAAGGCTGTTCACCGGCTTCTATTAATAAGGCATTGGTTGGTGTAGTTTTAAGTGTTCCTAAACAGACACGTAGTGCGCGATATTGTACTGTATTTAAACGTGCAAGGATAGTAGCAGAAGCGGTGTCGATAAAAAGAGCACAATAATCTAGTAAGGATCGAATAGTTGCTCTGTAAAGGAGAATAGCTGTAACGGGGTCAGCGCCCCAACTTCGACGGGTGATCGTACGTAATATAGAAATAAAACGATCAGTTTTACGTTGAAGAGAGACCACATAAAGAGTCCATGATAATTTGTGGTCCAATATGACTCCAAGGTAGGGATGCTGATTAACAAAGGGGATGGTAAGACGATCAAGAAGGAGAGGAGAACGGTTAGGTGCGCAAGTATGGGTAAATAGGATTGCAGCACATTTGGAAGGCGAGAGTGAGAAGCTATGTTCATGTAACCAGAGAGCAACCTCATGAAGGACACACTCTATTTTTCTCCTACACACATCAACACTATCATGTGATACGTATAAAACATAGTCGTCTGCGTAAGCTAAAACTCGTGCGTTCTTTGTAATTATACGTTCTAAATCTCGCATATAAAGCGCAAAGAGGATACCGCTTAGTATATCACCCTGTGGGACTCCATGCGAAACGTGTCTTCCTGGAAACGGGGGGTAGGGGGATTTGAGAATGAGAGTACGAGAAGTATATAGGCGTTCTAATAGAGAAATAAAAGCAGAGGGAAATCCAAGCGAATCAAGGCAAGACCATAATAGGTGTAAAGGAACGGAATCATAAGCTCCTTGAATATCAAGAAAAACAGTAATAGTGCTATGTTTACGATGTCTAGCTAGTAGGAGATCAGTCAACAAAATATTGAGTGGATCTTGTGTGCTACGTCCTTTAAAAAAGGCATACTGATATTTAGGAAGGACCTGATGTTTCTCCATAACCCAGAGAAGACGCCGTAGTAGAATTTTTTGAAAAAGTTTCCTAACACAGGAACTTAAAACAATGCCACGATAACTTAATGGAGAAGAGGGATCTTTCCCAGGTTTAAGAATTGGGACTAAATGAAAGTTGTTCCACTGTGCCGGTACCTATAAGGTGAGAAGGATATTATTAAAAAGAGAAAGTAAAACAAGAAGACCGGTATGGGGTAAAAGTCGGAGCATAGTGTAAGTGATACTATCAGGACCAGGAGATGAACTACGAACTACTTGTAAAACGGACTGTAATTCGGACAGTTGGATGGGTTGAAGTAAAACAGAAAATTGGGGGGATATGGGACGGAAGGAAGAAAAGGGAGGCGGAATTGTGAAGTCAGGTGTTATAGTATATAGAAAAGAAAGAAGGACATTAGGCAGAATAATCGAATGCGCAGGGTGTACAGAAGTAACACGGGTGAGTGCACGAATGGCGTTCCAAAGGGATGTTGCAGATACGCGATGATTAAGAGAGGAGATGAAGGCCTTCCAAGACTCGCGTCTCTTTGCATTAAATATGCGTTTGATACATGCATTATGACGTTTCAATGTTAAATAATTAGCTAGCGTCATATTCTTACGATACAATTTAAATAAAGCTGTTCGCCGCAGTATTAACTTGTGACATTCGTCGTCCCACCAATGTATTTTCTGATAAGGACGAGGACAGAGGGAGGGGATAAATTTGAATGGATGGAAAGTCTCAACATATGAGGAGAGAATGCGTAGAAGGGTAGGATAGTCTAAGCTATTGGGCGTGTATTGAAGGAAATGGGTGTGAAGGAAACTACAATACGATTGTTTATCAAAATTTCGGAAAGACCGAATATTACTGAGCTAGAGGGTGAGGATGAGGAAAAGGGTGGTTTACAAACACCAAAAGAAATAAGAATAGGGAAATGATCACTTAGATGAGTGTCACGGAGTATATGCCACACGGTATTAGGAGTCATGTGGTCATGGCAGAGCGAAAGATCAACAGAACTAGGGGGTGAACCAGGAGGGGTGAGTCGAGTTGGGGACCCGTCATTTAAAAGGGTAAAGTGATGGGATTGAGTTGCCGTAAGAAAATTTGTCCCTTTAGATGTATCTTTAGAACTACCCCAGGCAGTATGGGAACAATTAAAATCACCAAAGAGAAAAACATTGTCAATGGAATCAAATTGGGTAAGGAAGTGGGACCAGTGAGAGGTAGAGATATAAACATCAGGAGGACAATACACATTGATGAAATATATATTTCGCACGATAATACCTAAAGCAAGAGTATTTGGAATGCAATGCGTCAGAGGAAAGGGGACATATGGAATAGACTTATGAATAAAAATGGCAAGGCCTTCACTTCCGTTAGTATCAAGGCGTTCGACACGAAAATCAGGAAGATGAAAAAGGGTGTCTGCATAAAACCACGTTTCTTGTATTATAATGATGTTAGCACATGTTTCCTGAATTAATAGTTGAAGTTCATGTTTTTTATGAAAAAGACTTCTAGCGTTCCACTGCAAAACGCATATCATATAGGGTAAGGATATGAGCGATGCGATCTCGTAGTTGATAAATTACCGGTGAAATGGGAGACTCTCCTCCCACATTCTGAAGAAGCAAGAATAATATTTGTTGGATTTCTTGATGTACTTGGTTTCTTTGCATTAACAGTTGAGAGTCGTGGGATCGGGGCGGGTAACTAGGACCCGAAGTAGAGGGAGGGGATGCTGTGGGAAGAGAAGATGTTGTAGCAGGCAGAGGAGAAGAAAATGGAACCCGGCCCGTAGAACCGGCGTCAGGGCGTACCAAGGCAAGATAACCAGTTCTATCATAACCCGGAGTCAAAGGCGGAGGGGCAGATTTCTGGATTACTTGTGTAAATTTACGTTTTCTAGAAAAATCTTGAACAGGGGAAGAAGAGACTTGTTCTGGTACCAGGGGGGGGGGGAAATCCTGGGGGTGTTGAGACGGATGATAATGAGGGAGGGAAGTCTTGTTCTTAGCATCTTGAAATGAGATATGTTCCGTGCTCATGACCTTCTTTATCTCTTGTTGATATTTGTGTTCCGGACAAGTTAATGCTCCCGTTGGATGTGGGCCTTTGAAATACACACATTTTGCAATCTGAGATGTACAATGATCGGTGGCGTGCTCCATTGAGCACTTCCCGCAGCGTGCTACCTGTGCACGACATTGGGCCTGTGTATGACCATATCGGAGGCATTTTCTGCAGAGAACAGGGGAAAAAATGAAAGGCTCAACATGCAAGTAGACTTGGAAAAGAGACACTTGTGTAGGTAACTTTTGGGCTCGAAAAGTAATTTTAATTGACCCAGTGGGGACATAACCAACACCATCATTGGAAACAATGCGACGATTGAGACGTTGTACTGCTTTAACCGGTACGGTTGAAGTAAGATAAAGTCGAATGTCGTCTTCAGAAAGGAAGAAATGTTGATATCAATATAAGCGAATTTCCAGCTATCTCACTTAGTGCTGCCACTGCCTTTTCGATATGCCGTGCTACTGTGCGACTTTCCGGAAAGTTTTGCTCGTAGATAACCAGCAGAAGCGATCATAAAGGCGGTGAACGTGCGAAATACGTCAGTGAACTACAGGAAGAGATTCCTACTCCTTGGAACGAGTGCATACGTGCTGTGTAGTAATACAATGCGTATACCTCGTTTATTAGTAAGAAAAATGTAAAACGCTTATACAGGGTTTATTCACTGTATAACTAAACAAGAGTTAAACAACGGTATAAGTACTTTTTATTAGTAAGACCCATACAGTACAATAATCCAATGAATAAAGCAATTGCACAGGGAGCCAGTATAGATTTCTCCTCGTCTTTGAATCGTGTTTTCTTTCTATTGATTTCATTACGTGAGGTTATGTTTGCCAGTGAGTTATTCAAGTGCATTATTTGAATATTGTAAATGCACCTTGTTGGATACATTTTGGAAATAGTTTTTTCCATGACATTTGAGAGCTTTAAACTGTGAATCAAGGTAAATTGCATGCAGTAACGGGTCTTAGAATATATTGTGACGCCGCAAGGGTTGGCATTTCCGAAGTACATGTTGGCGGTTAATTCGAAATCCAATTTTTGCGTCGCAACGACTTGGAATTAATGAGGTTTGGCACCAAGTTCCACACATAACAGAAATGTTACAGTCTCCTTCCTTTCTGCCATTTGGCCTTGTTAACACTATGAGCCCGGACATTTCCCTACCCTATGCCGGCGTAATTTAGACTCTCAGAAAAAAAATCACAGTTCTGTCAGTTTTCGCATTATAAATTAACACATTTATATACGTATTGTGCAAAGAGTAGGCTATCCCACGAAATCAAATAAAAAATGCTCACCTTCAGCATTGGAAAGAAACTTAAGCTACAATATTGGTCCATTCTGATATCCTTGTTCACGTACTTAAATTTCTAATTCACTAGAAAAGTTCGATAGTTTTTAGTCACTGAATAACAGAATTACACATTGTTATTTCCAATACTTAGCTTTGGTATGGTAACACTCAAAACATTCTCCTATGCAAAGACCTACGTCACATTTACGACAATATATGGTTGTCATTTTCTTCACAGCACGACCGGTGTTATGTTTGGACTTGTCGTAGCAAACCTTGCACGTACGCTGCGCGTGTCCTTCCTTCTTCGCGCCTACTGCAAGTATTCTGTCTGGAAAATGATCTCTACCTATTAGCCTTCCCGCAGTTGATGCTCGTGATTCTTCAGTAATTTCGGCCCCAACACTACTCACCAAATCATCCGCTAAACATTCACAAAATTTCGAAAGGGGAAGTTTTTGTGAAGAAGCCTTACAGTACAGTATATAGGCATTCACTATGGCAAGATCAAACAGATGGAAGAACAATTTTTTCCACCACTTGGTCGATTTCCTTGTGAATGCATAATATACCAACAATTGGTTGGACTTATCAACACCAATATTGAATTTGTTATAGTCTACTACTGCTGATGGTTTGGATTTCTCGTGGCTCTCTCTTGCTGCAGGTACTTCAGTCATGTCGTCATGTGCAGTGCTCAGCATATACACGTCTCAAACATCTCACCACTTTATTGCTAGAAGGCGTTCTTTCTGCAATGGCATTTTTTCACCCTTTTTCAGTTTTTTCGCGAACTCTGATTTGGGCATTCCTTTCCAGTCTGACACTCGCACAGATGGTCATAATTATACAGTATAAATCGACTACTTGAGAGATGATTGCAGACTGTTGCCTCACTACACTTTCATTCTAAATCTGTGAAGTCATATAATCTATTATTAGAACATACGCACATAAATTTGAGCTTATCTAACCGGAGCGCGCGAGGAGTATGTATGTCAGCAATTATGTAAGACCTAACTAAGCGCACGTGGCTACGAAACATCGTCCCTAAGTTGCACCACCAATCACAATTGATCGACAGTACCACCTAACAATAGTAAAGGAAATCGACAACACGTCAAAGCAAGAACTAATTCGATAACGTGAATAGTTTTCGAGTGATTGAATTTCAAAAATTGTGGTAGTAGTATTACTAACAGGGGCACTCAGGCGCACGCCGCGTGGTAGTAATATTACTACCGGCGGGCGCATAGTGTTAAGGATGGACACTCACAATCTTCATGGCCATGTTCAGATGATCGAGCACGGACAATTTTCTTCTCGACTGTACTGGACACATCCAATATGGTCCAAATGACCAACGGAGTATTTTCCTTTCCATTTCATTCGACTGGCCAGCATTTGGGTAGTTCCGTGTCTCAGAGAATTCCAGTGAGTTTCCACCATTTCAGCCACTCGACCTCGAGCATCCAGAATCATTTTGGCATCCGAGCTGATTGGGTGGATTTAATGAGATCTTGCCAGCAGTTTGTGGGTCACATGCAAAGTCTTAATGTTGAGCCAGGGACCATTTTCAGTCAAGTATCCATTCCAGCACTGTATCCTTTCTTCTAAGCTGTGATGCGATTTATCCCCAAGAAACACATGTCCTCCATGGACGAGGTGTGTCCTCAACACTGACTGGCAAAGCAGCCATGTTGTACTGCTCCTGCTCTATGTCCTCCATGGACGAGGTGTGTCCTCAACACTGACTGGCAAAGCAGCCATGTTGTACTGGTCCTGCTCTATGTCCTCCATGGACGAGGTGTGTCCTCAACACTGTCTGGCAAAGCAGCCGTGTTGTACTGCTCCTGCTCTGTGTCCTCAACACTGTCTGGCAAAGCAGCCATGTTGTACTGGTCCTGCTCTATGTCCTCCATGGACGAGGTGTGTCCTCAACACTGACTGGCAAAGCAGCCGTGTTGTACTGCTCCTGCTCTACGTCCTCAACACTGTCTGGCAAAGCAGCCGTGTTGTACTGCTCCTGCTCTATGTCCTCAACACTGACTGGCAAAGCAGCCGTGTTGTACTGCTCCTGCTCTGTGTCCTCCATGGACGAGGTGTGTCCTCAACACTGACTGGCAAAGCAGCCGTGTTGTACTGCTCCTGCTCTGTGTCCTCCATGGACGAGGTGTGTGTCCTCAACACTGACTGGCAAAGCAGCCGTGTTGTACTGCTCCTGCTCTGTGTCCTCCATGGACGAGGTGTGTCCTCAACACTGACTGGCAAAGCAGCCGTGTTGTACTGCTCCTGCTCTATGTCCTCAACACTGTCTGGCAAAGCAGCCGTGTTGTACTGCTCCTGCTCTGTGTCCTCCATGGACGAGGTGTGTGTCCTCAACACTGACTGGCAAAGCAGCCGTGTTGTACTGCTCCTGCTCTGTGTCCTCCATGGACGAGGTGTGTCCTCAACACTGACTGGCAAAGCAGCCGTGTTGTACTGCTCCTGCTCTATGTCCTCAACACTGTCTGGCAAAGCAGCCGTGTTGTACTGCTCCTGCTCTATGTCCTCAACACTGACTGGCAAAGCAGCCGTGTTGTACTGCTCCTGCTCTATGTCCTCAACTGCTCTATGTCCTCAACACTGACTGGCAAAGGAGCCGTGTTGTACTGCTCCTGCTCTATGTCCTCAACTGCTCTATGTCCTCAACACTGTCTGGCAAAGCAGCCGTGTTGTACTGCTCCTGCTCTATGTCCTCAACACTGACTGGCAAAGCAGCCGTGTTGTACTGCTCCTGCTCTATGTCCTCAACACTGACTGGCAAAGCAGCCGTGTTGTACTGCTCCTGCTCTATGTCCTCAACACTGTCTGGCAAAGCAGCCGTGTTGTACTGCTCCTGCTCTATGTCCTCAACACTGACTGGCAAAGCAGCCGTGTTGTACTGCTCCTGCTCTATGTCCTCAACTGCTCTATGTCCTCAACACTGCCTGGCAAAGCAGCCGTGTTGTACTGCTCCTGCTCTATGTCCTCAACTGCTCTATGTCCTCAACACTGACTGGCAAAGGAGCCGTGTTGTACTGCTCCTGCTCTATGTCCTCAACTGCTCTATGTCCTCAACACTGACTGGTAAAGCAGCCGTGTTGTACTGCTCCTGCTCTATGTCCTCAACACTGACTGGTAAAGCAGCCATGTTGTACTGCTCCTGCTCTGTGTCCTCTTTCTCAGGTGTCTTGTAGTGTTTCTATAGCCTGCTCCAATCTTTGTCAATTTCTCATGGCGTTTGAGCAGAAATGACACACAATGCCAACTGGGAACGTCGTAAATGGCAGTAACAAACATTTGATCCGATGGAAAACACTTCAACTGACGAGTTGCTTCCTCTGTCATTTGATTTCGAATCAGCCACCCTTGGGACAAGGAACAGACGCTATCAGGTAGGATGAGTGGCATTTCCTCCCAAAAGAGTTCTTCCGCCCAAAGCTGTTGGCTCATACAGTTTACTCCATTACCATAGCAGCAGGGTTGTTGTTTAAGTCGTCAGTCCACAGACTGGTGTGACAAGTGTTAACCATTTTTTTTCTACGTAAGTACCGACGGCCTACATCTGCTCTATTCTACTTGTCGTATTCATACCCTGGTCTCTCCTATTGTTCTTACCACCTACACTTCCCTCAAAAACCAACTGAACAAGTCCTGGCTGTCTTAAGATGTGTCCTCTTCTTCTCGTCAAATTTAGCCAAATCGATCTCCTCTCACCAATTCGATTCATTATCTCTCATTCGTGATTCGATCTATCCATATCACCTTCAGCATTCTTGTGTATCACCACATTTCAAAAACTTCTATTCTCTTTATTTCTGAGCTAGTTATAGTCCATGTTTCACTTCCATACAATGCCATGCTCCACACGAAAATCTTCAAAAACGTCTTTCTAATTCCTATATCAGTGTTTGAAGTGATAAAATTTATTTACTTAAGAGGCGGCCGGAGTCAGTTCTAGATTCACATTTTATTTCAAAATATCGCCACTAGTCTCGTTGATGTCGACAACTAACTCCACTGATAGTTACATCGCGGGTGCATAGATGGCAGTACGAAAGGCCAAGGCCGAACGAGCGATTCCCCTCTCACCCTCCAGCGTCACATAGTCTGTCACCAGGAAGTTGTGATACAGTACTTGCACGGAGCTGATGGTGTTGACATTTGTACGGAATGCGAAACATTCCAGGAAATTATTGAGCATGGGTTAGTGCTGAACAAAACAGTCAAAATAACGTACTGTTTCCGACAAATATAAATGAAATGGCGTATGGCTTTTAGTGCCGGGAGTGTCCGAAGACAAGTTCGGCTCGCCAGATGCAGGTCTTTTGATTTGACACCCGTAGGCGACCTGCGCGTCGTGATGAGGTTTAAATGATGATGGAGACGACACATACACCCAGCCCCATGCCAGAGAAATTAACCAATTATGGTTAAAATTACCAACCCTACCGGGAATCGAACCCGGGACCCCTGTGACCAAAGGCCAGCACGCCGGACACTGTTTCCGATGATGAAATGAAGTAGAGCATCAATCCCGTCCCCGCCTCACGTCTTTCCCTGTACCGGCCAGTCAGTGAAACATAATATAATTCTATCCAATGAAAATACAAACTGATATAACAGAAGTTAATTCATTTACGAATTTTTTAGTCACACAGTGATACTTGGGACATACGATAAATATTGTAACGCGACCAAGAACGGAATTTTCCAACAACCGTGAGTTAAAAAAAAAGAGCCTTACAAATTTATAACAGTTTTTTCCTTTTGGATACAAACAGTTCTGAAATATATAAACAATGCATAAAACATCCCATTGCATATTGTGTTAAAATTTGAATTCGATCAAATAACGTGTTTTCGGAGACAAAGAGATGCCGGAATGTTGCCCCGCAAGAGTTCTTTAACGTCTCGACCTTCCAATACCACCGCCCTGAGCCAGGATCGAACCTGCCAAGGGGCAGAAGGCCTGCGTTCCCGAGCCGTTGTGAGAGTCTCTTTGTCTTTACAAAGACGGATTTGAAGTCATATGTTTTCGTATAAGTTTTAAATAATAAATGTTACAGCATCTAAATATCCATTAATTCTGTATTTCATGACTTGAGTGGAGTGTAATTAGAGTAACTACTAAGCTCAAAAATACAGGCCTACCACTTCATTCTCGCTCTCGGTGACGTCAGGCGCTTTAGCCAATAGCAACGCTGCTCACCGGAATGACCTATCTGACCTGTGAGTTATTCCAGTTACGTTGGATAACCCAATTTCCAAGAAATACAAGGACTGTAAACGACGGTTTTGTATACCTACCCGTTATGAAAATCGGAAACGGTGCTGGTAAAGAACGCAACAGCTGAGGGGCACTGCAACTTCCCTCTGTAGGTGGGGGTAGTAGAATAACACCCACAGTATCCCCTGCCTGTCGTAAGAGGCGACTAAAGCGGGCCCCATAGGCTCTGAACTTGGGAGTCTGGGTTGGCGACCACGGAGCCCTTAGCTGAGTCCTAGCTTTATTTCCACTTACTTGTGCCGGGCTCCTCACTTTCATATATCCTTCTTCTTCAAGTGACATCTCTTTTTTTTTTTGCTAGTTGCTTTACGTCGCACAGACACAGATAGGTCTTATGACGACGATGGGGCAGGAAAGGGCTAGGAGTGGGAAGGAAGCGGCCGTGGCCTTAATTGAATCGATTATTTCAGAAAGCAGTCAAGTACCAAAAAATGGAAAAATGAGTTATACGCACATTTTGGTGCTGAAACCAGTGAAGAAACGTCGTCCTATAATAGTCAGGCATTACGTTGAATTTCGTATTTAGTTCAGAAACCAGTTAAGTGACACCGCTTGGTTGGTTTCTGCGATAAACTGCTGGTACCTTTCCGGTTGGCGCTGCTGTTCTGAATCCAGAATAACCAGCTGTTCATCTGTTTTTGTTGTCATTGTTGTGTTTCTGGAATCGCATGTTCCTAGTTTTGTGAACAACTGATTCAAAAAGTGTTTCTTTTGTTCAGTGCAGTGTTTTTTTATATTCATAGTAATATGCCTCGCCTCTGTGGTGTAGTGGTTAGTGTGATTAGCTGCCATCCCCAGAGGTCCGGGTTCGATTCCCAGCTCTGCCACGAAATTTGAAAAAGTGGTACGAGGGCTGGAACGGGGTCCACTCAGCCTCGAGAGGTCAACTGAGTAGAGGTGGGTTCGATTCCCACCTCAGTCATCCTAGAAGTGGTTTTCCGTGGTTTCCCACTTCTCCTCCAGGCAAATGCCGGGATGGTACCTAACTTAAGGCCACGGCCGCTTCCTTCCCTGACCCATCCAATCTTCCCATCCCTCCACAAGGCCCCTGTTGAGCATAGCAGGTGAGGCCGCCTGGGCGAGGTACTGGTCATTCTCCCCAGTTGTATCCCCCGACCCAAAGTCTGAAACTCCAGGACACTGCCCTTGAGGCGGTAGAGGTGGGATCCCTCGCTGAGTCCGAGGGAAAAACCGACCCTGGAGGGTAAACAGATTAAGAAGAAGAAGTGATATGTCTGAAAATTCAGAAGCGGGTTCGAATCCCACTGTCGGCAGCCCTGAAGATGGTTTTCCGTGGTTTCCCATTTACACACTAAGAAAATGCTGGGGCTGTAACTTAATTAAGGCCACGGACGCTTCCTTCCAACTCCTAGGTCTTTCCTATCCCGTCGTCGCCATAAGACGGTGCGACGTAAAGTCACTACTGTAGCAAAAATAAATCAGAAGACGAACCTGTATCTAAAAAGGAAACGAGGAGTGGTAGACAAACTCACACGCGTAATATTATTCGGAATGCAAGGGTAAAAGGAGAAGGTTATATTTCTTACTCAGACAAGGAAGTACCTGGTCTGAGCCCTACATTATTCTTTGTTATTGTTTGTTTTAGGTGCCCATCAATATCAAGAAGATACGTGAACTAAATGCCTTAAAACCTTACCTGATGGAATATGAATACTTTTATGACAGCATTTTACAATGGCCTACTACAGAGACGGAATGTGCTGTGGAGTTTGTTTATGCGGATTGATTACCTCCTGTCATGATGAGCAGGCATTGCTGATTTCATCCTTTTGTATCAGCAATACAGTCTAAACCTATTAAAATATGTTTTTTTAACAAACAAGGGGTTTATGACAAAATCCCTTTAAAATTCAAGAACCATCCCATAAAAATATGTTTGCAACACTCGTTTATTTCAGAAACCAGTTAAGTGGAAATTAGTTCCGGTTTTTTTAGGGCAAAGTTAATAAGCACAACATATTTTTCCCTAGATAGAAATTATTAAGAGATATAATACTTTCAAGCTAAAATATTAAAACCCCTACCGTCAGTCCCCGATTTCAAGTAGTTAGCGCTCTGGGCAAACAATATTTAGCCGCCCGCCCCTCTGCTCGTTCTAAAAAATAATTAAATATTACAGTTTTCAAGATTATGAGTTTTTAAACAGCACATTATGCAAATACAGTTAATTCTCATAATTAAAGTTATCAAGCCAAATAAAGATAACAGCCAAATAAGAATGAGGCTGTTTTTATTGTTATTTAAAAAGCCGTTGGTTCAGTTTGATAATTTGTATGTAAGTAAATAATTTTAGAAATAAGACATGTTTTCTTCATAAAATTTAAATATATAGATTAAATTCAGGTTTTAAAGTTAGAATAGTTTAAAGTGTTTTATATAGTCTAATAAAATAATTGGAATAATTTGTGGAATGTAAAAGTAATTTGAGTGTAATGAATTTAAGACGTAATTCACGCAGGCCATAATTACTCGATCCGCCAGCCGCCGACCCTCAAAAACTGGCGCCCTGGGCAAATGCCCAGTCCGCCCATTTGTAAATCGGGGCCTGCTTACCGTAACATATTGTCTGATGCTAGACAGTTTCTTTCATTTTCCCAAAAATGACAGAGTTGGCGCCTGACTTGTTTCTGAAATAATCGATTCAATTAAGGTACAGCCCCAGCATTTGCTTGGTGTAAAAATGGGAAACCACGGAAAACCATCTTCAGGGCTGCTGACAGTGGGGTTCGAACCTGTTATCTCCCGAATACGGGATACTGGCCGCACTTTAGCGACTGCAGTTATCGAGCTCGGGTTTTAAGTATCTAGAACCGCCACTGCCCATATTGTAATAGGCTACAACTGAAAGAGGAACAACATATATTTGGAGCAATTTATTCTTATTCTACTAAACCTTAAAATAGTTTTATAAATGTATACACACAGAGATAATACAGAAACATTAGTAGCAACTACTATTCAGTATGCGGATTCTCAACCATTACTACATCTCTTTCTGTAACGTTACGCCACTTAGCCATTCTTTTAGTGAGATATGTCGTAGCTTATTCGAACTGACGATTCAGCTCCGACCTATTCACCTCCGACCTACAATTACCAATAAAAATAAGTTAATTGTCTTAGTTTGAATAGTAAACATCATTGCGTCACTAATATAACAAAGACAATTCAATAAAGTCGGATAACACCTACCTCAGATAAGGCAGCTGTTCTAAGTTCATTCGCAATTTCATGGTGTTCTTCACCAACATATTTGTCATGTTCTTCGGCGTGTTTTAAAGAATAACGTCCATGAATGTTATTTTTTTTTGCTAGTGGTTTTACGTCGCACTGACACAGATATGTCTTATGGCGACGATGGGATAGGAAAGGCCTATGAGGTGGAAGGAAGCGGCCGCGGCCTTAAGGTACAGCCCCAGCATTTGCCTGGTGTGAAAATGGGAAACCACGTAAAACCATCTTCAGGGCTGACGACAGTGGGATTCGAACCCACTATCTCCGGGATGCAAGCTCACAGCCGCGCGCCTCTAACCGCACGGCCAGCTCGCCCAGTGTTAACATTTTTAATAAAGTTTAATGTCTTATTACAAATCAAGCATTTTGCCATTCCATTGCACTCAGTAAAAAGATACGGCATAATAAAACACGACAAAATATAACGTGCTATTGAAAGGTCATACCACAACTAGCGAGTAACAAAGTATTGTCAGCGTGTCCACTGCCGCTTGTTTTGAAGCAAGGGTGAGGAAGCGACTGATAGCAGCTGAAGATCTCGCTCACTACATCTCTGCGTGGGTAAGAGCTAATCTGTCATCATCCCTCTTCAAGGACAAGGCGCTGCGGCATCTGACGGAAACTGGCTGAACTACCAGCACTAGAATTCGGCCGACACTCGGAAGTCAATAAGCAGAGCTTTATTAAAATCACGATTAAATATATAAAGAAACCCTAATTTTGAGGTATGTTAAAGTAGCCCCTTAGAGAAAAATATAAACTTCGCTACGGTATAGTTTGCTTCCAATTTGAACACCATCTTGACATAAAACAAGTTTAGGAAAACCACGGTTCAGAGCTCAATTTCATATGGAGATTCGTTATTTTAATTACCATTTTATAACTATATTTGCATTTCTTTTTGAAATGTTTTTGCACTAATGAAAAGTGTATCACAGACTACCGTGCGCTATAAAAACAAAATAATTTTACCTTGTTCCGTTTCCTTATAAAAACTCTTGGAAACTTTTGACCCATGTTACAACAACTACTGAGCTGGTGGCCGGCCGTTCCAGTTCCGGCCGCCTCTTAAGAAAGCTTTTCCTTGCTTGTGCTAGTCTGCACTTCTCCCATCAGTAGTTATTTTAGTACCCAAGTAACAATATTCATCTACTTCCTTTAACACTTAATTTCCTAATTTAATATTTCCTGCATTACCTGCCTTCGTTCGACTGCACTCCATTACTTTTGTTTTGGACTTATTTTCATCTTGTACTCCTTACACAGACTTCGCCCATACCATTCAGCAGCTTCTCAAGGTCCTCTGCAGTCTCAGATAAAATTACAATATCATCGGCAAATCTCAAGGTTTTGATTTCCTCTCCTTGGATTGTGATTCCCTTTCCTAATTCCTCTTTGATTTCCTTTACTGCCTGTTCTATGTAAACATTGAAGAGGAGGGGGGACAAACTGCATCCTTGCCTCACTCCTTTCTGGATTGCCGCTTCTTTTTCAAAGCCCTCGATTCTTATCACTGCAGACTGGTTTTTATACAGATTTTAGATAATTCTTCTTTCTCGGTATCTGATCCCAATCACCTTCAGAATCGTAAATAGCTTGGTCCAATCAACATTGTCGAATGCCTTTTCTAGATCTACGAATGCCATGTACGTGGGCTTGTCCTTCTTGATTTGATCCTCTAAGATCAGCCGTAAAGTCAGAATTGCTTGTCGTGTTCCTACATTTCTTCTGAAGCCAAATTGATCTTCTCCCAACTGAGTTACAACTTTTCTTTCCATTCTTGTGTATATAATGTGTGTTAAAATTTTGCAGGTGTGAGACACTAAACTAATGGTGCAGTAGTTTTCACACTTGTCAGCACCTGCTTTCTTGGAAATAGGTATGACAACATTCTGCTGAAAAATTGAATGCCAATTCTCCTGTCACATACATCTTACACACTAAATGGAATAACCTTGCCATGCTGGTTTCTCCTAAGGCAGTCAGTAATTCAAAGGGAATGTCATCAATTTTAAGAGTATGTGAAAATGTTCAAACGCACTATCTTCTGACAGCTATGTGCGCAGCTCCATGCTCTATAACGTGCAGTCTGCAGGTCTCTGTAACAAGCTGTGTGGCCTCGTCTAGTTCAAACGCACTGTCTCCTGTCAGCTACGTGACGCAGCTCCATGCTCAGTAACATGCAGTCTGCAGGTCTCTGTAACAAGCTGTGTGGCCTCGTCTAGCTCAAACGCACTGTCTCCTGACAGC
This sequence comes from Anabrus simplex, assembly GCF_040414725.1. NCBI lineage: Eukaryota > Metazoa > Arthropoda > Insecta > Orthoptera > Tettigoniidae > Anabrus > Anabrus simplex. Next base: position 166,497,550 of record NC_090273.1, read on the forward strand.
TACGTGCGCAGCTCCGTGCTCTATAACGTGCAGTCTGCAGGTCTCTGGAACAAGCTGTGTGGCCTCGTCTAGTTCAAACGCACTATCTCCTTACAGCTACGTGACGCAGCTCCATGCTCAGTAACATGCAGTCTGCAGGTCTATGTAACAAGCTGTGTAGCCTCGTCTAGTTCAAACGCACTGTCTCCTGTCAGCTACGTGACACAGCTCCATGCTCAGTAACATTCTTTACAAGGCCATTCATCCCCTTATCATCAAGACTTATCTAGACAGAACGGCTCAACAACGAAGCACTTAGCCTCTCTCGCACACCCCCTCCACACGTCAACCAACCCAAAGCAAGCCACACCCCTTCCCCCCCTCTCCTAGCCAACAATAAGCACATCACACAACCACAGCTGAACAGATCGCAATCCACTCTTCTAATGGCAGGTCAGCGCAAGCAGGAACAGAATAAGTAATATAAATATCAATTTATAATTAAACTTGAACACACACAGCAGTTTCTCATTGCTTTCTTTTCTTTTTCCTTTTCCTCAGACACCCACCTTCAATGCATGCTTCCATAAGCCAAGGCCATACCATCACCATTTTACATCAACAACAATAGTAGACAACAGTTACAACTGCATAACCGAATGTTCCATAAAGAAGGATGTTCCCCCAGTTCTTCAGCCAATTTAAATCTACCAATAAGTATATTCCATACTATTCTAAAGCACTGCAAGATTACGTAAACTAGAACAAGAAATGTCTACATTATTTAAATGGTTCATTGTCAAACGTATTTCATTTCAACTATGTCATATACTCAAGTTGATTGAAACAGGACTGACAATTATGTTCCATGTTCCACAAACACACGGCAATAATTTTAAATCAATTCCAAGAACTTTCCTAAAATACCAAGTATTTTGAGCCAATGTATATATTTCAACTGATTCATTTATCCAAGTAGATGAAACAAATCCAACAAGTCTACTCCGCGATCTTCAAACACGTGCAGTGTTTTAGCCCAGATCCAACAATTTTCGTAAATTACCAAACGTTTCATGTGATTGTGTGGTATAATTAGTCAATAAGTTTTGTTTCAAAGGTTCACATCTCTTCAAGATGATTGTGGCAAGACTGGTAAGTCTGTTCCGAGTTATACAAACATACAACAGTATTTTTTAACCCAAATCCAAGAACATTAAAGTGCCATGTGTTTCATGTCAATGTATAAATTTTCATGTCAATGTGTATGTTTTCAACAAGTGCATTTGTTTCCAACAGATTGAGACAAGACCACACGAACACACGACAGTTTTTTAAACCAGAACCAAGAACTTTTTAAGTGCCAAGGAGTTTATGTGTTTGTGTGCATTTCATTTCAATGTGTATATTATTTCATCTAGTTTAATAGATTGAAACAAGACCAAGAAGTCAAAGAACATTCTTAGAACGCCATGTGTTTCATATCATTATATGTGTTTTATGTCGATTTGTATATTTTCAACCAGTGCTTATGTTTCCAGTGTTCCATAGTCAATACAGATATTGTTAAAATTTGTAGACATTTTCGTAATACTCAGATTATTGAATGCAGCAGTTTCGAGAGACACTGTTAGCTTTCATCTTTCATCCATCCCTCCAAACCTCCCCTCCGCTGCCGTAAACTACAGTCCTAGGATAACACGTAACAGATCTCGATAGGCAGCCGCGCAGAGCACACAGCATCAACACTCAACGTAAGTATAACATACAACTCACTTTCCACAGTCCACAATACACCATTTCTTATACTGATTATTTCTACTTGCAGATACATATACAGTACCCTACAACATACAAGAAGCCTCCACGCTATCATCACAATAAACGTGTATTGGCTAACAACTACATAATTCAAATTTCATCAAGATGCACGGCACTTCTAACGAAATTCAACTCATAATAGTCACCATTTAACTCAGCAACGACACACGCAACTTTTCTCAACGATATCTATTTATGAAAATTGTAATAAACGGAAAAACAATATAAACTTTAATTTAGCATACATATGCCATACACTTACCAATTTACTAGTACAAAGTGGTAAAAACAAACAGTATGAATAAGAAACTGGACCTATTCCATTAGTTTACTATTTTATCTACTTTTAACTGGCTTGCCATGTCAGATCCAAAATTTTTCATGTATATACTATAGACGATAGAAAATCTCATAGTACTAATGTTAACAAGTGTAAACCTCATTTTATGCACAATAAAATAGATGCATGAGGTAACACATATCATATAATAAGCATTTTTTAGCCAAGAAAGTTCCATTTCAATAAGCATTTCATGTTTCTTCCAATTGGACTAGTTATACAAAAGTGAAATATCCTAAATATCAATGCAAAAAATGTAAACAATCCTATTGACATTTCAGATACAGTGAAGTGATAAGCCTCAAATAACAAATATTTTCAAGACACTACAACAAATTTACAATTACTAGTGTGTATAAGTGCAAACTTCGTTCCATGTTCAATAATATAGCACAGTGTGACGATATGCCTTAACAACAATGTACTTTGTAAACCAAAGATAGTTATATTTATCATTTTAATAAGCAATTTTGAATGTTTGAATCAAATGGATCAATTATATTAAGTGTAATATCCTGAACACTAATGTAAACAAATGTAAAATCCATTTAATGTATAATAGTCTAGACAGTGGGGTCATATGCCTCACACAGCAGGTGCTTTTAACCAAAGATATACTCACTAATATTTTAACAAACAACTTTTAACGTCTGATTTAATTGGACTAGTTTTACAAGGTGTAATCTTTCATATGTGATGTTTTTGTAACTATTTCTTTGTGTGTCAGCTGAGGATGATCCCATAGGGATCGAAACCGGTACTGACTGAATTTACTACTTTAAAGTAAATAAATTAATGTATTGATAAGGTGGAGACTTCTCAATTATCTTTATGTTAAGTGGTATGTTCCGAGCTGTCAGCGGAGAGATGGCGTGGAATGACAATAGTAGACGAATAAGTTTGAGTGGCGTTTATAAAAGTAGGAAAGATCACAATATGAAGATAATGTTGGAATTCAAGAGGACAAACTGGGGCAAATATTCATTTATAGGAAGGGGAGTTCGGGATTGGAATAACTTACCACGGGAGATGTTCATTAAATTTCCTACTTCTTTGATATCATTTAGGAAAAGGCTAGGAAAACAACAGATAGGGAATCTGCAACCTGGTCGACTGCCCTAAATGCAGATCAGTGTGATTGATTGATTGATTGATTGATTGATTGATTGATTGATTGATTGATTGACAGATGGTGATACAAAGCTAGAACAGGTCGATAATTTCAAGTATTTGGGTTGTGTGTGCTCCCAGGATGGTAATATAGTGAGACTGAATCAAGGTGTCATAAAGCTAATGCAGTGAGCTCGCAATTGCGATCAGGAGTATTCTGTAAGAAGGAAGTCAGCTTCCAGACGAAACTATCTTTACATCGGTCTGTTTTCAGACCAGCTTTGCTTTACGGGAGCGAAAGCTGGGTGGACTCAGGATATCTTATTCATAAGTTAAAAGTAACAGACATGAAAGTAGCAAGAATGATTGCTGGTACAAACATGTGGGAACAATGACAGGAGGATATTGAGAATAAGGAGATAAAGGCTAATTTAGGAACGAACTCGATGGATGAAGCTGTAGGCATAAACCGGTTTCGGCGGTGGGATCATGTGAGGCGAATGGAGGAGGATAGGTTACCTAGGAGAATAATGGACTCTGTTATAGAATGTAAGAGAAATAGAGGTAGAACAAGACGACGATGTTTAGACTCGGTTTCTAACGATTTAAAGATAAGAGGTATAGAACTAAATGAGGCCACAACACTAGTTGTAAATCGAGGATTGTGGCAACGTTTAGTAAATTCACAGTGGCTTGCAGACTGAACGCTGAAAGGCATAACAGTCTTTAATGATAATGTATGTATGTATGTATGTATGTATGTATGTATGTATGTATGTATGTATTCATTCAATACCATGTGTACGTTACAATTCAAGGTGTATGTTTTGCAACCCATTGATGTGTTTTTAGGCAACCGCCATTAAGTGTATACTTTTTTATTATGATGTCTTATGTCAACCAATCAAGATGTATGTAGGCAAACATAATGATGATTGTTATCAGATTCCCCTTGATTTGATATTCAACAAGAACAGATGATGACTCCAAGGGAGTCGAAACCGGTCTTTGCTCAATCAATTTAATATATTTTACAATGTGTTGAATGGTGGAACATCCTCAAATTCTATTATTATATGCCTCTCCTTCTTGTGACGCACTCGCTTCCTTGCTCTCGCTGGCTCTTTGCAGTTTAATATTGTTTTGTATTATATTTTTGTCTGCCCCTCTAGTTATATCTCACATAACTTGACATGAGTCTTCTTGTTGTGACGCACTCGCTTCCTTGCTCTCGCTGGCTCTTTGCAGTTTAATATTGTTTTGTATTATATTTTTGTCTGCCCCTCTAGTTATATCTCACATAACTTGACATGCCTCTCCTTCTTGTGACGCACTCACTTCCTTGCTCTCGCTGGCTCTTTGTAGTAAAAACGTGAACATAAGAACTCACACTCTGTTTTAGTCACCGCCCCCATTATTCTGCACCCTACCATATTCCCGCAAACCCCGCCTCACTTCCGCACTCTACTTCCTTGTAGCAACAGATCTTGCATCTCGACTGCAGGAGTAAATCAGTCGAGAGCTGGACTCCGTTGTCAGAGTACACGGGCGACGTGACGTAAGTTAATTTTCGTTCTTCATAACTGAATCTAAATATTGTTCCTGTTAGTCACCATTTTTCAACCTTAATTTAATTTGTATTATCCATTTTACAGACTAAAAAATCAGACCGTTCAGTTTCAATAATGCTTATGTATATCAGCCCATGTCGAAACACAACAAATAAGCCAGCAGGATACAGATACCAGTTGATTCACACCAAAGGACAACAAAACATTGAAACAGAAAGACTTCCATCTCAAGACTGTTTTAATGATCACCATTTCAGTTTTTTAACTTTCATCATGCTTTAAAAAAAAATTTAACTGTTCATTTATGTGTTTCCTACATTTATAATGCTTTGATACGTGTCTTACAGAGGATGACCGAATGCCGGGTCGAAACATGTTTGTTTATGTTTGAACTTTCGTCTTAATTGGACGTAAAAATACATAGTATTAACGAAGAGGTTTTAACATGGTTTAGTACAATTTTGTAAGAAGCTTAACCATCTGTAATATTCAGAGGATCTCTGGTCTTATTCTTCAAGTGATCATTCCTTTATAATTTTTTCTCATTTTTTATAGTCATCTTCACAATTTTCCTTGTTGATATGAACCGCTGACTTCGCGGCTTTACATTTTGAAACCCATCACCAGTCAACATGATTTAAAATGTTAGCAATGCTTGCAAGTTGTTCACTTCATGACCGTATCGATGAGTATAATCAACAAGTATAATTAAAGAACCACCTAATCGATACTTTATTTTTTGCGTTGGGCTAAATTAAATATACATAATAACTCACAGAACATGTTTCGACCACTTAGTGGTCATCATCAGTATCGATTAGGTGGTTCTTTAATTATACTTGTTGATTAGCGTTGATTTGGACTAAGCAACAGAAGTCATGAATTCTGTTATTGTAGTCGGTATAAGACATAAATGATTGGAAATTGTTACTCTCTACAATTTTTGTTATGTAGTACTTTTCGAAAAAACCATAAACATAGGTATTTAAAAATCATCCATTTCATCCACTACCCTATCATCCAGTGTCTTATTCCCCGACTTTACATACCAATTTTCACTAAGTTCTGTTCACCCATTTTCTTGTGGTTCAGCTTTGATATGGACTTGGCAACAAAAATCGAAATTCACAAATTATCTGCAATTTAATTCTATATTACTTTAGTTATGTATTATTTATCAATAGGACCAGTAATAACATAGATACCATATTTGAGAATTAAATTTTAGGCCTTCTCCTACACACCATTTCACCCAGGGTGAATAAATTTATTTATAGGTAGATTGTAGAGCGTCATTCCACGACTTTAGTACTGATTTTGATTAAATTCTCTTTAGGCATATTAATGTGGTGCGCGTACAGACAGAGATGACGGAAAATTAAAAAGTGCGTTTCCTTGTTATTGACTGATACAGAAATGTTATTCCTTTTAAATTCTGAGGACAAAACTCTTATAGAAGATGTTATTTATATTTGAATTTTAATTGGAATAAGTGACAGTCAGAAAAAATAAGTGCTGTCTATACCAGAAACTCGCAGATGACAAAGGAATAAAATTGTGAGAAAGAGTGCAGAAATGGATGTGCTATTGAAAAAAGAAGCACAGAGAGCTTTGAGTCCAGTGTAAGAATATGGTCGGTTATCGTTTGAGTGAGCCAAATAATGCATATTAAGCATTCAACTTCTGTTGATCCTTCATTAAACAAGACCATGTTGTAGAAAACGTGGACAAGGGTAAGAACTCTGAGGTAGTATGTCCCTATATAATGACAGGAAATACGGCCAGTCCCGATTAACTGCCCTTGAAATTTCAGCTGAACAACAGAAATGTGTACTAACTTTATCATTGGAAGGACGTTTTAAAAAGAGTCGTTGCTTACAAGGCCTATCAGTCAGGGGTTTGTGATGACTCTGGAGCTAATAACAGACTTTGATTGTTTTCAAGAACTTTATGAAAACCAAGGAAAAGTGAGCACATCATGAAGAGTTTATATCAATTCTGATACGCAGTGGAGACTCGACCCCAGATGTTATCAGCCATCTTTCTCAAACTCAGGGCACAAATCATATATGCAGCATCGCAGAGTTGGAATGAAATAGTTCTGTCTCTGTAAAGCGGCCTTCAGAAACACATTGGTCATGATGTCATTGACTGGAAACCTTTCGGTCAGCATTATGCCCATGGGCGCGGCCCAGGTTGTGGACTTGTCTGCAGGGTCTGAGGGAAATAAAACACATCCATGGTTCCTCCACATGGGTGATAATGTGATTCAGGTAAAGTGGGGCTGGTGATTGAGGTGAAGGCTCACTGCGGGGTGCTGGAACCAACACATCACTTTGCTCTACGTAGCCCAGACGAGCCACGGGTTGGGAAGGGGGTGATCCCAACCTAAGAGGAAAGTGATGACTGTGACTCAGTCATGATAATGCCAAGTAGAGACCACGTGAGTATACCTACTGAACGTGGGAACAAACCTGGCTAGGTTCGGGCCAGAGGCGGACTGCTGGATGGACGACTGAGGAGCATCGTCTCTGCTACGCAGAACCTCAGTTGCGGGAGGACAATGTCTGGCTTATGCCTCACCACGGATGGTGAGAACGACGCTCAGGACCGTAGAAGGGGCAAAAGCCCTATGATTGATTGAAATATGGATGCTTATAAAGAACCAATTTCAAAAACTTCAACATCGAGGTAAGCCAAGGAAGCTCCAGTAGACCAGATCCGGGAGCAAGCCCAAAATGAAAAAAATAGAGACAGAAGTCCCAATTGGACAGGCTATCGCCGACTCGAAACAAGAAATGGCAAGAGAAGCTCCAGTAGAGCAGACTGCTGTTGGAATCGATCAGCACGCTGCCAAACTTCTAACACAAGAGTGGAGACTGCTGAATACCACTTCAATCGGCAAGACGGGAAGGACAGTCGTTTTAGCCCTTGGTGAAAGAGACTTTGAAGAGCTCAAAAAGAGAAGCTCGGACTTGGGCAGATCAAGTTTCAAGTCATCAGGAGAAAAACAAAACCCAATATTGATGAAGCTGAAGGTCCTTCAGGCCAATCGTCAGCTCCAAGTCCAAGGCTATTGACGTGGCCCTTATTCAAGAGCCATGGGTTGCAGAGTAGCAGGACTGGCAGAATCTGGAGGTAATATGATGTACGATACCCAGAACATGTCTCTTGTGAACAGGAAATTAAAATGTCTTATGTTGCAGGAACACTGTTCACAGGACTTAACCGTGGCCAAGATTAAATTTGGAAATTGAGAGGGACCCAGGGAAATAACCATAGGCTCTGCATACCTCATATGACTCAACTAATCTGCCCCCATCAGAAGAAGTTGAGAACATAATTTGCAGTGCAAAGAGGAAAGGCAAGTAAATCTAAGTATATGCATGTGACTGTTATAGAGGGCAGAAGAAGTCAAGATAATCTGACAATAAACGGACATAATTTTGAGAATGTACGAAGTTTTGAGTATTTGGGAACCATGTTGACAAATAATAATAGAATAAGTGAGGAGATACATCGTAGAATAATAGCTGGAAACAGGGCCTATTATGCTAATCTTACATTATTTAAATCTCGTCTATTGTCTAAACCTACAAAATTCAAAATATATAAGACCCTTATTAGACCTGTAGTGACATATGGCTCAGAAGCCTGGAACCTTTTATCTGATGACGCAAATAAGTTAAAGATATTTGAAAGAAAGATTATTAGACGAATATATGGCCCAATTCAAGACCAGAATGGTTGGAGGATAAGGACGAATGCTGAAATACAAAACATACTAGACCAGGAGGATATAGTTAGATTTATTAAGGCACAGAGACTGCGATGGTTTGGCCATGTGGAAAGAATGGAGGAAGATCGAATGCCAAGAAAAGTAGTTAAATCCCGAGTAGACAAAAGACGGCGACAAGGAAGGCCCCGTAATAGATGGAGTGATGAAGTTGAAGCTGACTTGAGGGCAATGAACATCCGCCCGTGGAGACCAGCCGCTCAGGATCGAAGTAGATGGCGGAATATCGTAGAAGAGGCCAAGGCTCACACTGGGCTGTAGCGCCGGATAAGTAAGTAGAGGAAAGGCAAACACCTAGTCTTTGGAGGAGATGCAAATTCACACCACATGACATGGGGCAGTACGAACTGCAATGCAAGAGGCGAGTCTTTACGAGAGTTGATTATACTAAACCTAGGAAACAAAAATAAATAAAATAAATAAAAATCTTAGGGAGGTATTAGACAATACACTAAGCACTACCGAGCTCGATAGCTGCAATCGCTTAAGTGCGGCCAGTATCCAGTATTCGGGAGATAGTAGGTTCAAACCCCACTGTCGGCAGCCCTGAAGATCGTTTTCCGTGGTTTCCCATTTTCACACCAACCAAATGTACCTTAATTAAGGCCATGGCCACTTCCTTCCCACTCCCAGCCCTTCCCTGTCCCATCGTCACCATAAGACCTGTCTGTGTCGGTGCGACGTAAAGCAACTAGAACACTAAGCACTACGCATATTGCATCCTTTATTAAAGACTGGAAGGTGCTGGAGGAACCATCATTGGCAGACCACCAGCACATCCAATTTGCAATAGATGCGAGACAATGTGGGATTGAGATGCACAGAGACCCAAAAAGAACTAACTGGGACAGATACAGTGAAATTCTAGGTTAGGCTGTACAAAAAATTCCAACTAATGTGAGAGGACAGAAAGAATTGGATGAGGCAGTGGAACTATTAGAAGAGGCCATTATAGACTCATTCCATGACAACTGCCCTCTCAAAGAAAAGAAAAACACCAAAAAAGTAAGGTGATGGAACAACAAACTAGCCAAAATGAAAAAAAGAGGTTAGGATATTTTATAGAATATCATCTAGAAATGGTATGTGGGACGTATATCATAGGAAACTCACCGAATATAACCTAGAGATACGGAAAGCAAAAAGAAAATCTTGAAGACTGTGAGAAAGTGGAATGACACACTGAAACAGCAAGGCTCCTGAAGGTTTTGAAAGCAACCCATATAAATCAAGTATAATAATTTCGTGTGGCTATTTCTAGCCGAGTGCAGCCCTTGTAAGGCAGACCCTCCGATGAGGGTGGGCGGCATCTGCCATTTGTAGGTAACTGCGTGTTATTGTGGTGGAGGATAGTGTTGTGTGTGGTGTGTGAGTTGCAGGGATGTTGGGGACAGCACAAATATCCAGCCCCCGGGCCACTGGAATTAACCAATTAAGGTTAAAATCCCCGACCCAGCCGGGAATCGAACCTGGGGCCCTCTGAACCGAAGGCCAGTACGCTGACCATTCAGCCAATGAGTCAGACTATAAATCAAGTGGGGACACTGGAGAAACCAGATGGGTCATTTACTCAGGCGGGGAGGGACACGCTGGAGATACTAATGGTGTGTCACTTTCCTGAGGCTGAGGAGATGACAGAAGAAGAAACAGTTGGAACAGAGACCGGAGCTCAAAGAGCAGACTGGAACTGTGCCAACAGAATAATAAAACATAACCATGTAAAATGGGCAATCAACACGTTTCATCCTATAAAGGCTCCGCGGCCAGATGAGATACTTCCGATACTCCTACAGGAAGGACAGGAGATACTCGTCAGTGCCTTGACGGACCTTTTCAGAGCTTGTCTAGCTTTAGGGTATGCGCCAAAATCATGGTGTGAAGCTAAAGCAGTATTCATACCTACGCCTGGAAGAGCAAATTATGCCCAAGCCAAAGCATACAGACCATTATGTTTAACTTCCTTCATGCTGAAAGCAATGGAGAAAATTCTGGATAAATATATCAGAAGAACGGTGCAAATGAACTCAACGTTACATGAAAATCGGTTTGCATATAGACCTGGCAGATCCACTGAAGTAGCACTCCACCAATTGGTTTGTAAACTAGAGGAAAGCCTAGAATATAAAGAAATTGCACTAGCAGCATTTCTAGATATAGAAGGAGCCTTCAGCAATACAGCCTATGACTCTATGATCAAAGCATTGGAAAAGAGCAAGGTGAGTAAAACCGTCGTCAAATGGATTAAATCCATGTTAGACGGAAGGAAGATAAAAGCAACCCTGTTTGATGAAATGCTGGCGGTTAGGGCCACCCGAAGCGGTGCTCAGGGAGGAGTTCTTTCTCCTCTGTTGTGGAACCTCGTGGTGAACAAACTCATAGCTATGCTCAACGAACAAGGTTTTTACACACAAGGATGCACAGATGACCTAGTGATTGTGGTACGAGGTAAGGTGATGAGTGTTATCCAGAACCTCATGCAAAGATAACTTAACCTTGTGGAGAACTGGTGTAGGGAAGAACAACTATCAGTCAACCCGTCCCTTTTAACAAGAAGGAGAAAATCAGAGGGAAAAAGATCACTGAAGCTCTTTGGGCAAGATATATATAAGGAAGAACAGGCACTGCATCTAGATGTAGTGTTGATAAAAATCTAACCTGAAATCCACATATAGAAAGGAACATAACCCGGGCGAAGAACTTGCTGTATGCATGTAAAAGAGCCGTCGGGAAGACATGGGGTGTAGGACCATCAATGGTAATGTGGTTATATGCAATGATCATTAGACCGTCGATGGCCTATGCTGCAATCATCTGGTGGCTGTCCGACTCGTTGGCTGAACGGTCAGCGTACTGGCCTTCGGTTCAGAGGGTCCCGGGTTCGATTCCCGGCCGGGTTGGGGATTTTAACCTTAATTGGTTAATTCCAATGGCACGGGGGCTGGGTGTATGTGTTGTCTTCATCATCATTTCATCTTCGTCACGACGCACAGGTCGCTTACGGGTGTCAAATAGAAAGACCTGCACCTGCCGAGCCAAACCCTTCCTGGGATATCCCGGCACTAAAAGCCATACGACAATTGATTCATCTGGTGGCAGAAAGTAAGCCAAGGAAAAGTCAGCAGTAGATTGAATAGCCTACAGAGAATGGCATGCATAGCCATAACTGGGGCTATGAGAACTACGCCAACTGAAGCCTTGAATCCTTTACTAGACCTCCCATCACTATGTAATTTCATAAAAGGACAGGCTTAGAATGAGTTCATATAGATTGGCACAATTAGACTGCTGGAATTCACAAAGACCCAATCTAGGACACTGTAAAATTGACGGAGTAATAACAAAGGAAATTTTACACATGCCTTCTGATCATATGATACCAAAGTACAACTTTGAAAAACCATTTGAGACCGAGATAATAAAAAAAGAAGACTGGGATATCAACAAATGGAATACTGAAAAAGAAGATATAGTGTGGTGGACTGATGACTCAAAGACTGGGGATGGCACAGGACGAGGGATCAACGGGGGAAGACCTGAGAGATCAATCCAGATGAGCCAGGGCAGACACACTACAGTCTTTCAAGCTGAAGTGATAGCTATCACAACATGACTTGAAGAAAATCTGAAAATGAACCATAGGAATAAGAACATTTTCATTTTTACGGACAGCCAAGTGGCCACTAAGGCACTAGAGTCAGTCCGGATAATATCCAGAATTGTCTGGTATTGCCATTCACTTCTCCTGAAGCTCTCAAAGTACAACATTGTCAAAATGATATGGGTACCAGGGCAGGCAGGTATAGAAGGAAATGAAAAGGCAGATAAACTGGCCACGAAAGGGGCAGAAACACATTTTGTAGGCCCAGAACCTATATGTGGGATTTTGTATTGATAAGCCTGACACTACATAGGAAAATGGGTACAAAAGAAACAAATGGAGAACTGGAAAAATACTCCAGGATGCAGGCTTACAAAGGAACTGATAAAACGACCAAACAAGAGGCATACTAAAGAACTGTTGAAAGTCAGCAGAGAAAATATAAGATGGGTAGTAGGACTGTTGACAGGACACCAACATAGAATTGGAGTAATAAGAGACAATATATGTAGGAAATGCAATGAAGCAGAGGAATCAGCTGAGCACATACTTTTCGAATGTGAGGTGCTGGGTAGAATCAGACTCTCCACTCTAGGACTCTCAGGTGAAGAGAGAGAAAAGATCCAAGAAAACCCAATGTGAAGGTAGCAAAAGATCTTAGAGGTCGATGCTAATATTAGGAACTAATACGTAGAGGCAACATGAAAACAAAAGATGATATTACAAATGAACTGTATTGTTTACTCGAACAGTGACATAAATATATACAAAAATAAATAAAACCTATCAAATTAGTCACTATATGCTCTGCTCTTGGAACTTATGTCCTTATTTACATCTAAAATGTTTCTTTGTGTCTAAACTTACATTTACTTTGTCATTTAGTAAAAACATTTTAAAATAGAATAATTTTCAATTCATAAAATGAACAACACTAACCAAGCTAGCCGCCACATGTTGAATTTGAAATATTCTCCGCTCAGGTCTTAAAAAGAAACATTATATTTAAATTTCTAATATGTAATTCAATTACCTTATTTAATCCAATAATTGTTGATTAACTTACTGCTATATTTCTGAAACACATCATACAAATCAGAAACTCCTCTCAATCCCGTCCGACCATGCTAGCCATTTTAACGGTCAAATTCCTTTAAAATTCCTTTAAAATATATATAAAATATAAAAAATATACAACCAACAACAATAGAACCACCTTCAGAAACAAGCTACACACATTTAAGGGTTTCCTAGAGCCAGAAACAGCGACCAAGAAGAAACAACAATGGACGGCTGAAAGAAAAGAAGCAGCAAGCAGGAGGATGAAGGAGTACTGGCGCCAAAGAAAGTTTAAATCATGAGGAGTTATTTACGTGGTCCACAGCTGGCCAAAATCGATAGAAGAAGAAGATACAACCAACAAACCAAATTATAGAGATATTTTCTACGAAAAGGAAATCAATCTATCTATCTATAGTGACTAATTTAATAGGTTTTTATTCATTTTGTGATTTGAAATTTTCTATTTTAAAGTTTGTAATAAATGACATAGTAAGTGGGCAAAAGTTGAAACACAAAGAAATATTTTAACAGTTTCAAGATTTATATACAGTATAATTGTTCTGTTGATAACTATATTTTTTACAAATGTATCAAGTCTAAAGGTTTAGTTTTGATGTTTTGGCACCGCTGAAGAAGACAGTAGTTAGCTCTCGAAACATGTACGATAATTAAGTATAATAAAATATGTAAAGTCTTCTATAGAAATTCAATATAAGTCAATACGGACAGAATTAACCAACATGGTTAAAATAATCAATTCCCAGTAATCATTCTCGCTACTTTCATGTCCGTTACTTCTAACTTATGAATAAGATATCCTGAGTCCTCGGAGCTTTTGCTCCCGTAAAGCAAAGTCGATCTGAAAACAGACCGATGTAAAGACAGTTTCGTCCGGGAGCTGACTTCCTTCTTACAGAATACTGTGAGCTCACTGCATTAGCTTTACGACACCTTGATTCAATCTCACTTACTATATTACCATCCCGGGAGAACACACATCCTAAATACCTAAAATTATATAACCTGTTCTAGCTTTGTATCACCAATCTGACATTCAATTCTGTTGAATTTTAAAAATAACAACCCTTTGCTGAGTACGGCAAAATATTATTTAACAATAAAATGGATGAAAGCACAATGGATAATTGAATTTTGTAAGAAAAAATTTCCTTTTATTTAACATAGAAAGCACTGTTTGCTGGATCTTTCTCTCAATACATCTCATGCTGTTTCTTAACACTAAGTTCTTCTTCTCTCTTCAACTCATTCACACTACAGCAGACCTGTAAATGAACAAATGAGACTGAACGTGCATGTGGTCTGTTTGAATGCTTACCAGGATTTATTCCTTTCTTTGCTAAGGATTATTTTATGGTTTGGACACATCACTGTGAAGTTATAATAGGTCGAATGGGGACACCGACCTTGTGAATCTTGGGAAGTGATCTCGCTGGCCTCAGGAATTTTGGCAGAGATTCACTTAGACCACTTAGAAAATAATGCTATAACCAAACATTTAACCTTCAGTAATATTTATTTCTGGGCCAGATTTGTGGACGATACCTTCGTAATTCTAGATGAATGGTCCACAGATGCAAAAGCTACTCTTGACAATCTTAACAGTTTAGATCAGAATATAAAGTTTACCTTAGAATCCGAGAATAATAATCGTTTGAATTTTTTGGACCTAACGATTACTCGTTCACTTTCTTCTTTTTCACATAATATCTATAGAAAACCTACTCAGACAGGTTTTCAGCAATGGGGCAGCATATGAAAGATTTTCAACATAATTTTACTAGCATTGATCAGGATCTCACAGTTTTACAGGTTATTAATAAATGTACTTTGCTTGACATCACTGAGAGCTGTTTTATTCACCTGTATCAATACTTCAATGCTGGTTTGAATCTGAATGATATTTCTGAGAAACCAAGATTATTGTTCGATTTTTTGATAGCGTTTTTCAGACTCAGAAAAGCTTCCAATAACAAATCAGTTTTTCATAGCATACCAGACAACTTTCTGTTTGATGCCTATAGAACCTTATTTGGCTATGGAATATTTTCCCTGCCCCCTGTGATTATAAACTAAGATTAAACCAATCTGCATATTTCTGATATGTCAAGGCTACAATCATCTTCCAACGATTAAAACAACGGGATGCACTTGGTACTAGACTTTTTTTATATCCTTGCTCACCAAGCTGCTCTCTTGTAAATATGTATATAAACTGTAAATTCTCAACTGTTCAATTGGATAACGTAAATTTACTGTACAGTTACCAACCATTGACAGTAATTTTTGTTACAAACATTGACGCCGAGCACTATACCCTTTCCCCCTGACTGTTATACAGTAAATAATTTTATAAACTTTATAATTTCCTATGAGTGCGTCAATTATTCTTCAGAGCACCACTGCTGAACTCTGCTATAATTACCCAGTAATTTTAAGCATTGGTGCCGACTTCTTATTCTTTAAACTTATATTGTTTAACCATCACAATTGTACAAGAGTTTCTCGTACTTAATTTTCCCATTGTAATGTGTATTAATTTGCGCATGTTAAATACTAATCAAGTACCTGATTTTTGCCTTGAGGAAGTAATTTGACTGATGATGCCCTCAATGAAGGGCGAAACATGTCTCAAGTGGAATTAATAATAAATTACTAAATGTAAAATTTATATGTATTGAGTAGGTGACAAAATAAACCATTTAGCAACCTAGTGGCTTAACGTCGCACCGACACAGATAGGTCTTATGGCAACGATGGGATAGGAAAGGCCTAGGAGTTGGAAGGAAGCAGCTGTTGCCTTAATTAAGGTACAGGCCTGCATTTGCCTGATGAGAAATGGGAAACCATGAAAAACCATCTTCAGGGCTGCTGACAGTGGGTTTGAACCCACTATCTCCCGGATGCAAGCTCACAGCCGCGCACCCCACTTGGTCACTGTGTTTTGTTCTTGACATTTCTCCCAGTGCTGACCAATTGGAAAAGCCCATAGGTGCATACTTTCTCACCTTTCATATTCTGATTTCTATAGAGGAAAACACTGCAGAGCAGAAGTGTTTCGTCTATGAGCACTGCTAACAGACATACTGTATTCGTCAAATACTTCACAAATTGGGTTTCCATGGCCAGACAGCTGCACAGTATGGAGTGAAAAATTACGTTTCATTATCTGGCAATCTCACGGATGGGTCGGAGGATCCCATTAGAACACCGCATTTCTGATTATGTACTAGCAATTCTGAAGGTTTGTGGAAGAGTCGTCATGGTATGAGGATATTTCTCATCGTATCAACTAGACCCTCTAGTTTCTTTTCAGGGAGCACCAAAGGCCAGTGTATATAAAACAATTCCAGACAATTCTGGACAACATACATTAAAGCAACAGTTCAGGATATAAGTGTTGGAAGAGCTGGACTGCCCAGAGCCACTGACTGTGGGCACAATCTGATGGCAACATACTAAAACCTGATGGACAACTTACCGAAGAAGTGTGGATCAAATTGTTATCTCTCCAGAAATGTTTGGGAGTAAAGAATATCACAAATAACAACTCTCATTAAAGAATATGTCAGCTATACTACAGTCATGAGAGAAGCACTAGCAAAGAATAATGATGACCCTCTAAAGTCGTGAGGGAACAACAACCAGTCCAGGTCCTACCCTAACCAGTACAGACCAGTGATGTTGTACAGGTCCTACCCTAACCAGTACAGACCAGTGGTCATGTCCAGGTCCTACCCTAACCAATGGCCTTGCCCAGGTCCTACCCTAACCAGTACAGACCAGTGATGTTGTCCAGGTCCTACCCTAACCAGTACAGACCAGTGATGTTGTCCAGGTCCTACCCTAACCAGTACAGACCAGTGATGTTGTCCAGGTCCTACCCTAACCAGTACAGACCAGTGGTCATGTCCAGGTCCTACCCTAACCAGTACAGACCAGTGATGTTGTCCAGGTCCTACCCTAACCAGTACAGACCAGTGATGTTGTCCATGTCCTACCCTAACCAGTACAGACCAGTGGTGATGTCCAGGTCCTACCCTAACCAGTACAGACCAGTGATGTTGTCCAGGTCCTACCCTAACCAGTACAGACCAGTGATGTTGTCCATGTCCTACCCTAACCAGTACAGACCAGTGATGTTGTCCAGATCCTACCCTAACCAGTACAGACCAGTGGTCATGTCCAGGTCCTACCCTAACCAGTACAGACCAGTGATGTTGTCCAGGTCCTACCCTAACCAGTACAGACCAGTGGTCATGTCCAGGTCCTACCCTAACCAGTACAGACCAGTGATGTTGTCCAGGTCCTACCCTAACCAGTACAGACCAGTGGTCATGTCCAGGTCCTACCCTAACCAGTACAGACCAGTGGTCTTGTCCAGGTCCTACCCTAACCAGTACAGACCAGTGGTCATGTCCAGGTCCTACCCTAACCAGTACAGACCAGTGATGTTGTCCAGGTCCTACCCTAACCAGTACAGACCAGTGGTCATGTCCAGGTCCTACCCTAACCAGTACAGACCAGTGGTGATGTCCAGGTCCAACCTAACCAGTACAGACCAGTGATGTAGTGCAGGTCCTACCCTAACCAGTACAGACCAGTGGTCATGTCCAGGTCCTACCCTAACCAGTACAGACCAGTGATGTTGTCCAGGTCCTACCCTAACCAGTACAGACCAGTGATGTTGTCCAGGTCCTACCCTAACCAGTACAGACCAGTGGTCATGTCCAGGTCCTACCCTAACCAGTACAGACCAGTGGTGATGTCCAGGTCCTACCCTAACCAGTACAGACCAGTGATGTTGTCCAGGTCCTACCCTAACCAGTACAGACCAGTGATGTTGTCCAGGTCCTACCCTAACCAGTACAGACCAGTGGTCATGTCCAGGTCCTACCCTAACCAGTACAGACCAGTGGTCATGTCCAGGTCCTACCCTAACCTGTACAGACCAGTGGTCATGTCCAGGTCCTACCCTAACCAGTACAGACCAGTGGTCATGCCCAGGTCCTACCCTAACCAGTACAGACCAGTGGTCATGTCCAGGTCCTACCCTAACCAGTACAGACCAGTGATGTTGTCCAGGTCCTACCCTAACCAGTACAGACCAGTGATGTTGTCCAGGTCCTACCCTAACCAGTACACACCAGTGGTCTTGTCCAGGTCCTACCCTAACCAGTACAGACCAGTGATGTTGTCCAGGTCCTACCCTAACCAGTACAGACCAGTGATGTTGCCCAGATCCTACCCTAACCAGTACACACCAGTGATGTTGTCCAGGTCCTACCCTAACCAGTACACACCAGTGATGTTGTCCAGGTCCTACCCTAACCAGTACACACCAGTGATGTTGTCCAGGTCCTACCCTAACCAGTACACACCAGTGATGTTGTCCATGTCCTACCCTAACCAGTACACACCAATGATGTTGTCCAGGTCCTACCCTAACCAGTACACACCAGTGATGTTGTCCAGGTCCTACCCTAACCAGTACAGACCACTGACGTTGTCCAGGTCCTACCCTAACCAGTACAGACCAGTGATGTTGTCCAGGTCCTACCCTAACCAGTACAAACCAGTGATGTTGTCCAGGTCCTACCCTAACCAGTACACACCAGTGATGTTGTCCAGGTCCTACCCTAACCAGTACAGACCAGTGGTCTTGTCCAGGTCCTACCCTAACCAGTACAGACCAGTGGTCATGCCCAGGTCCTACCCTAACCAATGGCCTTGTCCAGGTCCTACCCTCACCAGTACAGACCAATGGCCTTGTCCAGGACCCACCCTCACCAGTACAGACCAGTGGTCTTATCCAGGTCCTACCCTAACCAGTACAGACCAGTGGTCATGTCCAGATCCTACCCTAACCAGTACAGACCAGTGGTCATGTCCAGGTCCCACCCTAACCAGTACACACCAGTGGTCTTGTCCAGGTCCTACCCTAACCAGTACAGTCCAGTGGTCTTGTCTAGGTCCTACCCTAAACAGTACAGACCAATGGCCTTGTCCAGGTCCTACCCTAACAAGTACACACCACTAGTCTTGTCCAGGTCCTACCCTAACAAGTTCACACCACTAGTCTTGTCCAGGTCCTACTCTAAGGCCCTCTGCACACGGAGCTACTCATTAGAAACGTGACTGGTTTGTAACCGGGGTCACAAACTGGTTAGTAACTGAATAGTGACTCGGCTCCACACACAAAGCTACTGCATGGTGACGGATTCTTCCTGAATAGCCATTGTAAAGTTTGTTGCAGGCTCGCTAGATCACTTCTTAACTTTGCTAGAATGTCAAACACTGACTCAAGTGATGAAGAAGACATGATTGTGTTTCATTATTTCAGGGGAAAAAATAGAAGAAGGTATTGTTTTCACCCATATCTTGAAAATAACATCCACTGCAGATCATTCATTGCAGTAAAGGAGTTCGAACAAACGGATGCTAAATTTATTTCTTTTTATCGTATGACAAACACAGTTATATGGACTTGGTGCAGCTTATTGGGCCTGCCATTCGACAGCGAAATACAAATATGAGGGAATGTGTGAGTTCTGAGGAAAGGTATGAAAGGTAAGAAAAGTGAACTTTTTTGCTATTTGCTTTACGTCGCACCGACACAGATAGGTCTTATGGCGACGGTGGGAGAGGGAAGGGCTAGAAGTGGGAGGGAAGCGTCCGTGGCTTTAATTAAGTTACAGCCCCAGCATTTGCCTGGTGTGAAAATGGGAAACCGGAAAACCATTTTCAGAGCTGCTGACAATGGGGTTCGAACCTACTGTCTCCCGAATACTGGATACCGGCCGCACTTAAGCGACTGCTGCTATCGAGATAAAAATTTCATTGTTCCGTATTTAAATAATGAATTAAACACCATCCGTAACATCGCTAAATTCAATGGCTATAACAACTCCTTCATAAACCGTATCATCAACAAATTCAAACACCGTCCTAAAACTACTTTATCTAACGACAAAACCAAACCCACTGCATTTTCCACTTTCACTTTCACTCAAGAAGCTTATAAAATAACTAATGTTCTTAAAAAACATAACATGAAAATTTCCTTTAGAACTAATAAGAGAAATTTTGATATATTACACAACTCTAAATCACTAAATAAATCTAATGCTTTTTCAAAATCTGGAGTATACAGATTCAAATGTAACAACTGCAGCTCCTCGTACATCGGTCAAACTGGCCGCAACTTCAACATCAGATACTCCGAATATATCAACGCTATTAAATACAACAGATTCTCCGCCATAGGACAACACATACATGACTCCAAGCACAATTTCACCAATATTGAAAAAGACATGAAAATACTTAAAATCATTAACAAAGGCCCCCTCTTAAACACTACTGAAAATTGTTTCATTCACCTTGACCAATACTTCAACCCCAATTTCAACTTAAACGACATTTCTGAAAAACCCAACATCCTATTTGACTTCCTAATTCTTCTTCTCAAAAATTCTAAATTTCAAAACCTGAATTCAATTTTCCATGCCTTACAAAGTTCCTACCCACATTTTTTACCTCCAGTAACCCACCCTCCTAACCCACGGTCCCTAAACTACCCCTCCTTCATCCCTATCTTATCCTTTATCACCACCTTTTAACTTTAAACCCTTTTAATCTTTTCTTAACCACTAATTTTCTTTCTTTATTAACTTATCCTTTTTTTCTTTTCACCTCTAAAAAAAAAAAAACAGCTACATTGCCACCTTCATTTTGGGCCCTCATTTTCCAATTTAACCTCATGCTTTGCGTCCGCCAACTTTGACTACTTCAATCACGACCTGAATTTTTTTTATATTCAAGAAATAGTGCCCTGGGCATACACGTTTTCATTTGTTTACGGTATTGCACTTTTTACCATTTTTTCTATTCACTATTGTTTTTTTAAGTCAACTGTTCTAAAAATCTTCAAGAACATAATTACGTATTCAATTATATTGAATCGTATTATAATTATATATATATATATATATATAGGTACATTTTCGTGAACTAAGCAAATACTTGTTCATTAATCTATCCTTCAATCTCCGTCAGCGTACGAAACTACAGCCCTTGACGTTGTAAACACCGCGCCGATCTTCTGGAGCTTGCAAGTTACTTCGGTTGAGCTGCTCGTCTTCGGCTTCTTCATGACTTTAGATCTTCATATTTGGATTGTGTTGTGACTTTGTGCCTGACGGTGTATGCAGTCTGGCTCAATTAACTGTTCTCTGCTTTTCGTGAACATTGTGAGACAGTGCCAAACATTGCGTGTGCCGTGCTGATGCTCGCAAGATTACGCATTACTTCTTTTAACTGACTTACATTCCACTTCGTCTGAATTTTACAGTGCCTACCCCCCTCATTTTTATATCGCCTCTTCAACTGATATTGTGTGGACTTGACCGTTAACTTCTTTCTTACTTATGCATTGTTTTTCGAGTTATAATCGGCTGATGATGACCCAGACTGGGGTCGAAACCGGTACCATTTCCACTTTTAATTAAATAAGAATGTAATCTCTACATCTCTTATTTACTTGTATTGAATAGGTTGAACTACTATATTTATTATTTCAATTTAACTTCGCAGCTATCGAGCTCGAAAAGTGATCTTTATTTTCACAAAAACCGGGCGAGTTGGCCGTGCGCGTAGAGGCGCGCGGCTGTGAGCTTGCATCCGGGAGATAGTAGGTTTGAATCCCACTATCGGCAGCCCTGAAAATGGTTTTCGTGGTTTCCCATTTTCACACCAGGCAAATGCTGGGACTGTACCTTAATTAAGGCCACGGCCGCTTCCTTCCAACTCCTAGGCCTTTCCTATCCCATCGTCGCCAAAAGACCTCTCTGTGTCGGTGCGACGTAAAGCCCCTAGCAAAATTTCACAAAAAAATTAAAAAGCTTAGAAAATAAATCCATGCTTTCTCCGTAATGTCCTTTCTTGCGTAATCCTTCAGCGTACAATTGTACGGGGTGTTTTTTTATTTCTCCCACTAACTTTATGTTGAAAACTTGTTTGCTCGCCATCATAAAAAGGCACTTGATCACTGGGAACTGAGAAACTAAACTTGCTGGTGACTGGCTCCGCAAGTCACCTGGAACTGATTACAAACTAGTTACTAACTGATTACTAACTGGTAGCGCCGTGTGTGGCTTTCTGTTGAAATACACAGGAAGTGACACTCAAGTCATCGGCCGGAAACTTCAGTTACCAATCAATTACTAATGAGTAGCTCCGTGTGTAGATGGCCTAACCAGTACACACCTGTGGTCTTGTCCAGGTCCTACCGTAACCAATACAGACCAGTGGTCATGTCCAGGTCCTACCCTAACCAGTACAGACCAGTGGTCATGTCCAGGTCCTACCCTAACCAGTACAGACCAATGGTCTTATCCAGGTCCTACCCTAACCAGTGCAGACCAGTGGGCTTGTCCAGGTCCTACCCTAACCAATACAGACCAGTGGTCTTGTCCAGGTTCTACCCTAACCAGTACAGACCAGTGGTCTTGTCCAGGTCCTACCCTAACCAGTACAGACCAGTGGTCATGTCCAGGCCTTTCCCTAACCAGTACAGACCAGTGGTCATGTCCAGCCCTTTCCCTAACCAGTAAAGTCCAATGGAGTTTTCACAGGAAGGTAGGGGCCTAACAGATCCCCTTTGCTTGTCCCCATATGACTTTCTTCCCAGCTCCATTGAATGGCCTTAGCTCTAAGTACAGAGGTTGGCAGCCTTGTCCAGTGCTTGACTACATCGCTTGCGAGATGTAAACAAAGGACAGCCGTTCCACGTGTATGTGTATACCGCGGAAGTATTGATAATTCATACTAGCACTGAAGTGCAGGAAACGCTTCCCATTTCTATTAGCTTCCATATCATTCCCCCATTTACCAATCACCCTTTCATATCCCTCAGTCCCATTTCCTACTTTCACATTGAAATCACCCATTAACACTAAATTAATAAGTTAGTGTTTTGGTGATGGAAGAATCGGCCACTGACGATTCCACAACGTTGCCCAGGGTACGCCTGATTGTCTTTATAATCTTCATCTTCCGTGTACCCAGTGAATGTGCCATCTCGACAGTTGAATACTGGAAAAACAAACTGTAAATAGAGTAGTTGTAAATATATTGTAGTAATTTCGGACTCGGATAAATAAATAAATAAATAAATAAATAAATAAATAAACTGTTAACACATCCAGATGCATCCTCTTAGCTGACTCAGCCAGTTCTACTTTCTTTTATAAGCCCCATTAATATTGATAGCCCCCCATTGAATTCTTTTTTGTTCCCCAAGTTGTCCCTCGCCTGTCAAATGGAAGTGGGAATGCGTTACACCTGGAGGGGTCCAGGCGCTTAGAACGGAGCACAAGGAGGGCCATGACACAGAATATGTCCGAGGTAACATGGACCACTTACTAGGCCACTCAGCCGTTGCCCATGGTTCATGAACAGGACATTACTACAGTACCTAACCCACGCCATGAACCATGATAATAAGGAAACCAGAAGTTATTTTCTTAATGACAACTTGACTTGGACTCGTGCCAGAAATGAATTTCTAATTATGTTACGGGCTGTGTAAACGACACAAAGAAGTGATTAAGCGAAATGAAAAAGAAGGAAAAGTCGTAAATTGGCAGGGACAACAAAAGTACGGTACTGGTACCGAATACATCCAAACACACGGAGATGTTTAGATCCAAAATTCACATATAATGGTAAGTTGTCCAATTGTACCGGTAATATCAATTAATGAATTCACCATAGATGTGTAAGCATGAATCTAAATAAATTAATTAATTAATTAATAAATCAGTCCATCCATCAATCAATCAATTGCCTCTGATCAGAATTGAAGGCAGTGGCCCAGGTGACAGATTCGTTATCAGTTGTTTACCTAATTTTGCAGAAGTTGGAGACAACCGAAGAAAACCACCGACCGGAATAATTTGGAGCAAGAAATCCACAGCAAGAGAATGAAGTAGGCTACTGTTGCGTGGGCAACAAGAGATTTGTTATAGATACAACTGCGGCGAAAGTACCCTCCTCCCCTACAATCATCAGCGGATGAAAATGTTCGATAAACACTTCAGTTAAAAGGTAGGAATATAAAATTTAACTCGTATGTTGTTGGTTGCTACATTAATAACTCTGCGTGTAAATAAATAATTAATTGCACCTTTACGAGCGCAATACACGGCTAGAAACAAATCAAAGTCGTACTTACAAACAGCACGGCACGCAGCTGAGACTTCAGTTCGTACAACACTCGAACAGAATCGAACCAAAGAATATGCCCAACAGGCCTACATATCCACAGTGATGCAATACCATAGAACACCTCAAAGTGTACAGGAACACTTCCGGTGCGGTGGTTTACTACTGGCAACAGCTGCATCCCAGACTGCCGAAGACTCCCCTCCCTCACACTAACCCCGCCTTGCCTTAGCAACATGATGTAGATAGCAAATGTTTCCGAGCGGGCTTCATTACAAATGTAATTTACATTTTTCTCCGCACATTTTCTAATAATATAGTTACGTAGAAAAATCTGTCTAAGTTAACCTTGCGACGAGGGACTTCCCCATAGTGACGCAGTTGCCATGCCCGAGAAATGAGTCATCTTCGAGGTCAAGTCAATACTAGGAGGCAGAGGTTTGTAAGCGAGGGGAGAAGAGATGGCTGTGATACAGGACAGAGGTGTGACGGTCCAGAAATAATGTGTCACTGCTCCAGCTGCTCCACTGGAGCAGTGACACAGTGACAAACCGGTCCAACCACAGATGGAGCTGAGGAGCATGGCTCCGCGGTGACGCGCTGCCGGTCCAGTGACAGCGGATACTAGCACAAATGGAGCTGAGGAACATAGCATAGTAGGCTTACGTAGTCAGCGGACGCACGGTTTGCTCTGTTCTTCGATTATGTCATGATCACACCTCTTTTATCTGATTCGATAATGGCACACTGGTGGTAATATATAAGTAATAATAATAACAACGTAAACGTTTCCACCTTTTCAATACTAAAATTACGGCTGACCCCTAGATGGGTCGAAACTAGTACCGTGTAATTTATAATTTTATGAATATATTTTAGTATTGAAAAGGTGGAAACGTTTAAGTTGTTATTATTATTACTTATATATTATTCTCAGTTCAATACGGACCAAAAACATGAAATTCATAACCATTAACACTGGTGGTAGTTTGAAAGTATCGAAAATATTTTTTTATCTTCAATTAATAAATACATACAGAATGTTATTTGTTTTACGTCCCAATAAGTACATTTACGGTTTTCGGAGACGCCGAGGTACCGATATTTTGTTCTGCAGGAGTTCTTTAACTTGCCAGTAAATCTACTAATAATAATGTTATTTACTTTACGTCCCACTAACTACTATTACGATTTTCGGAGACGCCGAGATGCCGAAATTTAGTCCTGCATGAGTTCCTTTACGTGCCTCTTAATCTACCGATACGGGGCTGACGTATTTGAACCAAACCAAACATCTTTGACCTCAAACCAACAAATTCCTCAATGATTTCTCCACTATATTCATCCTTCATGTTTCCTAAAACTTTTTTCTTTACGCGAGGCATCTGATAAATGTCATTTTCAAGATAGTCGCTTGTGTCAAAATGATTGATCATAGTTTTTATATCTTTGTATACATCTTCAGTTCTTATGTTGTAAAAGAGGGAATCCGTATCTCCATAGCATACTTCAATATTATCGCCGTATTTCGGTTTCATGACGTCGTAATGAAAGTCATACATGAGTGTCTTGGAAATATCCAAGATGCTCATTCCTTCTCGACGTATTTGAGCACCTTCAAATACCATCCAACTGAGCCAGGATGATCGAACCTGCCAGCACTGTACCGACCGAGCACCTTCAAATACCATCCAACTGAGCCAGGATGATCGAACCTGCCAGCACTGTACCGACCAAGCTACTCCGCCCGGAAAAATTTTATTTCAAGAAGAAAATTACAATAGACTTTCTGGAAAAAATAACTATTAGGCCTACAAGTAATCCGATTACTTTTACCCAGTTATTTACAACTAGGAAAATAATATTATTTTGTGTGCAATTCTTCCCTAAGATTCTGACATGTGAATCACCTATAATGTTGTTTAGAAATCGCCGATGGTCATTTTGAAATATCTGACGTTTTAAAAAGTATTCAGTGTTGTGAATTTAAAATGTTCATTGATCATATTCGCCAGATTAAATTATTAGTTATAGTGTTAAAAGTGACGTTTAACTATACAGTATTTTAACTATGTTAAGAAAAACAGACATAATAATAATCACAATATTATTATTATTATTATTATTATTATTATTATTATTATTATTATTATTATTAGAAATGTTTTAATGCTGAAGTAGATTACTGTGGATTTCTTTCGTTCACATGAAATATTGAACACCATACCGCTATGTCTCCGTCCTGTTCTTGTCACAACCTCCCTAACGGTACGGGACGACAACGGCTGTGTCACTGGACCGTTTGCGAATAGCAGTAACAACACTTCCCGGTACAGCAAACTGCGAGTCGCAGCGCTACATTGTCACGCTCGCAGTGGACCGGTAGCAGCAAACTGCGAGTCGCAGCGCTACATTGTCACAGTCGCAATGGACCGGTAGCAGCAAACTGCGAGTCGCAGCGCTACACTGTCACAGTAGCAGTGGACTGGTAGCAGCAAACTGCGAGTCGCAGCGCAGGACTTTCACAGTAGCAGTGGACCGGTAGCAGCAAACTGCGAGTCGCAGCACTACATTGTCACAGTCGCAGTGGACCGGTAGCAGCAAACTGCGAGTCGCAGCGCAGGACTGTCACAGTAGCAGTGGACCGGTAGCAGCAAACTGCGAGTCGCAGCGCAGGACTGTCGCAGTAGCAGTGGACCGGTAGCAGCAAACTGCGAGTCGCAGCGCAGGACTGTCACAGTAGCAGTGGACCGGTAGCAGCAAACTGCGAGTCGCAGCGCTACATTGTCACAGTAGCAGTGGACCGGTAGCAGCAAACTGCGAGTCGCAGCGCAGGACTGTCACAGTCGCAGTGGACCGGTAGCAGCAAACTGCGAGTCGCAGCGCAGGACTGTCACAGTAGCAGTGGACCGGTAGCAGCAAACTGCGAGTCGCAGCGCTACATTGTCACAGTAGCAGTGGACCGGTAGCAGCAAACTGCGAGTCGCAGCGCAGGACTGTCGCAGTAGCAGTGGACCGGTAGCAGCAAACTGCGAGTCGCAACGCTACATTGTCACAGTCGCAGTGGACCGGTAGCAGCAAACTGCGAGTCGCAGCGCTACATTGTCACAGTCGCAGTGGACCGGTAGCAGCAAACTGCTAGTCGCAGCGCAGGACTGTCACAGTAGCAGTGGACCGGTAGCAGCAAACTGCGAGTCGCAGCGCAGGACTGTCACAGTAGCAGTGGACCGGTAGCAGCAAACTGCGAGTCGCAGCGCAGGACTGTCACTGTAGCAGTGGACCGGTAGCAGCAAACTGCGAGTCGCAGCGCTACATTGTCACAGTCGCAGTGGACCGGTAGCAGCAAACTCCGAGTCGCAGCGCAGGACTGGCACAGTAGCAGTGGACCGGTAGCAGCAAACTGCGAGTCGCAGCGCTACATTGTCACAGTCGCAGTGGACCGGTAGCAGCAAACTGCGAGTCGCAGCGCTACATTGTCACAGTAGCAGTGGACCGGTAGCAGCAAACTGCGAGTCGCAGCGCAGGACTGTCACAGCAGCAAACTGCGAGTCGCAGCGCAGGACTCTCACAATTAGGTCACAGTAGCAGACTGCAGTGGACCGGTAGCAGCAAACTGCGAGTCGCAGCGCTACATTGTCACAGTAGCAGTGGACCGGTAGCAGCAAATTGCGAGTCGCAACGCTACACTGTCACGGTAGCAGACAGCAGTGGACCGGTAGCAGCCAACTGCGAGTCGCAGCGCTACATTGTCACAGTAGCAGTGGACCGGTAGCAGCAAACTGCGAGTCGCAACGCTACACTGTCACAGTAGCAGTGGACCGGTAGCAGCAAACTGCGAGTCGCAGCGCTACACTGTCACGGTAGCAGACAGCAGTGGACCGGTAGGAGCCAACTGCGAGTCGCAGCGCTACATTGTCACAGTAGCAGTGGACCGGTAGCAGCAAACTGCGAGTCGCAACGCTACATTGTCACAGTAGCAGACAGCAGTGGACCGGTAGCAGCAAACTGCGAGTCGCAGCGCTACATTGTCACAGTAGCAGACAGCAGTGGACCGGTAG